>NC_036847.1:30082871-30090034 GCF_002910315.2 Salvelinus sp. IW2-2015 | reverse complement strand
TGTTGGACACTCCGATTGTCTGACTAAGTGACTTCATATCGTGTCTATAATACTTGTCTGTGTATGGCAATGAATACAACCTGTTCTTAATGAGTGGGTTAGATTTTTTTAATACTTTAAAATACATACACTGCTTGAAGTGTAATAATTGATAACGACACGATACTTCACGTCATCCTCACGGCCGGGTGGAAGATAATTATTGATGGAAAGGATGTTATCGAATACGTTTGGAGATAGCGAACGAGATTACCACATACATATACTAATTGTGCGTTAGAACTTACTTTGACCTGAAAGCACCTGACTGTCAAAATACTGTTAGATATGTTTGGGAATTTTACTGGGCAGATTTCAATTGAGATTAATAGTATTTGGACTCTCTTGAAACATGACTTCCAGGTACCTTAATGGACGTTGTTTGGTTAGCCTTTCTGATTCGGCAATTTCCTGAGTGGAAATTCGCGACAACATGCCTAGAGGTCAGCTAGAAGCCATTCATGTTCTTCTCTTCTGACGCAGTAGTAGGACTTGTGACAGGTAGCATAAAGTCCAAAACATAAATACTCTCCATACGAAACTCTCCACTCTTAGAACCTCAAACCTTAGCATATAGTCAACTCATCCCCTCTTTCTAGCACAGCTTACCGAAAGGTAGACCTCCCTCCCCACCCCGTATCCGCCAATCACAACGAGACATGTAAATAAACTCATCCCCTCATCTCTATGAAGTCTAGTAAATTATACAAATCTCTCCCCTACCTCATTTGAATCATTGAAGTTATTAACATGATCCCACATCTAATAAATCTCTCAAAACCACACTGGTAACTAACTCCCCCCTCCGCGTCAACAGTTTATACGTCGTAACCCCCTGCCACTCAAAACAGGAATCTCTTTCTCCCCCTCCCCAAGCAGTAACTCTCTCCCCTCAACTCAACAAGTTAACCGTCTCCGCCTCCCTTCACAGTAGAACTCTCCCCTCCGGCCGCCTGACGCTGCGCTATACCCTATGTAAACTCTCCCCTCTCACTCCAGACGGACAGAACTCTCCACCTCCACCTTCAACCAAGTAACTTCTCCTCTCTCTGCCCTCGTACACCAGAATCAACGTCCCTCCCAATGACCCCGAATCAGACAGTGACTCTTTTCCCTCCTCTTAACTCCCCCCTCAACCAGTTAACTCTCCCCTCTCTCCTCCCTTCCGATCAACAGAAACTCTGCCACTCTCTCCCCCTTCCACGAACAGCAAACTCTCCTCTCTCCCCTTCCCCGAGTACCTCGAACAAACTCTGCGCTCTCTGCTCCCCTCCGGGCCCTACTCGAACCAGCGTAACTAACCTCCAGTCGCCAACTCTTTATACTCTCCCCTCTCTCCCCCTCCCTCAACAGTAACTCTCCCCTCTCTCCCCCTACCTCAACAGTAACCATATCAGAGGAAGAGAAGTGGATGGATGTCAAAATCAAGACAGAAGAGAAGTATAAATGGGCTTTATTTTTAGACACAGCTGTTCAGCTGTTACAAGTACAGCCATAGAGGAGACATTGTTTTGGGCATTTTGCAGATTGAAGGGGTTATGTTGGTTTACTTTGCTGGAACCATGTGACCCCCCAAAAAGGTTGCTGTTGTTCCTACGATATGTTGAACCAACATGAGTGAAATCTCTTGGTCAGGGTTACTACAATACAAAAGAAAACGCTCTGAAACTACCTTAACTGGTCTGATAAGACACACTTGTTTTGCTTTCTGTTGCACAACGATTTGAAAGTAGTTTCAATGAATGACGAGAGAGAGAGAGAGAGAGAGAGAGAGAGAGAGAGAGAGAGAGAGAGAGAGAGAGAGAGAGAGCATGCATTAGTTCTTCATAAAGCTTCTGCTGACACAAGTCAGTGACCCAATTTGTAAGTGTTTCCAAAATGTAAGTGTTTCAAAGCTAGTTGGCTCTAAATTCACAATCCTTCTAAGTGTGTGTGTGAAGTGATAATGTTTTTTCAATCTTCATTTAGGCTCAATAAAATATCTCTGTCAAAACACAAACAACTGTGTCAGTCTCAGTAGAACAAGCCATGTGAAATTCATTCCATCATCATAAAAATGTTCTCTCTTCTCTGTCTTAAGTGTTCATCCGTTTCTATAGAGATCAAAATGAATGGAAAGAACATCGTTTATAAATCACAATCTCGAGATTCAATTTCTGTATTAGAAAACCATGGAAAAATCATGTACCTTATGCAACTATCCCCTCCGCTTCCCCCTCCTCCCCCCTCCTCCTCTTCCCCCTCCTCCTCCTCCCCTTCTCCTCTTCCCCCTCCTCCTCCTCCTCTTCCTCCTCTTCCTCCCTACAGAGCTACTGCCTTGCTGACAGTTACCATATCCATTGAAAACTAAATATATACTGAATCCAGTAGACAAGACATACTTCAACACATTCAATGCTCCCCTGCTGTGTGGCCATCTATCTACTGACTGTCTATTCTCTTCGATCTAACATTGTTTCTGGTCTTCCTCACAGTTTGACTGAGGAGAACAGATTTGGTCCTCTGTCTCTCTTTAACATGTCTGGACAAAGAATAGCCTGTTTTATAGATGGACAAAGAATAGCCTGTTTTATAGATGGCATGTGTCTGAGCTTAGGGTGGGTTGTTTCACGACACGCACGCACGCACGCACGCACGCACGCACGCACCACGCACACACACACACACCACACCACACACACACCACCACACACCCACACAACACAACACACACACACACACACCACACACACACACACACCACACATCACACACACACACACACACACACATGATATAGTGAGGCTTAGAAGTTAAGCGATCTGATGCGGCAGTACAGCGATAAAGATGGGAGGCCTGAGCCGCTGGCAGGATGGGGGATACATGCCGAGGCCTGATGCCTGCAGAGGATGGGGATACTCCTCTACTCTCAGCCTTCTAACCTATCGGCTGCCTTATACTGTGCAACCATCAGATCCTCCTCTCCACCCTCCGAGCTGGGCATCTCCCGGCGCGGACCCACGCTTGGATTTGCGCTCCACCGACAGTCGCTCCTACCAGGTGCGGTGGCGAGAATCTGTCTCCGCACCCACGTGCCTCACACTGGTGTCCACCCAGGCGCCTCTGTCTAGGCCTCCCTATTCTCCGCTATACACCAAGTCACTTGGCTCTGTCATATCCTCACATGCGTCTTCCTTATCATTGCCTATGCCCAAGACGACACACAATTAAAATCTTCGCCTTATCCCCCCTCTGATAACCCAGCTGGCGCGAATCGCATCTCTGCATGTCTGCGCAGAACATAGCCAGTGTGGATGACGGATCACCACCTCAAGCCTGAAACCTCGCGGCCAAAGACGAGCTGCTCCTTCCTCCCGGCGAAGGACTGCCCGTGACCATGATCTCGCCATCACGTTGACAAACTCCATTGTCCTCCTCCCCAGAGTGCTAAGATATCCTTGGCCGTGATCTCTGGACAACACCCTGTCGTTCTCAACTAACCGATCCAAGGGCGTGACACCCGTTCCTGTAGCGTTCATGCTCTACAACATTCGCCAGAGTACGACCCTAAAACCTCACAACAGCGAAGCGCGCAGAACGTCCTAAATCCCAGCGCACTTGATCATCTCCCGTCTGGGATTTACTGCCAACTCGCTGTTTGGCCTGGGCTCCCTAGCCTGTGGCCATTAAAACCACCTAACACTCAGCCGAACGCCGCAGCCCGTCTAACGTGTCAACGCTATCCCAAGGTTCCCTCTCACGTCACCCCGCTCCTCCGCTCTCGTCCACTGGCGTCCAGTTGAAGCTCGCATCCCGCTACAAGACCATTGGTCTTGCCTACGGAGCTGTGAGGGAACGCGCCACGAACTCCGTACCTTCAGGCTCTAGATCAGGCCACTACACCCAAACAAGGGCACTTCCTTCAGTCCACCTCTGCCTGCGTCGAACCTCAACCTACCTCTGAGGAAGCTTACAGTACCGCTCAGCCAGAAAACTACTTGAGTTACGCTGCCTGCACCCCAATGGTGGAACAAAACGTCCCTCCACGACGCCAGGTCAGGCGAGGAACAATCACCACCTCCGAGCACACCTGAAACCCCACCTTCTTTAAAGAACTACCTAGATAGATAAAGTAATAACCTTCTAACCCCCCCCCCCCCCGCACCCACACACCACATTGTAAACAGTGTATGTGGCGTTGTTCCACTGGATATCATAAGGTGATATTGCACCAAGTTTGTAAGTCCCGCCTCTGGATAAGAGCGTCTGCTAAGTGACTTAAATGTAAAATGTAAATAAATAAGGAAACGCCATGCAGGGCTGGCAGGATGGGGGATGACATGCAGCCTCCGAGCAAACTGGCAGGCGATGCGGGATAAATGGCAGGCCTTGAGCTCCGCAGATGGGGATAAAGGACGCCTCAGGTCTGGCAGGAGGGGGGGGATAAATGAGAGCGCCTGAGGCTGGCAGGATGGGGATACATGGAGGCCTGAGCTGCAGGGAAGGGATAAAGTGGTGGAGAGAGGAAGAGCAGGAACAGACAGTAAGGCGTCACCAAGCTCCAAGACAATCACTATACGATGAAAGTGTCGTCATAATGGTCTGCTCTCAGCTGTGTGATGCCTCCATGACCTCAAAGCCTTTGGTAGTAGGAGGGCCTTAGCGGCTGTATGTGTAACCCTTTGGCCGATGCGAATGTAATTACCAGAGGATATAGTACTAGGGGTCTGCAGCATTCCATTCATCACTCTGCCTGCATATGTCGTCTATGACCAACAGCTGCTCTCTTCTCTCCCTCTACTCTCTCTAACTCTCTTCTCATGTCCATCGTTTTCAGACAACACATACCCAATGGTGCATGATAGTAAGCGGAGCATGATAGCATTCTGTTACGCACTTTTGAGAATGGAAAAACATGTCCTCTGCCCTGGCCAAGCTCCTCACACTGCATCTCTACCTCAAGCTCAGTCTCACGCCTTCTGATCGTAGGGAACTCCTGAAGTTTTATTTACTAAACCTTTCATAACCCCAAGCCAAACCCGAAACGACGCTGGGGCCATAATGTGCGCCTGTCTGACTATGGAAGAACCGACTGGTCTGTCTGATCATCATGAGCCGACTGTCTGTCCTGATCTCATGCGAAAGCTGACTGTCTGTCCTGACTGAGCCGACAACGACTTGTCTGCTACTGAGCTGATGGAGCGACTGTCTGTGATGGAAGCTGACTGTCTGCTCGACAAATCATGGAAGCTGACTTGTCTGTCTGACTTGATGGAGCGCGACTGTCTGGTCTGACTGATGAGCTACTGTCCCTGTGATGGAGCCTGACGCTCTGTCTGACTGCATCTGGAGCTGACTGTTAATGTCTGACTGATGGAAGCTGAACTGTCTGTTCTGACTGATGGAGACTGACTGTCGTCTGCACTGATGGACTGACTGTCTGTCTGAGACTGATGGATGCTGGACTGTCTGAATCTGAACTGCATGGAGCTGACTGCGTTCTGTCTACGATGCCGAGCTGACGCTGTTCTGTGTCATAATCTAATGACCTGCATGAGCCGCCTGAACTGTCTGCAGTGAACTGATGTGAGCGACTGCTCTGTACTGAACTGATGTGGATTCTGACCTGTCTCAGACTGATGAGCTGACTGTCTGTCTGAACGATGGCAAGCTGACCTGTCTAAATCTCTGGCTATCGATCTCTCTGTTCTGCCGCTTGCGTTTAATGCGGTCTGAATGTTCGTCGTTGCGAATGGAGATGAACTACCCCAAAAACACTGCATGGTGTACAGAAACATTTGGTTATAACTTCCTGCAAAGACAGCCACTTTATTAGAATATCTAACCTCTGATCATGCATGTATTGTCAGCCAAGACTGTGCAGTCTGGAGAAAGTCAAGTATTCGTTGTATAGTAAGACAAGTTGTTAACCAAGAGAAGGTCGTGTCACGCTGCCAATTAGAATCCGTATCCAAATGGCCGCTTCCAAAACCCCATGATTAATGTCATCCTTTAGCTCCATTCTGAATATACAGTTGTCCCTCATGAAGTCCAATACTACTGGTACTGTGATCTGCGCCATACACAAATGGCTATCCTTGCGGACCGGGGCATACACCACAACATCACACACACACACAACACAACGCACACACACACAACACACACCTACACGGACACACGAACAACACGACACACACACACACACCACTACACACACACACAACACACACACACACACACCACACACCACACACACATCACACACAACACACAACACACACACACACACACACCACACACACAACACACACACAACACTGCAATATAGCCATGGTCATTGTAACATTCTTATATTATACAATGCTTTTTAACAAAAATATAACTAATATATGCGTGCGCTGTAGGCTGAAGTATACTATTTTGTTTAATTCAATTTTTATAAATCCCGTTTCGAAACCAAACCAGGGAAGAGAAGCATGCTGCATCTAAATGCGGATCCCTATACATGCAATCTACACAGAAATACACACATAAATAAGCGCAAAAGCGCGGCTACAGAACTGCCTGAAACAGCAGGCTTCTTACCATTACTGTGTGCTCGTGTGTAAAGTGAAGATTGAGATGTTGTAGGTGTGTGTGTGTGTGTGTGTGTGTGTGTGTGTGTGTGTGTGGGCTGGTTGTCTTTTGTGTGTGTGTGATGAAGGTGTGTGTGTGTAGTGTGTGTGTGTGTGTGAGTGTGTGTGTGATGTGAAGTTGTGTGTGTGTGGAATGTGATGTGTGTCAGTGAGTGTGCTATGTGTGTGTGTGTGTGTGGATGTGTGTTGTGGTTGTGTTGTGCGTGCGTGTCCGTGTGCATGTCGTGTTTCTTCCTGAGCTAACATACAGTTAAGTGAGTCTCTCCTGAAGGAGATGATCAAACAATATGCGTAGGTGAATATAGAACTGATCAGGCTAAGAGTCCTGCTGCTTGTACTGTAATGGCAACACTTGTTCACAAGACCCAGCGTGGACTCCAGAGACTATCCTGCATCTCACAGACCCAAACTGGATTCCAGAACTCTCTGACAGAAGTCTCACAGACCACTCGACTCTCCAAGCAACGTGCTCCCTGCAGTCTACACAGGACACACTCCCTAAACTGC
>NC_036847.1:30079096-30080692 GCF_002910315.2 Salvelinus sp. IW2-2015 | reverse complement strand
CATTTTAGAGGCGACAAGTTGGACAGATCGAGTGAAAAAAAGCAATTTTCCCACACACATCTCTCCTTCTCACTATCACGCATTAGTTTCGCTTCCCCACCCGCCATTTTTAAAAAGACCTGACGGGGCTCATTGCCTGCTTGAATTATGCAGAAACGGGCAGCGTTTAGGTCATGTAATTGATCATGTTGGAAAGGGGAGAAATTGTGCTTTACAATGGTATTGACATTACAGTTGATCTGGAAGTATTACGTTTTTGGGGCGCTAAAATAAGGGCAATTGTACGGACCAAGGCGATGTACGAGTTTACGTGAGCTAGTTAGCTTGCTTTGGCTAAAGTGAACTATTAGCTGTGTACCGTTACACGGCCAGGGGATTGTTTGAAAGAGAAAATCACATCTACTACTATGAGAGACAGTACTCCCTTATTTCTGCTGATCATCACCTGTTATAAAGTGACAATAATGCCTTGCTAGTTGACTTACTATTCCACATTCGAAGCACTGTTTCCGGAAGCATTCTGCCCTGTTCTGAAAGAACTCCCTGGGTGTACCGTCATGTTGTGCATGGATGTTTGGTCAGGACGTGTCGTTTTATTAATTTGTTCGTTTTGAGAGAATCATTACTCAGCACTTCCCCACACAAAACACATTGTGGGCGCTCCTCGTTATTTATCAAAGTTTGTATGAAAGAGACAAAAAGTCATCACTGTATTTGCATTTCATGACGATTGAGCTCAGTCCGAACGTGTGGGTAGCGGAGTGATCTTCAAGAAAACTGCAGAAAAAAGATCCGGTAAACCGTGAAGTACACGGGCATCTCCCTCTACCTCTCCCACTCGCGCAGCTGCCAAACTGAGCAGAGACCACTGGTAAGCAGAGAGCGCACTGAACCGAGAGCACAGTTGCACTTGGCCAAATCAATTCCAGTAATTAATGAAATAATTATACATTTACCCACCATTAACAGGCCCGGGTCGTGACCCATACTAAACTCTGTTCTAGACGATTATGTGCTTCCAACTTTGTGTCAACAGTTTGGGGAAGGCCCTTTCCTGTTTCAGCAGGAAAATGCCCCTGTGCACAAAGCGAGGACCATACAGAAAAGGTTTGTCGAGATCGGTGTGGAAGAACTTGACTGGCCTGCACAGAGCCCTGACCTCAACCCCATTGAACACCTTTGGGATGAATTGGAACCAGGCCTAATCGCCCAACATCAGTGCCTGACCTCACTAATGCTCTTGTGGCTTAATGGAAGCAAGTGTTCCAACAAGTACTGGAAAGCCTTCCCGGACGAGTGGAGGCTGTTATAGCAGCAAAGGGGGGGGGACCAACTTCATATTAATGCCCATGAGATGTTCGATGAGCAGGTGTCCACATAATCTTGGTCATATATCTCTACAAACTAACAGTACGTTCCATAACAGCACTAAACTACATACCTTCACCAGCAGGCTCTTTGTAACTGTGTCGATGCGTCCTCTCTCTGGTACGTTCACAACCTCATTGTCACATGCAGTGTGGGACTGGACAGCCTCTGCACTAACGGACACATTCAAATCCCCTACACACACATTGACAGACAGAGCGCAACACA
>NC_036847.1:30055962-30078996 GCF_002910315.2 Salvelinus sp. IW2-2015 | reverse complement strand
GAGAGGATTGTGTGTGTGTGTGTGTGTGTGTGTGTGTGTGTGTGTGTGTGTGTGTGTGTGTGTGTGTGTGTGTGTGTGTGTGTGTGTGTGTGTGTGTGTGTGGTGTGTGGTGTATATATATATATATATATATATATATATATATATATACACTGCTCAAAAAAATAAAGGGAACACTTAAATAACACAATGTAACTCCAAGTCAATCACACTTCTGTGAAATCAAACTGTCCACTTAGGAAGCAACACTGATTGACAATAAATTTCACATGCTGTTGTGCAAATGGAATAGACAAAAGGTGGAATTATAGGCAATTAGCAAGACACCGCCAATAAAGGAGTGATGTCTGCAGGTGGTGACACAGACCACTTCTCAGTTCCCATGCTTCCTGGCTGATGTTTTGGTCACTTTTGAATGCTTGGCGGTGCTCTCACTCTAGTGGTAGCATGAGACGGAGTCTACAACCCACACAAGTGTCTCAGGTAGTGCAGCTCATCCAGGATGGCACATCAATGCGAGCTGTGGCAAGAAGGTTTGCTGTGTCTGTCAGCGTAGTGTCCAGAGCATGGAGGCGCTACCAGGAGACAGGCCAGTACATCAGGAGACGTGGAGGAGGCCGTAGGAGGGCAACAACCCAGCAGCAGGACCGCTACCTCCGCCTTTGTGCAAGGAGGAGCACTGCCAGAGCCCTGCAAAATGACCTCCAGCAGGCCACAAATGTGCATGTGTCTGCTCAAACGGTCAGAAACAGACTCCATGAGGTGGTATGAGGGCCCGACGTCCACAAACTTTCTTGCACAGCTCGCATTGATGTGCCATCCTGGATGAGCTGCACTACCTGAGCCACTTGTGTGGGTTGTAGACTCCGTCTCATGCTACCACTAGAGTGAGAGCACCGCCAGCATTAAAAAGTGACCAAAAACATCAGCCAGGAAGCATAGGAACTGAGAAGTGGTCTGTGGTCACACACCTGCAGAATCACTCCTTTATTGGGGTGTCTTGCTAATTGCCTATAATTTCCACCTTTTGTCTATTCATTTGCACAACAGCATGTGAATTTATTGTCAATCAGTGTTGCTTCGTAAGTGGACCAGTTTGATTTCCCAGAAGTGTGATTGACTTGGAGTTACATTGTGTTGTTTAAGTGTTCCTTTATTTTTTGTAGCAGTGTATATATATATACAGTGGGGAGAACAAGTATTTGATACACTGCCGATTTTGCAGGTTTTCCTACTTACAAAGCATGTAGAGGTCTGTAATTATTATCAAGGTACACTTCATCTGTGAGAGACGGAATCTAAAACAAAATCCAGAAATTCACATTGTATGATTTTTAAGTAAATAATTAGCATTTTATGCATGACATAAGTATTTGATCACCTACCAACCAGTAAGAATTCCGGCTCTCACAGACCTGTTAGTTTTTCTTTAAGAAGCCCTCCTGTTCTCCACTCATTCCTGTATTAACTGTACCTGTTTGAACTCGTTCCCTGTATAAAAGAACACCTGTCCACACACTCAATCAAACAGACTCCAACCTCTCCACAATGGCCAAGACCAGAGAGCTGTGTAAGGACATCAGGGATAAAATTGTAGCCCTGCACAAGGCTGGGATGGGCTACAGGACAATAGGCAAGCAGCTTGGTGAGAAGGCAACAACTGTTGGCGCAATTATTAGAAAATGGAAGAAGTTCAAGATGACGGTCAATCACCCTCGGTCTGGGGCTCCATGCAAGATCTCACCTCGTGGGGCATCAATGATCATGAGGAAGGTGAGGGATCAGCCCAGAACTACACGGCAGGACCTGGTCAACGACCTGAAGAGAGCTGGGACCACAGTCTCAAAGAAAACCATTAGTAACACACTACGCCGTCATGGATAAAAATCCTGCAGCGCACGCAAGGTCCCCCTGCTCAAGCCAGCGCATGTCCAGGCCCGTCTGAAGTTTGCCAATGACCATCTGGATGATCCAGAGGAGGAATGGGAGAAGGTCATGTGGTCTAATGGGACAAAAATAGAGCTTTTTGGTCTAAACTCCACTCGCCGTGTTTGGAGGAAGAAGAAGGATGAGTACAACCCCAAGAACACCATCCCAACCGTGAAGCATGGAGGTGGAAACATCATTCTTTGGGGATGCTTTTCTGCAAAGGAGACAGGACGACTGCACCGTATTGGAGGGGAGGATGGATGGGGCCATGTATCGCGAGATCTTGGCCAACAACCTCCTTCCCTCAGTAAGAGCATTGAAGATGGGTCGTGGCTGGGTCTTCCAGCATGACAACGACCCGAAACACACCGCCCGGGCAACGAAGGAGTGGCTCTGTAAGAAGCATCTCAAGGTCCTGGAGTGGCCTAGCCAGTTTCCAGACCTGAACCCAATAGAAAATCTTTGGAGGGAGTTGAAAGTCCATATTGCCCAGCGACAGCCCCGAAACCTGAAGGATCTGGAGAAGGTCTGTATGGAGGAGTGGGCCAAAATCCCTGCGGCAGTGTGTAAAAACCTGGTCAAGAACTACAGGAAACGTATGATCTCTGTAATTGCAAACAAAGGTTTCTGTACCAAATATTAAGTTCTGCTTTTCTGATGTATCAAATACTTATGTCATGCAATAAAATGCAAATAAATTACTTAAAAATCATACAATGTGATTTTCTGGATTTGTGTTTTAGATTCCGTCTCTCACAGTTGAAGTGTACCTATGATAAAAATTACAGACCTCTACATGCTTTGTAAGTAGGAAAACCTGCAAAATCGGCAGTGTATCAAATACTTGTTCTCCCCACTGTATATACAGATTGGTTGATTAGTACCCAGCAGGCTACTCTACTCTAGTCTAGTTGAAGGTGAAGCCCCATGCAGTGACAGATGCTGTAGCCGGCCTGGCCCAGCCTGGCTTCCCAGACATGATAGCAGGCAGGCAGTCTGCACCATATGCCCTATCTATACCCATTACACACACCCTATCACTTAGCCTACATAGGCTGACTCACTGAGAGAAGCCAAAGCTTTTTGTTGAATTTCTTATTCCTGAAAACATCATTCTTGTTAGTCTGTGTTCAGCAGCAGTAGACCTCCCTTTTCATGTTCTTTGGATAATTGCTTTAAAAGTAAATGCATTGAATGCTTATTAAACTCTCCCTGATAGTTTATGCAATGCGTATAAAGCAGGCTTACAGTGTGTGCTCAGTATAGACACTAGAAAACTTCCCAAGAAGTTTTATTTAAACGCAAGGTTTATCTATTAATCCTGGTATTGACCTCCAGATACAGACTAGACCGTCACATTCAGTGTGTCTCCGAGTAGGGTGTCCTGGTGTCCGGTAGGGCGTCCTGGTGTCCTGTAGGGCGTCCTGGTGTCCGGTAGGGCGTCCTGGTGTCCTGTAGGGCGTCCTGGTGTCCAGTAGGGTGTCCTGGTGTCCTGGCCTCAATCCAGTTACAAAACGTCTATCTGTAGCACGTTGGTTGCACCGTGACGAGGCTGAGAGGGCAGATTATTTCTGACTGCTGTAATTGTTCAGATTACAATACCTCCTCCTGTCAACCACACCTGGCTGGGAGAGGATAGGTTCTCCTCAGGTTCTCCTCAGGTTCTCCTCAGCCTGATTCCCACTATAGGACCTAAGCTACCCAACCCTAGCCGAGCTGTACTAGGCTGGCCTGGTTACGAATCCCCCGTAGTTGATAGAACCGTGCTGAAAAGGACAACGTAAAAAAGAACACATCGGAGCGAACACAATACAGGCTGCATCGGCCCTAGAAGGTTAATCGGTCTTTAAGGCTCTCCTCAGGACTGGGGGGATGGAGGCTCATCTACTTTACAACCTCACTCACACTGACTAAGACCAATCAGTGGACCAGTCCTTACATTCAGACCAGGCTGGAAACAGAAAACATAGGAGTTGCGACCGTGCCGTCTCAGGTCAATGGGAACCTTAGGAGGCTGTTCAGGAGCAACTTTCTTGACAGATCAACATCGACTGAAAGATGTGGAGATGAGAGGGTCAACCAACCATGTAGGCTAATGATTATAAAATGTTTTGTCACATTGGTAATTGAATGTAGTGTAAATACAGACTCTAAAGGATTGTTTGATGGCTATTCTTATGCAATATATGCATGTTTCATGCAAACTAGATCCATGCTGGTTTATTTCAGTTGGTTTACTGTGAGCCAGAGAAGGTTTAGAGACGCTCTATGAGCTATTGATAAACACTCTTTGATAAAAAAAAAAGGATCATATCTTGGGGAAATGGAAGAGAAGGGAACCAAAATAGGGTACGAACAGGACATTTGATTCATCACATCCATAATTGAGTTGCCAGTTGTTTCACAATGTGTAATTGAATTAGAGCTCTCTCTGTGGTGTAAGTGTGTGTGTGTGTGTGTGTGTGTGTGTGTGTGTGTGTGTGTGTGTCCTTTACATGCCATCATGGGAACAATTAACTGACTAGGCCCCTGTCTCTCAGTAACAGGTTAGAGCAGCTGGGATGTGGTAATCATCAACAGGGTCCAGGCAGGGTCCTCGCCACATCTCATCCTCCCGTGGGCAGAGTAGGCCTCTTGGTCGGGTGTGATCCCCCTCCTGTCGGTGGTCCACCTGGAGATCCAGTGATGGCTCATGCACAGGATGATCCCCAACTAGGCGCTGGCCCGTCCGAGGATTCTGAACTCTCTGAGAATGAGTCCGAAACGGCGAGCTTGGTGTCGGAGGACTCTATCATGCCAGACTATGAGATGGAGCGGGGTAGAGGAGGCACCACCTCTACGCTGTACGGGGCATGTAACAGGAACGAGGCGCTGATGCTACGGAGGGTCCTGGAGAGGGGGGTTACTAAGGAAGAGGTTATGGAGCTGGACATCAATGGCATGGTAAGGACTATGTCATGTTTCCCTCAGGTGGTTCTGGGTTCAATAAGTATTTGATTTCTTTCAAATACTTGAAGCTTAGGATGGGACTATTCTAAGAAAATCTTATGGCCTCAGATGTTGTACCTTAGAGCAGGGTTTCCCAACCCCCCCCCCCCCCCCCCCCCAAGTACACGTCTTGGTTTTTGCCCTAGCACCACACAGCTGATTCGAATAATCAAAGCTTGATGATGAGTTGCTGATTTGAATCAGCTGTGTAGTGTTAGGGCAAAACCCAAAATGTACAGCCAGGGGATGCCTTGGGACCGGGTTTGGGAAACTCTGCCTTAGAGCAGTGTTTCTCAACCATTGGCCTGCGGACTGGCAATGATTCCTGGGATGATACTGACTGGTCTTTGAGATGGTTGGCTTACACTTTTTTAGTAAATTACTCAAATGTTCATTTTAATGTAAGAGGTCCCACAAGGAGGATGAACAGAAGCTTGCCGGTTTCTGGTACGTAAAAGGTGGAGAAACACTGCATTAGAGCATATTGAATGACCACATCTGGGCTCTGCTTTGTTTCCATGTCAGAATGGTCTGATGCTTGCTGTCTCCAGAGGCTATGTGGACATGGTCTACGGTCTACACACGTGTCCACTGATCGACATTAACCATCAGGACAATGATGGCAACACAGCACTGATGATCGCTGCCCAGGCCGGTAAGCATTGCAATAATATGCTGGCTAGCTTTGGTGAGCATATCATATCATATCAATAGAAGCACCTATTCCATGATCTGGTCGGGGTCACAGCATCCAATTCCACTGGTGATAACAACTATGGCAACTTAAACCTTCCTAATAACAGCCCCTCTCTCCACCCAGGCTACATCTCCATTCTAAACTTCATCCTGAACTACTACCCTAAGATAGACCTGGAGGTGAGGGACATCCGGGGCTTCACTGCCCTCCTCAAGGCAGCCATGCAAGGCAGGGTAGACTGTGTGTCTTCCCTCCTCATGGCCGGTAAGTGGCTATAGTCAGTAAAATCAAGAATTGGAGTAGTCATTGAACAGAAGTCTTTGAGTGCAGGGTTGGAAAATACTATTTCCATGGGTTTTCCTTTTCCAAGTGGCGCAAATCCTCCCTCTCCATACTGACAACTTCCTAACTGATATGTTATGTATATTCTCGAATCAGTAGAAGCACAGTTACTATGGTGAAATGGGTTATCAACTTATCATCATAGAACTAGAATGACTATTGTATTATTCATTATGTTTCTATGGTTACCGTGAATGTGTTAAAGAAAGTAGTGCACTATATAGGGAATAGGGTGCTATTTCAGACACAGGCCAAGTGTATGATTATGACAGCCATTTAGGTGGAGAAGGATGATGACGCACATCTGAGTTCAAGGGTCAAATCTGAGGACGTTGGTTTTCTATTCTCATCTTCATGTCTAATCTGGGACTAGCTGTGTTGGGTTGCAGGCTGGATTAGCTTTGTGTGGATTTACCAGGACTGATATAGACATGGCTGTGGTAACACCTATTAACGCTACATAAGTCAAGACAGGTCACCATCAAGTCACCCTACTACCTATTCTTATCTGTACCATAGGAGGCTGCTGAGGGGAGGACGGCTCATAATCATGCCTGGAATGGAGTGAATGAAATGGTATCAACCACATGGAAACCGTGTGTTTGGTGTGTTCAATACCATTTCATTATTTCCGTTCCAGCCATTACAATGAGCCCGTCCTCCCTAATTAAGGTGCCAATGGCCGCGTGTGATCTGTAGGCACAAAAAACAGCTTTGGGTATGGTGTAATTTGTGTTACGTCCACATGCCTTATAATGCATTCCTTTTCAGCTGAGTAAATGCTTGAGGACAAGCCTCTGACATAGACACTAGTGCGAGTCCGTCTCCATCCAATAATGCATCCAATTAAATAATTAAGAACTAATTAACCAAATAACCTAAAGGTGGCTTTCAACACTAGACACATTGTTTCAACTGCTGATTGTCCCTTTAATTGAAACTCTTGAATCTCCTGCTTCATACTGTAGATGTTCATAAACACATACTGTCTCATTATTAGCCAATCAAATAGTGACAGTTCTCCTCTCCGTAGCTGCCGGGCTATTCAATTCCGGCCCTGGCAGGCCAAAACATTTATGTTTTTTTGTTTCTACCTGGTAGTAAATTAGAATCACCTGGTGTCCCAGGTCTGAATTGGTCCCTGATTATAAGGAGGTGAAAAATGGAAGTGTTTCAAACCTACAGAACCAGAATTGAATAGCCCACCTCAGAGGATATAAACATAAACAGCAATACACTATCTCCCTCCACATTTTACAGTTCCTTCACTGGCCACTAAGTAGGACGATGACATTGACTTGAATTTTCTTTGAACTGTCAGAGAACATGCCACACACATTACATTATAAAAATCTAATCTTGATCAGTTTCCCTCATTTCTTTAGTGCCTAACCTTGTTGCCTAGCTCCTGTGATCATTTTGGATGTGCGTTCATGTTTCTCTGTCTCCCTGCCTATCCCGATGTCCAGGTGCAGATATCAATGTAGTGGATGAGGTCCGAGGGAAAAGCATCACGGACTGGGCCCTGAAGACGGGTCGCTTCGAGGTCCTGCAGCGTCTCCGTGTTCTCCAGGCGCACCCCATCGCCGAGCAGTTCTGCGACAGCTACGTGATTGAGTGGCCCGAGCTGAAGGAGCTGGTTGCCAAAGGTTAGAGAGGCCGGCAAGCAACCAGAGGGTTGTCGTTTCCAATCCCTGCCCCGGCTGGGGAAAAGCTGGTGGGCAGTGGTCCAGTAGCCTGCTGTTGTAACCTATAAACTGCTCCAAGGGCGCTGCACTGCGGCTGACCCATTTATCCAACCTCTCCATTGGGCGTACGTAGGCTATGTGTGTTTCTCTGTAGTGTGTCTCTGTGACAATAAATCTGAATCAAACTGTATTGCAATGCAACAAATGTTACAAGGTGTTCTACATAGAAGTAATCTTCTATCTTCTGTCTTCTTCTAAAGCCATGATCCCCAAAACACTGACTCAACGTCTGAAGGACAGCCTGACCATTAGCTTACCCAAGGACCCTCAGGACAACGGAGTGATGGACCACCTGGTGAAGATAACCACATCCATCCACAGCCCTCTAGTCTCCACTGGCTGCCGGCCCCTCTGCCCCACAAGCCCCCCAGAGCTCGGGAAGCGGCGCCTGGCCGTGCCGGAGCTGATGGAGAAGCACAGCAGCAAGGACCTGGAGGAAAGCTCTGTGTGTCATAGTAACGGTGTGAAATGTTCATTCACGCCTGCACAAGCGTCGTCGAGCTCCTTCTCACTCGCCAACTGCTGCTCGAACGCGGAGCGGAGGGATAGAGTTCTCTCAATGGCTGCCAGCGGCATCCGGAACTTCATCCCTTGTTCCATGGCCCACCGGAACTCTGTATTCCCATCTGGTTGCATCCCCAAGATCACCTTCACCAAGTCTCAGGACAAAACACCCAAGAAGGCGAAGAAGGCGAAGAGGCACAAGGGCCACCTGGAGCCTCCGGTCTGGAAGTACAAGTCGGCGAAGCAGGAGAAGAAAAAGGAAAAGGAAAAGTTGGAGGAAGAGAAGCGAGCGCAAGAGAAGGCACTTAAGAAAGCTAAGAAGAAGGCAGCCAAGGTGGCGGCCAAGTGAAAGGAGCCTGCCAAGGCAAGTTAAACTGCTGTCTGTAAAGTGCCACAGAGTGGGAGCACAGAACCCTGGGAAAATAGAGCGACCTCTGTGCTGTCATCAGACAGAAGAGGAAGCGAGACACCCCACTCGCAGTTTTGTTTATTGATTGAATGAAAGTCAATGAACTAAGTAGACCAGACCCAGCTGCTATTGCATTGGTGTCTATGGGAGACCCACCCCTGTTAAGTAGACAATTTTTTTCAATGATAAACAGCCTGAGAGAACTATCTTGATTTATCCACCATCTTTGCTGTCATCTCCTACTAACTCCATTGTATCCACTGTGATGATGTCATAAGACGGACAAGGGGACGGCTCCCCTGTGGTGGCACCTGCCTGGGGTCATCATGGAGGCCCAGTTGCAGCCCTACAGTGGGGCCTCCAATAACATGGGTGGAAACTAGCATCTGAGCCGGACTAAGTCTAATGGATGGACTGTTGTTTTCCTCTCTGCTGAAATGTGCTGCTGTAAGGACTGCAATGGCCTGGACATTCCTAGACATTATTATTCATGTACTTTCATGTGGAATTCTCTTTTTCTGTTTTAAATTATTTTGTTGATTTATTTATTTTTGAGAGTTCAGTCGTTAAAAAGATCAGTAGAGTTTGTTTGGTCTTCCATGTTCTTAACTAACCAATCGAAACTGTGAAGGAACCAGAGCCATAGCAAAGAAATCTAATTTCTGATAAGCAAGGTACTTCCTGAAAAAGAAACAGGACATTAACATGAGTTAGGCAAATGATGAGGGAGGATTATGAACAAGGTTTCAGAGTTGCCTGTTTGATAAACCTCATGGTCAGATATAGCACAACCAGACCTGGGTTCAAATACAATTTAATAGCATTTCAAATGTTTCAGCTGTGCTTGAGAGAGCTTGCCTGTTGATATGGAAACAATAGAAAAGTCCCAAAAGTGCAAACCACACCCACCTGGCACTCCAGGCAAGCTAAAGCAAACGCTGAATGTTTTTGTAACATTTTGAATAGTATTTGAACCCAGGTCTGACCACAACGCACATCTGAGTTCCAATCTGCTCTATGCTTTGTTTTCCTATGTACTCCAATTAGCTGTCTTCCAAAAGAAGTAGATTTGACACTGTTACCGGTGAGAGGACTTTTGACTTTTATCAAGAGTAGTAATATAATATCAGGGATCCCCTCAGTTTTGATGAGGCTCAGGTACTTAAAGATCAACCTGAGTGGCTTATTATTACGGTGCACCAACCTGCTCAGTTAGAAGAAATTGTTTGTTGATCCGGTTCACATGTTGTGATGGAGCTGAAATTTGAAGTATGTTATTCAGTAGGAATCAACTTCTGTCCTAATATTATGTGATGGTTATTTTTAAATAACACCATCATCCTCGTCAAAGATCCAGAAAATCGTATGTGTAGTGGCTATTGCCAGTCAAAAACCATTGATGCGTCAGATACGGCTCCTACAATATGAAAAGATACGATAGGCCTAATGAATACTCTATTACAAAACCAAACATTAAAACGTTTAAAAACACAACATCCATGTGACTTAGTGATGATCCTTCTTCCCACTATATCCGATAGATTTAGCAGCTTTGGCTATAGGCTAAGCTGGGTTAGTGTGTGAGCTTGTTAACTGGTGCTATTATAGTCCCAGTCAGATCAGACAATAACCATGTAGCCTAACCATAGATACGTCTGTAACCATGGGGCGTAACCATACAACCTAACCATAGATATGTCTGTAACCATAGGGTGTAAACATACAGCCTAACCATAGATACAGCTGTAACCATGGGGTGTAAACATACAGCCTAACCATAGATACAGCTGTAACCATGGGGTGTAAACACACAGCCTAACTATACAATACTTTCAGAAAGTATTCACACCCCTTGAATTTTTTCAATTTTTTTGTGTTACAAAGTGGGATTCAAATGGATTTAATAGTAAAAAAAAATTGTCAACGATCTACACAAAATACTCTGTAATGTCAGTGTGGAAGAAAAATTCTAAAAAAAATTGTGGGGTGAGAAAAACAGATATATTTTGATTAGAAAAGTATTCAACCCCCTGAGTCAACACATGTTAGAATCACATTTGGCAGCGATTACAGCTGTGAGTCTTTCTGGGTAAGTCTCTGAAAGCTTTGCAAACCTGGATTGTATATTTTTTATTATTCAAGCTCTGTCAAGTTGGTTGTTGATCATTGCTAGACAGCCATTTTCAAGTCTTGCCATAGACAACTCAGGAACTTTCAATGTCATCTTGGTAAGTAACTCCAGTGTGTATTTGGCCTTGTGATTTAGGTTATTGTCCTGCTGAAAGGTGGATTTGTCTTCCAGTGTCTGGTGGAGAGCAGACTGAACCAGGTTTTCCTCTATTACTTTGCCTGTGCTTAGCTCTATTCCTTTTCTTTTTATCCTACAAAACGTCCATGACAAGTATACCCATAACAGGATGCAGCCACCACCATGCTTGAAAATATGAAGAGTGGTACTCCGTGATGTGTTGTGTTGGATTTGCCCCAAACATAACRCTTTGTATTCAGRACAAAGTTAATTTCTTTGACACATTTTTTGCAGTATTACTTTTGTGTCTTATTGCAAACAGGATGCATGTTTTGGAATATTTGCATTATGTACAGGCTTCCTTCTTTTCACTCTGTCATTTGGGTTAGTATTGTGGAATAATTACAATGTTGTTGATCCATCCTCAGTTTTCTCATATCAGCCATTTAACTCTGTAACTCGTGTAAAATCCCCATTGGCCTCATGGTGAAATCCTTGAGCGGTTTCCTTCCTCTCTGGCAACTGAGTTAGGAAGGACGCCTGTATCTTTGTAGTGACTGGATGTATTGATACACCATCCAAAGTGTAATTATTAACTTTACCATGCTCAAAGGTATATTCAGAGTTGGATTTTTTTTGCCATCTACTACACAGCCTAAATATATATACATCTGTAACCATGGGGAGTAACCATACAGCCTAAATATAGATACATCTGTAACCATGGGGAGTAACCACAACAGCCTAATAATAGATCATTCTGTAACCATGGGGAGTAACCATCAGCCTAAATATAGATACATCTGTAACCATGGGGAGTAACCATACAGCCTAAATATAGATACATCTGTAACCATGGGAGTAACCATACAGCCTAAATATAGATACATCTGTAACCATGGGGCGTAACCACACAGCCTAATATATATATCATCTGTAACCATGGGGAGTAACCATACAGCGCTAAATATAGATACATCTGTAACCATGGGGAGTCTAACCTACAGCCCTAAATATAGATACATCTGTAACCATGGGGAGTAACCATACAGCCTAAATATAGATACATCTGTAACCATGGGGAGTAACCATACAGCCTAAATATATATACATATGTAACCATGGGGCGTAACCATACAGCCTAAATATATATATACATCTGTAACCAGGGTCGTAACCATACAGCCTAACTATACGTCTGTAACCATAGCAACTAACTATAGATATGTCTGTAACCATGGGGCGTAACCACACGACCTAACCATAGGTAGCGGCATAACCCAAAGGACGCAATACATGGGAGGGGTAATGTCCACTCGGCCAATAATTCTCCAAGTCATTGTGCAGATCTCTTTTGTAATACTTAATGGGGCTTTTTTGTATTTTACCCACTTTTTTCTCCCCAATTTCATGATTTCGATCTTGTCTCATCGCTGCAACTCCCCAATGGGGTCGGGAGAGGGTCGAGTCATGCGTCCTCTGAAACATGACCCGCCAAACCGCGCTTCTTAACACCCTCCCGCTTAACCCGGAAGCCAGCTGCACCAATGTGTCGGAGGAAACGCCCCAAGTAAAGCCCCCCCGGCCAAACCATCCCGTAACCCGGATGACACTGGGCCAATTGTGCGTCACCCTATGGGACTCCCGGTCACGGCCGGTTGTGACACAGCCTGGGATCTAACCCAGGTCTGTAGTGATGCTTCAAGCACTGCGATGCCTCAGACCGCTGCGCCACTCAGGAGACTTCGTGTTTTAGATCGGATTTTCGTCAGTTTGGGTAAAGGTACCTGTACCTCCAGCAGCCAGTGTTTAACCTCCACTGACCCCAAGTCAGATCTAAAAGTTCAGTTACTTACGACCTATCATAAGAAGGAATGATTTGTTTGAATAAAGCAATTTTTATAAGATGCGAAGAACTATCTCCAGACCATAAATATCAGTCTATAAAATAAACAAACAGGATCAATTAGGAAAAACAAACAGACAAATAGGAGGAATAAGATCAAAACTAAAGCAAGAATTTCTACATTTCCAAAAGACACTCATCAACTTTTCATGTCAGTAGATCAACCTACCAAGATGGACCCAGTGAAACTTTCCCAAAGTATCTTTACAATATTTGTCTCAGTTCCCCTCTGCAGTTGGGGAACTAGTCAATATACAGTCTACATCAAAATAAACGCCCTATGGAGGTCAGAGAGAGACCATAGTAGCACCTTTGACTAAAGACTGAGTCTGCCTCCAAAATGGCACCCTATTCCCTATGTAGTGCACTACTTCTGACCAGAGCCCTATGGGCCCTGTTCAATAGGGAATAGGGTGCCATTTGTGACTGGGAGTCCTCAGACAGGAGATACATACTGTGTATCACAGACTGTTTATGCATTTCCATGATGACTCATGTTTTCTATAACTTAGAAAAATGGCTGCAAGGCACATTATGATACTGTACAAAAGCACATTTATTTTTCACAGGTATTTTCATTCAGGATGTGCTCTTTAGCTTAACATTTGAAAAGTGCTCAACTTCTTTAAGAAGCAGACATTGCCTGTCTCTCTATTCTATTGAATAAAATCCTAAACAGGTTTTAATTCTCCCTCCTCTCTCTGTGAGATTATTGTACAACAACAAAACAAACTGTGCTGTCCTTAGAAATAGAACGATATCATTCTATTTTTCTGGTGCTGCCTAGCTGGTGCTGCCTAGCCGGTGCTGCCTAGCCGGTGCTGCCTAGCCGGTGCTGCCTAGCCGGTGCTGCCTAGCCGGTGCTGCCTAGCCGGTGCTGCCTAGCTGGTGCTGAAAGAATGTCGGAAACAACCCGGATCTCAACATCTCACAGATTAATTTTGGGAAGGAAAAATACATGCTGCTGATCAAAAATAACAGTTTGCTCTCTCTTTGCTAAAACAGTTGATTTGAGGGTTACCAGCTGTGTATGTATCTGTACACAGCCGAAGAGGATAGATTAAGGGCCATGAGAACAAGAAATTCACATTACTGAGAAGAAAATATCTCACCCACGCTTCAGTGTAATTCAGCGTTCCCATAAAGGAGGCAGCCATATTTGGATCATGGTGGGAGATCAACAGTTCAGTATTAGATAAAGTGTTCCACTGGATCTAGATAGCTACATTTATTAGATTTAGACTGTAGGCCTTGCAGACTTCCTTTTCTAGGATATTTCATAATGACCAAAGCTGGCCAAAATGGTGCAATATTTCCCATAGCTCTAGGTTCGAGCCCTGAATGCTGATTGTCTGACAGTCGTGGTATATCAGACCGTATACCATGGGTATGACAAAACACGTATTTTTACTGCTCTTATTATGTTGGTAACCAGTTTATATTAGCAATAAGGCACCTCTAGGGTTTGTGGTATATGCCCAATATACCACGGCTAAGGGCTGTGTCCTAGCATAAGAATAGCCCTTAGACGCGGTATATTGGCCATACCCCCCCGGGCCTTATTGCTTAATTATAGTATAGGCCTAAACAGTTTGTAACACTAAAGGGGATGGTGACCGGATACCAATTGCAATACCATGGACAGTGAGTGTGTCATCGCCCATGAGTCAGATCTGCAACCACTGAAGGGTTACGTCCAGTGGGTAAGAGTAGGGATCGATGTGGGACTGGCTGTCTCAGTCAGAGCTGCGTCCTGAATGGCACCCTATTTCCTATATATTCCACTACTTGCTCAATGGGCAAGAAGTACCCTATTCACAAAAGTATAGTGCACTACATAGCAAATATGGTGTCATTTGGGATGGACCTCTGTCTGTCTTGGGGTCCAGTCAGCGTCCTCAGGAAGCGCCATGCTGTTGGACAGCTGCTCTTCTAACGTCCCACTGGGACAGCAACCTCAGGTCAGTATTACTTTGTTAACGGTAAAAAGACAGTGAGCATTACCCCACACACACACACACACACACACACCACACACACACAACACACACACACACACACCACCACACCACACACACACACACACCAGCACACACACACACACAGCACCACACACACACACACACACACACACACACACACACACACACACACACACATAGGCCTAATAATCAAGTTATAATTTAAGTTCAAGAGCAAAAATGTTGTCTGCTTGATGCTTTATTATGTGCTGTAGTTATAGCATTTCCAACAGTCTATCTTCAACTCCCACACTGAGAGACACCAAAGCCACATCTGTAACCCTTTAATTGCAGTATTCAGAGAAGCCAGGCTACATGGGGAGAACCAGAGGTCTGCCAGAAACAGGAAAACCACTATGAGAGTACGTTCCAGCCAGACTCTGTTCAAAACAACGATGGGTGGGATAATCTCTGTAGGGTTTATCTTACACTTGAATCAGGAACAAGTTAGGTTCATAGGCAGGCTACGTACTTTATTGAGAGGGGGCGATGGGGTTGTTTGGGAAGTTATTTCAGAGTGGAAGACTGACGCCTAGTGTTCCAGACACGAGTTTAGTGTTTTCGGTTTTCAGTGAAAGATTTTTGCCCGAGATAAAGCGTCACTGCGCCGCTCTTGAGACGAGACAAATCTGGTCAACTTGGAACGTATCTCTGACATATTTAGGAGGGTTCCCATCAAAGTTTCTTGGATATTCAGTTTAGAGTTTTTTTTATTGGAGCAGAACAGTCTTTTTTTAACAAACAGTTAAGAGGAGCACCAAAGCATAAATAGCCCACTGAGCTTGATCCCCATGGAAAGAGTAAAGGATGAGGAAAGATTTTAGGATTCAGGGTTTTACGTCTGACTTGGGACCAGTGGACGTAAAAGTCCAGTTACTTCCGAGCTGTGTCATAAGAAGGAGAAAAAATAGAAAGGGTTTGATTGAATAAATTATGAATAAAGCTATTTTTATTAGATGCGAAGAACTATCTCCAGACCATAAATATCAGTCTATAAAATAAACAAACAAGACCAATTAGGAAAAACAAACAGACAAACAAACAGACAAACACCTGTGACTAAAGACTGAGGATACCTCCCAAATGGCACCCTATTCCCTATGTAGTGCACTACTTCTGACCAGAGCCCTATGGGCCCTGTTCAATAGGGAATAGGGTGCCATTTGTGATGCACAAGAGATTGGGATTCCTCAGACAGGATGTACATACTGTAAATCACAGACTGTTTATGCATTTCCATGATGACTCATGTTTTTTTATAACTCAGAAAAATGGTTGTACAGAAGCATATTTATTTATGACAGGTGTTTTCATTCAGGATGTGGTCTTTAGTTTAAAATTAGAAAAGTACTCAACTTCTTTGGAAAGAAATGGCTGTTGGCTGTCAAAGGAAAACAGATTACTCAGACTTCTATTGAAGTTCATCATATAAACAGGTTTTCTTCTCATCCTCTCTCTGTGCGATTATTGCACAAATAACAAAGACTTTCAGCATAGCCTGGAAAGAAAAGAGACAAACTGGGCAGCCCAAAGAAATAGAATGAGATGTCCTTCTGATTTCTGTGGTGTTGCCTGGCTCTGAAAGAATGCTGAGAACAACCTGGATCTCAACCTCTCACAATTGTAATGTGTGGAAGGAAAAATACATGCTGCTGATGAAAAGAAGAAGAGCATATTGCTCTATCTTCCCTTAGACTGTTGGTGTGAGGCCTCCCAGCTGTGTAGCAGCTGTACATAGGCCTAACAGATAGATTAAGGACCATCCATGCGAACAAGGAAGGGAATTTATATTACACCAATGAAGAGAGATATCACTCAGGCTTTTTTGTTAGCTAGGGTGACCTGGTTAAAATAGTGAAATATTCCACTAGAGCTCCGACTGTCCTTTTGAGGAGGACATGAGCCTAATATAGTAACATATTCAATACAATGTGTGTTCAAAAATAGTATTTGTTGCTGTAACACAACAGAGGAAGGAGGCCGGATACCAGCTGTAATACCACTGACATCATCATCCATGGGGGTAGCAGTAGGGGTAGGGAGCAAATGTACAGTATGTGTCCCAAATGGCACCCTATTCCCTATATAGTGCAGACCCAAAGCCACATCTGTAACTCTGTAATTGCAGTATTCAGAGACGCCAGGCTACAAGTGCGAAAACCAGAAGAAAAAAGTAGATGCTTGCCAGAAACAGGAAAACTGCTCTGAGAGCACATTCCAGCCAGATCCCTTCCAGGACAATGAGGGGTGGGACAAAATTGTGTATTTAAAATCTCTGTAGGCTTGATATTACGCATGAATCAGGAACAGAGCAAAGTTAGGTTCCTAGGCATTCTACGTAGGATACTTTATCGAGATGAAGATATTAGCTGTTTGAGAAGTTATTTTTATTGTGTTCGTTAAGTTCTTTAAAAGCAGAAGACTGACGTCTAGTAGTCTATGCTCGAGTTTCGTGTTTTCGGTTTATCAGTGGAAGATTTTAGCCCGAGATACAGGGTCATTGTGTTGCCCTTCAGACGAGACAAATACGTTCAACTTGGACGGACTATATCTCGGACATAAGGATCGCAAATTTTTTGTCAGATATTTTGGAGTTTCAGTTTAGAATCGTTTTTATTGGATGTGTGACATAGTTTTAAGAGACCGAAAAGGTTGAGAAGAACAGTCGATGTAGTGGCTGATCAGCATCGAAAGGGGAAAGGATGTGGGGAGATTTTAGGTTTGAACATTTGGAACTAAAAGCGTTCACTGAACTCAAAGGTTGACACACGATTGAAGACGTATCTATACATGACTTTTGGGTGTCTTTTAATACTTTCAAATATATATTTCGTTTTTAATATGGGACAAACGTGGTGCATTTCCATGGTACAGCAGTTGGCTTCCTCGTGAAAAGCAAGAGGAAAGAGAGCTGCGCATAGAAGGAAAAACCAGGTAAAAGTCACATTCAATCTGACATTTGTGACAGCTGTTGCCTATTCGTTTACATTTTTGTCTCGGTGTGGATTGCTTTTCTAATAACTGGGAGCATTTAGTTATTACAAGTATCTGTTGTAGGCTCTGATTTCCTAATATTGTGAGAATGAACAGGTGGATGCTGGTAAATCACGTAGCCTACCTCTAATTAAGCAATAATGCCCGACGAGGTGTGGTATATGGACAATATACCACGGTTAAAGGCTGTTCTTATGTACGACGCAACGCAGGAGTGCCTGGATACAGCCCTTAGTCGTGCTATATTGGACATATACCACAAACCCCCAAGGTGCCTTATTGCTATTATAATCTGGTTACTAACGTAATTACAACAGTAAACAAGTAATTTTGTGTGATACCCGTGGTATAAGGTCTAATATACCACGGCTTTCAGCCAAACAGCATTCAGGGCTCAAACCACCCGGTTTATAATGCCTAACTGACATATGTCACACCTGGACCACAACGGACAACTCTGAACCACAGCGGCGCTTATTGGATAGAACACCTTCAAATGTTTCCACTCTAGAATGTCTCCAGTAGTGACATTGAGCAGTATCCTTTTCATTTATGGGCTAAGTTAGTGTACAAACGGGCTTTTAAATTAAGAAAAAAGTCCTGATACAACCATGTTATCATACTTTAATAATATAGTTGGACATTTACCAGTTTCTCAGTATTTCAAAAACATCTGGAAATATATTTTGAGAACTAAATATTTATTTGAGAACTTCTCTTTCGAATTAAAGGAATGGAGGACAAATAAGCAGAGAAGAAATGTGTAAAATAAACATGACTTCTACATGTTAACTATTCATACCAAGATAAAGCACGGTTCAGGTTACAGAATAGAACATTGCAAAACATGGGCCGTTATTGAGTCTATTGAAAGCAAAACCCAGAGCCCATATTGATAACGCAGTGTCAGAGTAACAGTCCTGCCGATCTAAGACCAGGTTTGCCTTTTAGATAATAATGAATATGAACGGGGGACATGATCCTAGATCAATGGCCTCATTCATAAGGCGTCTCAGAGTAGGAGTGCTGATCTAGGATCAGGTCCCCCGTCCATGTAATCTTATTCATTAAGATCTAAACTGTTCCTTGATCATCACTCCTACTCAACACTTCATCTTTCCCATCATCAGTAATCTTTTAAGGTGTTGTGTGGGCTATTATGATGAGCCATGGTGCAGGCCATCTGTAGTAGAGGAGCCAGGTGTGGTTAACTGTACCAGGGAGGCAGGTGTGGTTAACTGTCTGTACCAAGGGAGGCAGGTGTGGTTTAACTGTCCACAGGGAGGTCAGGTGTGGTTAACTGTCCCAGGGAGGCAGGTGTGGTTAACTGTACCAGGGAGGCAGGTGTGGTTAACTGTAACAGGGAGGCAGGTGTGGTTAACTGTACCAGGGAGGCAGGTGTGGTTAACTGTGACAGGAGCCAGTGGTGGTTATATACCAGGAGGCAGGTGTGGTTAACTGTACCAGGGAGGCAGGTGTGGTTAACTGTAGTCAGGGAGGCAGGTGTGTTAACTGTCCCAGGGAGGCAGGTGTGGTTACTTGTCCAGGGAGGCAGGTGTGGTTAACTGTACCAAGGAGGCAGGTGTGGTTAACTGTAAGCCAGGGAGGCAGGTGTTGGTTAACTGTCCAGGGAGGCAGGTGTGGTTAACTGTACCAGGGAGGCAGGTGTGGTTAACTGTACCAGGGAGGCAGGTGTGGTTAACTGTGAAAGAGCCAGGTGTGGTTAACCCAGGGGCAGGTTGTGGTTAACTGTAACAGGGAGGCAGGTGTGGTTAACTGTGACAAGGAGCCAGGTGTGGTTAACTATACCGGGAGGCAGGTGTGGTTACTGTCCAGGAGGCAGGTGGTGGTTAACTGTACAGGAGGCAGGTGTGGTTAACTGTCCCGGGAGGCAGGATGTGGTTAATGTCCAGGGAGCAGTGTGGTTATGTCCGGGAGGCAGGTGTGGTTACTGTACAGGGGGCCAGGTGGTTAACTGTACCAGGGAGGCAGGTTGTGTTACTGTGACAAGGAGCCAGGTGGTGGTTACTATACCAGGGAGGCAGGTGTGGTTAACTGTACAGGGAGGCAGGTGTGGTTAACTGTAGCCGGGGAGGCAGGTGTGGTTAACTGTCCCAGGGAGGCAGGTGTGGTCAACTTGTCCCAGGGAGGCAGGTGTGGTTTTACTGTACCAGGGAGGCAGGTGTGGTTAACTGTACAGGGAGGCAGGTGTGGTTACTGTACCAGGAGGCAGGTGTGGTTAACTGTACACAGGGGGCAGGTGTGGTTAACTGTACAGGAGAGGCGGTGTGGTTAAACTGTGACAAGAGCCAGGTGTGGTTCTAACCATAGGGAGGCAGTGGTGTGGTTAACTGTAAAGGGAGGCAGGTGTGGTTAACTGTCGACAAGCAGCCAGGGTGTGGTTAACGTTACCAGGGAGGCAGTGTGGTTAATGTACCAGGAGCAGGGTGTGGTTAACTGTACAGGGAGGAGGTGTGGTTAACTGTACCAGGGAGGCAGGTGTGGTTAACTGTACCAGGGAGGCAGGTGTGGGTTAACTGTACAGGGAGGCAGGTGTGGTTAATGTAACCAGGAGGCAGGTGTGGTTAAACTGCATACGAGTGGAGGCAGTGGTTATGTCACCAGGGAGCAGGTGTGGTTAACCTGTCCAGGGAGGCAGGTGTGGTTAAACTGTACAGGGAGGCAGGTGTGTTAACCTGTAACAGAGGCAGGTGTGTTTAACTGTACCAGGGAGCACGGTGTGGTTAACTGTAACAGGAGCCAGCGTGGTGGTTAACTATGACCAGGGAGCAGTTGTGTTAACTGTCCAGGAGCAGTGTGGGTTAACTGTAGGGGAGGCAGGTGTGGTTAACTGTCCCAGGAGGCAGGTTGTGGTTAACTGTCCACAGGACGGTGTCCTTCCTGTACAAGAGGAGCAGGTGTTAACTGTACAAGGGAGGCAGTGTGTTAAGTACAGGGACGTGTGTAACTGACGGAGATGGGTAACTGTACCAAGCAGGTGTTCAAACGAGGCGATGTGTGGTATCTATCAGGGAAGAGTGTGGTTAACTGTGAACATGGGAGGCAGGTTGGTTTAACTGTGACAAGGAGCCAGGTTTGTTAACTATCCGGGGGCAGTGTGTGTTAACTGTACCAGGGAGGCAGGTGTGGTTAACTTACCCAGGGAGGGCCAGGTGTTGGTTAACTTGTACGCGGGGGCAGGTGTGGTTAACTGACTCAGAAGGCAAGGCGTGTTAACTTACCAGGGAGGCAGGTGTGGTTAACTGTACCAGGGAGGCAGGTGTGTTAACTGTACCAGGGAGGCCAACAATGTTTGATAAATGTACACAGGGAGCCACTAACACTGGTACTCCAGAGGGAACTTGTCCTCTCCCCACCACCACAACATCTTACACTGTGTAATCCAGAGGAACTTTCTCCCCCACCACCAAACATCTACCACTGTGGTAATCCAGTAGGGAACTTTCCTTCCCCCCACCACCACAACATCTACACATGTGTAGCAGAGGGACTTTCCCGTCCCCACCACCACAACCATCTACTCACTGTGTTAATCCAGAGGAACTTTTCCTTCCCCCACCACCACAATCTACACTGTCGTAATCCAGAGGGAACTTTCCTTCCCCCACCACCACAACATCTACAATGTGTAATCCACGATGCGAACTTCTCTTCCCCCAGCCATCACATCATCCTACACTGTGTAACCAGAGGGAACTTTCCTTCCCCCCACCACCACAACATCTCACTGTGGTAATCCAGATGGAATTTCCTTCCCCACCACCAACAAATTCTACACTGTGTAATCCAGAGAACTTATCCTTCCACCACCACAACATTCTAACACTATGTAATCCAGAGGGAACTTTCATTCCCACCCACCATACATTCTTCACATGTGTAATCCAGAGGGAACTTTCCTCGTCCCAACCACCACAACATCTACAACTGTGTAATCCAGAGGAACTTTCCTTCCCCCCACCACCACATCTACACTGTGTATCCAGATGACTTTCCTTGTCCCCCCACACGACACATCTACACTGTGTAATCGCAGATGGAACACTTCCTTCCCACCACCACACATCTACACTATGTAATCCAAGAGGGAACTTTCATCTCCCAACCACCACAACATCTACACTGCGTGTAATCCAGAGGAACTTCTTTCCCAAACCACCACAACATTCTACACTGTGTTAATCCGAGGGAACTTTCCTTCCCCCCACCACCACAACATCTACACTGTGTATCCAGATGGAACTTTCCTGTTCCCCCACCACCACAAAATCATACCGATGTAATCCAGAGGGAAATTTCCATCCCCAACCACACATACATCTACACTGTGTAATCCAGAGGGACTTTCCTTCCCCACCACAAGAATCTACACTGTGTAATCCAGAAATGGCAACTATCCTTCCCCACCACCACAAAACATTACACCTGTGTTAATCCAGAGGAGAACTTCCCTTCCCCCACACAACAACATCTACACTTGTAATATCCGAGGGAATTTCCTCCCCCCCACCACAAACATCTACACTGTGTAATCCGAGGAACTTTCCTTCCCCCACCCCCAAACATCTACACTGTGTAATTCCAGAGAACTTTCTTCCACCCCCACCAAACATCTACACCGTGTATCCAGAGGGAAACTTTCCTTCCCCAACACCACACAACAGCTACACTTGTGTTATCCAGATGGAACTTTCCTTGTCCTTCCAACCATACAACATCTTCACACTGTGTTAATCCAGATGGAACTTTCCTTCCCCACCACCACAACATTACACTATGGTAATCCAGAGGGAACTTTCCTTCCCCCCCACACATCTATTGATATTGACCTTTTTGACTTTATGCCCACACACACTCTACTCTACCCACACCACTCACACAATCTGTATATAGTCAAGATATCATTGACTTGGTACTGGTAACCCAAACTGTATATAGCCCAAGCTATCATTTGACTGGTACTGGTAACCCATGTATATAGCCAAGCTATCATTGACTTGTACTGGTAACCCATGTATATAGGCACTATCTGCTTTGGTATGTCCATGACCTATTGTTGTACTGGTAACCCCATGTATTAGCCAAGCTATCATTGACTGGTACTGGTACACCCAGTAATTTAGCCCAAGCTATCATTGACTTGACTGGTAAACCATGTATTATAGCAACTATCATTGACTTGGTACTGTGACCCATGTATATAAGCCAAGCTATCATTGACTTGGTA
>NC_036847.1:30044467-30055937 GCF_002910315.2 Salvelinus sp. IW2-2015 | reverse complement strand
CCACGAGAGAGATACTAACAGGGAGCAGGTGTGTTACTGTAACAGGGAGGACAGGTGTGGTTAACTGTGACAAGGAGCAGGTGTGGTTAACTATACAGGGAGGCAGGTGGTGGTTAACTGTACCAGGAGGCAAGGTGTGGTTAAGTGTACAGTGGAGGCGGTGTGGTTAACTGTAACCAGGGAGGCAGGTGTGGTTAACTGTACCAGGGAGGCAGGTGTGGTTAACTGTACAGGAGGGCAGGTGTGGTGAACTTACCAGGAGGCAGGTGTGGTATAGAGCTGTGTAAACCTAAGGGAGGCAGTGTGGTTTAATGTACCCAGGAGGCCAGTGTGGTTCTGTCCAGGACAGTTGTGGTCCTCAGGGAGGCAGTGTGGTTAACTGTCCAGGAGGCAGGTGTGGTAACTGTAACCAGGGCAGGTGTGGTTAACTGTACCAGGGAGGCAGGTGTGGTTAACTGTAGAAGGAGCCAGGTGGTTAACTGATCCAGGGAGCAGTGTGGTTAACTGTACCAGGGAGGCAGGTGTGGGTTAATGTAGTAGGGAGGCAGGTGTGGTTAACTGTCCCAGGGAGGCAGGTGTGGTTTAACTTCCCAGGGAGGAGGTGTGGTTAAACTCGTAAGGGAGGCAGGTGTGGTTAACTGTAACAGGGAGGCAGTGTGTTCACTGTACCAAGGGAGGCAGGTGTGGTTAAACTGTACAGGGAGCGCAGTTGTGGTTAACTGTAACCAGAGAGGCAGTGTGGTTACTGTGACAAGGAGCATGTGTGGTTTAATCTATACCAGGGAGCAGGTGTGGTTAACTGGTACAGGGAAGGCAGGCTTGGTTACTGTGACAAGGAGCCAGGTTTTGTAGACTATACCAGGAGGCAGGTGTGGTTAACTGTACAGGGGGCAGGTGTTGGTTAACTTAGAGAGTCTGAACTGCCGGAGGCAGGTGTGGTTAACTGTACCAGAGGCAGACAGGTGTGTTAACTGTACAGGGCGGAGGTGGTGAGTGGGCAAGGTGTGGTTAACTGTACCAGGGAGGCAGGTGTGTGTTAACTGTACCAGGACCACATTGTGATAACATGTACACCAGGGAGCCACTACATGTGAATCCAGAGGTTGAATTGCCTTCCCCACCACCACAACATCTTACACTGTGTAATCAGAGGAACTTTCTCTCCCACACCACAACATCTACACTGTGTAATCCAGAGGGAACTTTCCTTCCCCCACCACACAACATCTACACTGTGTACTCAGAGGGAACTTTCTCTCCCCACACACAAATCTACCACTGTGTAATCCAGAGGGAACTTTCCTTCCCCCCCGACCACAAATCTACACTGTGTAATCCAGAGGAACTTTCCTCCCCACACACAAATCTACAATGTGTAATCCAGATGGAACTTCCTTCCCCCATAACAACATCTACACTGGGTAATCCAGAGGGAAACTGTTCTTCCCCCCCACACACAACATCTTACACTGTGTAATCAGATGGAACTTTCCTTCCCCACCACACAAATCTACACTGTGTAATCCAGATGGAACTTTCCTTCCACCACCACAAACTACATAATGTAATCCAGAGGGAACTTCATTCCCAACCCACCACAACATCTACACATGTGTAACCAGAGGGAACTTTCCTCGCCCAACCACACAACATCTACACTGTGTAATCCAGAGGAACTTCCTTCCCCCACCACCACAACATCTACATGTGTAATCCAGATGGAACTTTCCTTCCCACACCACAACATCTAACACTGTGTAATCCAGATGGAAACTTCCTTCCCACACCCGTTCCTCAATCCAGGCTATTCCCAACCAATCTACACTGAATGTATCCGAGGAACTTTCATTCCCCAACACCACAAATCTACCACTGTGTATCCAGAGGGAACTTTCTTCCCCCACACCAACAACATCTACACTGTGTAATCAGAGGGAATTTCTTCCCCCGCACCACACAACATCTACACGACTGTAATCAGATGGAACTTTCCTCTTCCCCAACCATCCCCACAACACTACACTGTGTAAATCAGAGGGACTTCGTCTTCCCACACCACAACATCTACACTGTTGGTAATCCAGAAGAGGCACTTCCTTCCCCCCCACAAAACATCTACACCTGTGTAATCCAGAGTGAACTTTCTTCCCCCACACCAACAACATCTACACGTGTGTAATCCAGAGGGAACTTTCCTTCCCCACAACCACAAACTCTACACTGTGTAAGTCCAGAGGGCTTCCTTCCCACCACCACAACTCTACACTGTGTAATCCCAGAGGAACTTTCCTTCCCCACCACCAACAACATCTACACTGTGTAATCCAGAGGAACTTCCTTCCCCACACACACTTACTGGAATCAACAAACTTTCCCACAAAGCTACACGTGAATCCAGATGGAATTTCCTTCCCCAACCATCACAAACTCTTACACTTTAAGCCAGATGGAACTTTCCATTCCCACACCACAACATCTACACTATGACATCCAGAGGGAACTTTCCTTCCCCACCACAAACATTATTGTATTGACCTTTTGACTTATGCCCACACAACACCACTCTACCCACACCACTCAACAATATGTATATAGAAGATACAAGACTTGTATTAACCAATATTGCCAGCTTATGCTGTACTGGTTAACCATGTATATAGCCAAGCTATCATTGACTTGAACTGGTTAACCCATGTATATAGCCAAGTATCATTGACTTGGTACTGGATAACCATGTTATATAGCAAGCTATCATTGCGATTGGTACTGGTAACCCAGTAATATATAGCCAAGCTATCATTGACTGTATGTAACCATGTATATAGCAACTATCATTGACGTTGGTACTGGTAACCCATGTATATAAGCCAAGCTATCATTGACTTGGGTAACTGTACCCATGTAATAGCTCTAGCTATCATGACTTGGTAGGGTAACCCCCCAATGTTATATAGGAAGCTATCATTACTTGGTATGGTAACCATGATATAGGCAAGTCTTATCATTGACTCGGCTACTGTAACCCATGTATATTGCCAAGCTATCATTGACTTGGTACTGGTAACGCCAGGTAAGCCAAGGCTATCATTGACTTGGTACTGGTAACCCATGTATATAGCCAAGCTATCATGTGACTGTAGCTGTATAGCCGCTATATGATTGTAAGACCCCCCATGTAATATGCCAGAGCTATCATTGTACTGTCTGGTAATTTCCATGCATATTAGCAAGCATCATTGACTTGGTCTGGAACCCATGTATATAGCAAGCTATTCATTGCTGGTACTGGGTAACCCATGTAATAGCCAGAGCTATCAGTTGACTTGGTACTGGTACCCATGTAATATAGTCAAGCTATCATTGACTTGTATTGGATACCCATTATATAGCAAGCTATCATGCTTGGTAGCTGGAACCCATGCATAAGCAAGCTATCATTGACTTGTACTGGGTAACACTGTACAGTGGGGAGAACAAGTATTTGGATACACTGCCGATTTGCAAAGTTTCCTACTTACAAAGCATGTAGAGGTCTGTAATGTCATTATATAGGTGCACTTCAACTGTGAGAACGGAATCCTAAAACAAAAATCCAAGAAAATCCATTATAATGTTTTAACGTAATTAATTTGCATTTTATTGCATGACAAAGTATTTGATCAACTTACAAAAACCAGGTTAAAGAATTTCCCAGGCTCTCACAGACCTGTTAGTTTTTCTTTAAGAAAGTCCTCCGTGTTTCCACTCATTACCTGTATAACTGCACCTGTTTGAACTCGTTTACCTGTATAAAACGACACCTGTCACACCACCAATCAAACAGACGCAACCTCTTCCACAATGGCAGACAGAGAGCTGTGTAAGGACATCAGGGCCAAATGTAGACCGGCACAAGGTGGATGGGCTACAGGAACAATAGGCAAGCAGCTTGGTGAGAAAGGCAACAACTGTTGCGCAAATTATTAGAAAATGGAAGAAGTTCAAGAGACGTCAACACCCTCGGTCTGGGGCTCCATGCAGATTCACCTCGTGGCGGCATCAATGATCAATGAGGAGGTGAAGGATCAGCCAAACCTAAATGAGGACCTGCTCAATGACCTGAAGAGAGCTGGACCACAAGTCTCAAGAAGAACATTAGTAACACACTACGCCGTCATGGATTAAACTCCTGCAGTGCACCGCAAGGACCCCCTGCTCAACCAAGCGCAGTCAGGCCCGCTGAAGTTGCCAATGACATACTGATGATCCAGAGGAGGGAAATGGGAGAGTATGTGGTCTGATGAGACAAAAATAGAGCTTTTTGGTCTCAAACTCCACCTCGCGTGTTTGCGAGGAAGAAGAAGGAAGGAGTACAACCCCAAGAAACCTCCACCGTGAAGCATGAGGTGGAAACATCAATTCTTTGGGGATGCTTTTCTACAAAGGGACAGGACGACTGCACCGTATTGAGGGGAGGATGGATGGCGCATGTATCGGAGATTTGGCCAACAACCTCCTTCCTCAAGTAAGACAATGAAGATGGGTCGGTGGCTGGGTCTTCACATGAACAAAACCCAACACACAGCCAGGGCAACTAAGGAGTGGCTCCGTAAGAAACACTCAGGTCGCTGGAGTGGCATAGCAGTCTCCAGACTGTACCCAATAGAAAACTTTTGGAGGAGCTGAAAGTCGTATTGCCAGCGCATCACCGAACCTGAAGGATCTGGAGAAGGTCTGTATGGAGGATGGGCCAACATCCCTGCTGCATGTGTGAAACTGGTAAGATACAGGAACGTTTGATCTGTTGTATTTGCAACAGAGGTTTCGTACAAATATTAAGTCTGCTTTCTGTGTATTCAAATACTTTATGTCATGAAATACAAATGCAAATTAACTACTTAAAAAATTAAATACAATGTGATTTCTGGATTTTTGTTTTAGATTCGTCTCTCACAGTTTGAAGTGTACCTATGATAAAAAATTTACGACCCTCTTACATGCGTTGTTAAGTAGAAAAACCTGCAAAATCGGCAGTGTTCAAATATTGTTCTCCCACTGTTATATAGTCAACTATCATTGATTTGGTACTGGGTTAACTTATCATAGGTCAAAGCTATCATTGACTTTGTTAATTTATTTATGTGCTTACATTTTTCTGATTATTTTGTTTTAAACAATGTATTGTTCTCTGCATTGTTGGGAAGGGCCGTAAGTAGCAGTTTCACTGTTAGTCTACAACTTGTTGTTAAGAAACATGTGACCTTAACATTTTTTTTATTTGAAGCCAGATGGACTTTCCTTCCCACCACCAAACATCTATTAATCAGAGGGGACCTTCTTGCCCACCACCAAACATCTATTAATCCAGAGGGAACCTTCCTTCCCACCAGCGACAAATCTTGTATCAGAGGAACTTCCTTCCCACCACAAACATCTATGTAAATCAGAGGAACCTTCCTTCCACACCAACATCTATGTAATCCAGAGGGGGAACCTTCTCCGCCACCACCAAAATCTACTGTAATCTGAGGGAACTTTTCCTTCCCCCACCACCACAACATCTATGTAATCCAGAGGGATTGAGAGATGGGACTGAGATGCTTTTCAGATGAGAGTGAAAAGATGACAAGGGCTGTGTTTTCCTTGTGGGGACCAGAGTCCTCACAAGGATAGTAAAATGAGGACAATTCAGACAAGTGGGGACATTTCGCCGGTCCCCACAAGGAAAAAGGCTATTTTAGGATAGTAAAACAGATTTGCGTGTGTGACTGGCCTGCCTCTGCCTGTCTGCGGTGGAGGAGGGAGATCTGAACTAGAGAAGGAATCAGAGACAGTAGGGTTAGTGCTCCTCCATAGAGAATAGGCCAATTCAATGGGTGGAGCTGTGTTTACACAATGTTTGTCTTCCTAAGGGCCCTCAGATTAAAACACAGCTGACATGTCGGCTGCTGCATGATACAGTGAAGAATGGGGTGCATGCATATCCCAAACACTTAACAGTTACTAATCAGTTAAATATACGGTAGCCCTGAAGTTTCAACTGCTGGGCTTTTCTCAAGGGATGCATCATACAGGAAATGCTAACAAACTCTCTGCTAGTCAGAGTGTAATAATGCACCACGGATTGGCTTGGAGACGTATTGTGGGAGGGCTGTGGAACTAAGAACCCTTTGTGGCCTTGTACCTCAATGCCAAGCCGGAACTCCTTGGTGTTCTAGAATTGACATTACTGGATTTTTATCATATGAAGGTGTTTGAGTTGAGCTGGAGCCCCACAGATCAAATCTAATTATTTATTGGTCGCGTACACATATTTGCAGATGGTATCGCAGGTGCAGCGAAATGCTTGTGTTTCTAGTAATACCTAGCAATACAAAACAATACACACAAATCCCACAAATTTAAATTAAGAAATATCAGAACAAGCAATGTCAGAGTCCGGAATATTCAGACCCATTGACTTTTTCCACATTTTGTTATGTTACAGCCTTATTCTAAAATTGTTGAAATTCTATTTTTTCCTCATCAATCTACATACACACAATACCCCATAATGACAAAGCAAAAACAGGTTTTTAGACATTTTTGCAAATGGATTACAAATTTAAAAAATGAAATATCAAACATTTACATAAATATTCAGACCCTTTACTCAATACTTTGTTGAAGCACCTTGGGCAGCGATTACAGCCTGGAGTCTTCTAGGGTATGACTCTACAAGTCATCTTTGCCTCAATTCTGACTAGTCTCCCAGTCCCTGCCGCTGAAAACCATCCTCACAGCATGATGCTGCCACCACCAAGCTTCACCGTAGGGATGGTGCCAGGTTTCCTCCAGACGTGACAGGCCAAAGAAACCCATTCTCCAGCCTCTAGCCTCTCTAGCTTGCGTGACCCACAGAAATGCAGACCTGAACAATGAGCATCCCCCCACATACACACACACACACAATGAGCATCCCCCCACATAACCAACAAAAATGAAGCATCCCCCCACATACACACACAGCACAATGAGCATCCCACATACACACACACACACAGAGCATCCCCCCGACACACACACACACAATGAGCATACCCCGCTCCACAGGATGACATCCCCACATCACACACAAGAGCAGTCCCAATACCACACACAATGCATCCCACAACCCCACATGAGGCATGGCCACCCATACCACACACAACACATGAGCATCCCCACATACACACACACACACAATGAGCAATGCCCCCACATACACACACACACAAAATGAGCATCCCCCATACACTACACAATACACAACTGATCACAATACATACCATGAGCATTCCCAAATACACAAAAACACACACCATGAGCTCCCCCACAACACACACACAATAAAATGAGCATACCCCACAATACAACACCCACACAATGACATCCTCCCAACATCACACACACACAATGAGATCCCCCACATACACCTGACTACCATCACACCCACATGACGACCTGAGTTCCGCTCTGTGGCGTGGCCAGCCAGGTGTGGGCTCTCATGGGAGCAACATTGCAACTGAACTGCTGAGTCTGGGCCGGGTAGTTCTCACACCACACACACCACACACACACACACACAACGACAACACACAACACACACAACACACACACACACACCTAGACACACACACACACCTAGACACACTCACACACAGAGACACACACATAGACACACACACAGAGAGACAGACACACTCACACACATATACACAGGGGCTGGACACACACAAAGCCCCCTCTCCCATCACCTACTGTAATTACAGAGCGGTCAGACTGACTGGACCCTGGGCCTGGCACTCGCTCTGTTATTGTTTTTGACCTCACAACTTCCTCTGCTGACAGACTGGTGCTGTATGACTCCGACCACCAGCTGGGGCCCATGTTGTCATAACGTTCGCTGGAAACCAAATTGGGGACTCCATTGGAAGGTTGTAGGAAAGTTGACTGTTTGCTGGGCTAGAGCTGCATGGATCTGGCTGCATCGGGTTCCATTTGGTGTTCTTTTTGGCAGACATGCCCACTCAGCTCAGACAGAGAGAGTGGGAGGACTGAGAGAGAGAGTGAGAGAGGAGAGAATAGAGAGATAAATATAGAGAGAGCGAGAGAGAGGGGAAATGAGAGGAAACCTAGAAGTTGACGTTCATTGTGAAGCTGCGTAGGAGCTTATGAAACTGCATGTGAGAGAGAACTGTGTTCCAAGACTCTTTCTTTGAGTCTCTAAAAGCCTTAAACAAAGCATAATCACTGCAGCTCTAATTGTTGTCTTGTCTCTCTGACAGAGATGGGGGGTGCTGCCATGCTCACAGTGGTGCTAGCTGGGATGTGCCTGTGGACCTCCACCGCTCATGCAGGTAATTCAACAAAGGTGATGTGTGTGTGTTTGTATCTTTAGGTGTGCTAGCTTACATAATCACAAGTGTGTTTGTGTGTTTTTTTTAAATCTTTGTGTATTTGTGTCTGTCCTTTAGTGTGTTTATGTGTATCTGAGTGTAAGTGAGTGTGTTGCTGCTGGGGAATCAGCTGGCTGCAGATGTGTGTGTACTGTAGATGAGAAACAACAGAGAAAGGAAGTGTGGGTGTTCCTGCTTTGTCCGTGTACGAGTGATGCTGCTGAGACCCCTGACCTGTTGGCCTCAGGGAGAGAGGGAACCCTCCCAGGGAGAGAGAGAACCCCCCCTCAGGGAGAGAGAGAAACCCCCCTCAGGGAGAGAGAGAAACCCCCCTCAGGGAGAGAGAGAAACCCCCCTCAGGGAAAGAGAGAAACCCCCCTCAGGGAGAGAGAGAAACCCCCTCAGGGAGAGAGAGAAACCCCCCTCAGGGAGAGAGAGAAACCCTCAGACTTCAGAAGTTCTGTGTGACACTGGTCCTGTTTTTAGTCAGACTCCAGAGAGTTTCTGTAATGACCAAATACTTTGCCTGTTAGTGCCAGCACTCCCAGAGAGTTCTGTGATGACACTTTCCTGTGGTTGGCAGATCTCCCAGAGAGTTCTGTATGAACACCTCCTGTTAGTCAGACTTCCCAGACGAGTTCTGTATGACACCTGCCCTGTTTAGGACAGAACTCCCCAGAGAGTTCTGTATGACACTGCCTCTGCCTGTTAGTCAGACTCCAGAGAGTTTCTGTATGACACTGCCCTGTTAGTAGTCAGACTCCCAGAGAGTTGCTGTATTGAACTGCCCCTGTTAGTAGAACTTCCAGAGAAGTTCTGTATGACCACTGCCTGTTAGGCAGACTCCCAGTAGGAGTCTGTATGACAAATAGCTCTGTTAGTCGAAGAACCTCCAGAGAGTTCTTGTATACACGCTCCTGTTAGGCGAGACTCCCAGAGAGTTCTGTATGACACTTGGGGTGTGCCCTGATTAGTCAGACTCCCAGAGAGTTCTGTATGACAACTGGCGTTGCCCTGTTAGGCAGACTCCCAGAGAGTTCTGTATGACAGCCTGTCCTGGTTAGTCAGACTCCCAGAGATTCTGTATGACACTGCCCTGTTTAGTTCAGACTCCAGAGAGTTCTGTATGAACATGCCCTGTTAGGTGACTCTCCAGAAGTTCTGTATGACACTGCCCTGTTAGGCAGACTCCCAGAGAGTTTTCTGTATGACACTGACCTCTGTTAGGTCAGACCTCCCAGGAGAGTTCTGTATGTACTAACTGCCTGTTAGCGAGACTCCCAGAGAGTTCTTTTGTTATGACACTGCCCTGTTAGAATCAGACTCCTCAGAGAGTTCGTATGACACTCCCTGTTAGGACAGAACTCCAGAGAGTTTGTATGACAATTCTGTTAGACAACTCCCGAGTTCTGCTAGTGACTGGTCTGTTAGTAATCTCCCAGAGGTTCTTGTTAATGACACTGCCCTGTTAGAGTTCAGACGGTGTAGACACTGCCCCTCACTTAAGAGACGGATTCTGTATGACAGCTGCCTGTTACAGACTCACGCAGAGAGTTTCTGTAATGACAGACTTGCCCTGTGAGGACTCAGACCCCAGAGAGTTCTGGTTGACACTGTCCTTTAGTCAGACTCCCAGAGAGTTCTGTATGACACTGCCCTGTTAGTCAAGACTCCCAGAGAGTTTTGTATGCAACTGCACATTTGTTATACAGACTCCCCGAGAGTTCTGTATGACAGGACTGCCTTCTCTGTTAGTCAGACACATCCCACGAGAGTTGTATGACGACTGCCTGTTAGTCAGACTCCCAGAGAGGTTTGTATTGACAGTGCCCCTGTTAGTCCGACTCCCCCAAGAAGAGTTCTGTATGACACTGCCCTGTTAGTCAGACTCCCATGAGAGTTTGTATGACAACTGCCCTGGTTAGTCAAGACTCGCCAGCAGAGTTTTGTTATGCACTTTCCCTGTTAGGCGAAGACTCCAGAGAGTTCTGTATGACACTTCCCTGTTAGGCAGACTACCCAGAGAGTTCTGTATGACACTCCCTGTTAGGCAGACTCCAGAGAGTTCTGTATGACACTGCCTGGTTAGGCAGAACTCCCAGAGGAGTTGTTCCAAATAGAAACTGACTTGAAATATGAGCCTCAAGTATTGACTGAATGGTCTCATTTTCTGGCTGGTAGTTGGTAATTGATTGAATTCAAGTCACTGACTGACGAGAGAGTGTTTCGGGTCGAATCAGTCCCCTGATATTCTAAAGTGGAAGTATGGACCTCATATCAAGACCCAGACATGCCATAAGGGGTTCACATGCTGGAGAAGGCTTCTAGAGGTAAAGATGCAGTGTTCTGACCTTGGGTCTTGGTGGCGTAGCTGTTGACAGTACAGAAGAGGGTTTCTAGACTAAGAACATGTATCTCCAGTGTTCTGACCTGGGTCTGGTGTGAGCGGAGCTGTTTGACATTACAAGAAGAGGGTTCTAGACTAAAGACATGTATCTCCAGTGTTCTGACCTGGGTCGGTGGGCGAGCTGTTGACATTACAGAGAGAGGGGTTCTAGATAAAAGAACTGTATCTCCAGTGTTTCTGACCTGGGTCTGTGGATCGGAGCCTGTTTAGACATTACAGAGAGGGGTTTCTAGACTAAAGGAAATGTTTCTCCAGTGTTCTGACCCTGGGTTCTGGTGGAAGCGGAGCTGTGTACATTACAGAGAGGGTCTAGACTAAAAACATGTATCTCCACGTGTTCTGACCTGGGTCTGGTGGAGAGGAGTCGTTGACATTTAACAAGAGAGATTGGGTTCTAGATAAAGAACTATGTATCTCCAAGTGTTCTGACCTGGGTCTGGTGGAGGAGCTTGTTGAATTACAGAGAGAGGGTTCTAGACTTAAAGAACATGTAATCTCCATGTGTTCTGACCTGGGTCTGGTGGAGCGCAGAGCTGTTGCATTACAGAGAGAGGGTTCTAGACTAAGAAATGTACTTCCAGTGCTGATGGTGGGCGATCATTACAGGAGGGGCTTAGCTATGACTTACTCAGTGGTCTGCCTGGGTCTGGTGGAGCGGAGCTGTTGA
>NC_036847.1:30035394-30044442 GCF_002910315.2 Salvelinus sp. IW2-2015 | reverse complement strand
CTGGGACAGAGCTGTTTGGACAGTACAAGAGAGAGGGTTCTAGACTAAAGAACATGTATCTCCAGTGTTTGACCTGGGCTGGTGGAGGCGAGTCTGTTGACATTACAGAGAGAGGGTTTCTTAGACTAAGAGAACATGTATCTCCAGTGTTCTGACCTGGGGTGGCGGACTGTTTGCTCAGAGGAGGGTTTAGATAGCAGTTCCGGTGAACCTGGGTGCGGTGTTGACATTACAAAGAGGGGTTCTAGACTAAAAGAACATGTATCTCCAGTTGTTTCTGACCTGGGTCTGTGGATCGGAGCTGTTAGACATTACAGAGAGAGGGGTTTCTAGAACTAAAGAACATGTTTTCTCCAGTGTTTGACCTTGGGTCTGGTGGAACGGTAAGCTGTGGTACATTACAGAGAGGGGTTCTAGACTAAAGAACATGTATCTCCGTGTTCTGAACCTGGGTCTGGTGGAGGGAGCGTTCGACTTACAAGAGAGTGGGTTCTAGACTGAAAGAACTTGTATCTCCAGTGTTCTGACCTGGTCTGGTGGAGCGGAAGCTTTTTGAACATACAGGAGAGAGGTTCTAGAGCTAAGAACATGTAATCTCCAGTGTGCTCTGACGCTGGTCTGGTGGCAGCGGAGCTGTTGACATATACAGAGAGAGGGTTTAGACTAAGAGAACATGTATCTCCAGTTGTTCCTGACCCGTGGGTTCTGGTGGAGCGGAGCATGTTGATTACAGAGAGAGGTTCTAGACTAGAATGTATCTCCAGTGTTCTGACCTGGGTCTGGTGGAGCGAGGCTGTGACATTACAGAGAGAGGGTTCTAGACTAAAGAACATGTATCGTCCAGTGTCTCCTGGAGTCTGGTGGGCCGAGCTGTTGACATTACAAGGAGGGTTTCTAGACTAAGGAAATGTTATTCTCCGCAGTGTTCTGAGACCTGGGTCTGGGGAGCAAGCTGTTAGACAGTACAGAAGAGGGGTCTAGACTAAGGAAATGTATCTCCCAGTGTTCTGAACCTGGCGTTGGTGGACGGAGCTGTTGACATTACAGAAGAGGGTTCTAGATAAGGAACAGTGTATCTCCAGTGTTCTGACCTGGGTTGGGAGCGGAGCTGTTGACATTTACAAGAGGGGGTTTAGTACTAAAGAACATGTTATCTCCAGTGTTCTGACCTGGTGCTGCGTGGAGCGAGCTGTTGACTTACAAGAGGGGTTCTAGACTAAAGAACATGTATCTCCAGTGTTCTGACTTGGGTTCTGGTGAGCCGGAGCTGTTGATCATTACAAGAGGGGTTCTAGACTAACGAAATGTATCTCCAGTGTTTGACCTGGGTCGGTGGAGCGGCAGCTGTGACATACAAGAGAGGGGGTTCTAGACTAAAGACATGTATCTCCAGGTGTTCTGACCTGGGTCTGGTGGCAGAGCTGTTGACAGTACAGAAGAGGGTTCTAAGACTAAGAACATGTATCCCAGTGTTCTGACCTGGGTCTGGTGTGAGCGGAGCTGTTGACATTACAAAGAGGGTTCTAGACTAAAGACATTGTAATCTCCAGTGTTCTGACCTGGGTCTGGTGGGCGAGCTGTTGCATTACAGAGAGAGGGTTCTAGATAAAAGAATGTATTCCAGTGTTTCTGAACTCTGGGTCTGGTTGGAGCGGAAGGCCTGTTGACATACAGAGAGAGTTCTAGACTAAAGGAACATGTATCTCCCAGTGTCTGACCTGGGTCTGGTGGAAGCGGAGCTGTTGACATTACAGAGAGGTGCTAGACTAAAAACATGTATCTCCAGCTGTTTGACCTGGGTCTGGTGGAGGAGTCTGTTGACATTTAACAGAGAGAGGGTTCTAGATAAAGAACTATGTATCTCCAGTGTTCTGACCTGGGTCTGGTGGAAGAGCTGTTGACATTACAGAGAGAGGGTTCTAGACTTAAAGAACATGTAATCTCCAGTGTTCTGACCTGGGTCTGTGGAGCGCAGAGCTGTTGCATTACAGAGAGAGGGTTCTAGGACTAAGAACATGTATCGTTCCAGTGTTCTTGACCGGGTTGGGTGGGCGGAGCTGTTGACATTACAGAGAGGGGGCTTCTAGGACTATAAGAACATTGTAATCTCCAGGTGGGTCTGACCTGGGTCTGGTGGAGCGGAGCCTGTTGACATTACAGAGAGGGGGTTCTAGACTAAAAGAACATCGTATTTGCTCCATGTTCTTGACCTGGGTGTGGAGCGGAGCTTTGACATACAGGAGGGGTTTCTTAGACGTAAAGAAACATGTATCTCCAGTGTTCTGAACCTGGGTCTGTGAGCGGAGCTGTTGACATTACAGAGAGAGGGTTGAGACTAAAGAACATGTCATCTCCAGTGTTTCTGACCTGGGTCTGGTGGAGCGGAGTGTGACATTACAGGAGAGGGGGTTCTAGACTTAAAGAACATGTATCTCCAGTGTTCTGACGTGGGTCTGTGAGCGGACTGTTGACATTACAGAGAGGGGGTTTCGGAGACCTAAAGACACATGTATCTCCGTGTTCTGACCTGGGTCTGGTGAGCGAGCTGTGACATTATCAGAGAGGGGGTTCTTAGACTAAAGAACTTATCTCCAGTGTTCTGAACCCTGCGGTTTCTGGTGGACGGAGCTGTTGAAATTACAGACGAGAGGGTCTAGACAAAAGAACATTAATCTCAGTGTTCTTGACCTGGGTCTGGTGGGAGCGGCAGCTGTTGACATTACAAAGGTTGTTGGAGCAGCAGAGACGGACAGTCCCTGGCAAGCTCGTGTAACACTGTTCCTGTAGTGGTCCCTCTTGGACAAGCAGGCCCGCCTTCTCTCTGGCCATGCACCCTGGTGTAGAAGCAGCTATGTCACCCCTACAGGTGCCGTTCCTACACGTCCCCTTGTTGTTCTCATGTACACAGAAGGTTTGGCGCTGTCGTCAGGGCCTGGGGAGAGGGAACCATTGAGTGTGATGTGCGGTGTAAGTATGCGCACAAAAATCGCTACGCACACCACACAAGCACACCAACGGAACATCAAAGGCACAGGACAGATTTATAATAAACAGTAACACAAGCTCTATGAGTAATTTGGTTCACAATATTTACACAGAAACAAATTACCCTAAAAAATAATTAAAAATTTAAAAAAAAAAATAAAATTAAAATCTTACCCTCTGATGTGACCCCACGAATGACTGATCTGCCAACATATAAGACAGTGGTGAGAGAAAGTCCAGGTTGGTGGCAGGAGGCTGAGCTAGGCCTGACCTTGAGGCTGGGTTTCTCGCTCCCTGGGGGGTCTCCGGGTTTCTCATTCTTCCCTGGGGGTTTCTCTCTCTCCCTGGGGGTTTCTCTCTCTCCCCTGAGAGGGTTTCTCTCTCCTGAGGCGGGGCTCTCTCTTTCCCTGAGGGTTTCTCTCTCTCCCTGAGGGGTTTCTCTCTCTCCCTGGGGCGTTTCTCTCTTCTCCCTGGGGGGTTCTTCTCTTCCCCGAGGTTTCCTCTCTCCCTAGAGGGTTCTCTCTCTCCTGAGGCGGGTTTCTTCTCTCCCTGAGGGGTTTCTCTACTCCCTGAGGGGGGTCTTCTCCTGGCTTTCCCTCTGTCCTGGGGGTGTCTCTCTCTCCCTGAGAGGGCTTCTCTCTCGGGTTTACTCTCCGAGGGGGGTTTCTCTCTCTCCCTGAGGGGGCGGTTCTCTCCTCTCCCTGAGGTGGTTCTGGTTTCTCTCTCTCCCTGAGCGGGGTGTCTCCTCTTCTCCTTGAGGGGTTTCTCCTCTCTCCCTGCGGGGGTTTCTTTCTCCCTGAGGGGCGTTTCTCTTATCTGCCTGAGGGGGTTTCTCTCTCTCCCTGAGGGGCGGTTTCTCTCTCTCCCTGAGGCGGTTCTCTCTCTCCCTGGTGGGTTCTCTCTCTCCTGAGGGGGTTTCCTCTCTTGCCCTCGGGGGTTTCTCCTTCCTGAGGGGGGTTTTCTCTCCCCCTGAGTGGGGTTTCTCTATCTCCCTGGGGGGTTTTTCTTGCTCTCTCCCCTGGGGGGGTTTCCTCTCTCTCCTGAGGAGAAGGTTTCTCCTCTCCCTGAGGGGGTTTCGTCTCTTCCTGAGGGAGTTCTCCTCTCCCGAGGGGGGTTCTCTCTCCCCTGAGGGGGTTTCTCTTCTCCGGGGGGGGGTTTCCTCTCTCTCCCCGAGGGGGGTCTAACAGGGCAGTGTCATACAGAACTCTCTGGGAGTCTGACTAACAGGGCAGTGTCATACAGAACTCTCTGGGAGTCTGACTAACAGGGCAGTGTCATACAGGCCTCTGGTTCCCCCTGGTGGCTGTTGGTGGGCTTTTATATCAAAATCATATTGTCTTTCTGCTATTCCCTCTCACCTGTATGACTCTGTGTGTGTCGACTGTCCAGCAGTTGAGCCTACGGGGGAGGGGAACGGTATGACTCTGCTGGTGGCTGTCCCCCTGCTGTTGCTCCTCTCTGTGGGTGTGTGTGGCCTGGTGCTGTGGCTCTGCTCCAGATCACATCACCACAGGCTTGGCTACAACAAGGACCGTGCCATCACCATGCTCAAGGTCCCCAGTGGGGCAGATCCCACCTATGGGGTAAGAATGGAATTGAATGAAATTGAATATAATTGTATTGATACACAAGAGGACATGTAGATGTCACAGAATCAGTAACAAGATCACTGCCCCTTTAGCAATAATATTGGTACTTAAAGTATATTATGAAATTGCTACATGACAACAAGTGGCAGGTGACTGTGATCCTTGATGTGTGTGACTCTCTCTGTGTCTGCAGGATGTCTTTGATGAGTTCTGTACCTCAGGCAGTGGGACTGGTCTGCCATACCTGGTACAGAGGACCATGGCTCGACAGATCTCTCTGGTCGAGTGCATCGGTAAAATACTCTTCTTCATTCTCACTCCCTCCTTTATGTCTCTCAGTGCCTTACTCAAACTCACTCGTTCATGTACCAATATGTTATGGTGTTCATGTACCAATATGTTATGGAGTTTATGTACCAATATGTTATGGAGTTTATGTACCAATATGTTATGGTGTTTATGTACCAATATGTTATGGAGTTTCATAACAATATTGGTACATAAAACACCATAACATAATTGGTACATAAAACTCCATAACATATTGGTACATAAACAACATAACATATTGGTACATAAACTCACCATAACATATTGGTCATAAAACCACAACATATGGTACATAAACTCGATATACATATTGGTACATAAACCCATAACATATTGGTACATAAACATCCATAACATATTGGTACATTAAACTCCATAACATATTGGTACATAAACTACCATTACATATTGGTACATAAACACTCATTACATATTTGGGTAATAAACACCATAACATATTGGGTACATAAACTCCATAAATATTGTACATAACACAAACATATTGGTAACTCATAAAAGCATACCCATACATATTGGCAAATAACAATTGGTACATAACACCATAACATATTGGTTACAGCTAACAATACTATATTGACACATAGGTAAACTCCATAACATTGGTACATAAACACATCATAACATAATATGGTACATATAACTCCATACATATTGGTACTAAACCATAACATATTGGTACATACAGCCATACATATTGGTACATAAACTCCATAACATATTGGTACTAACTCTAACATATTGGTACATGAACACCATAACATATTGGTACATGAAGATGATTTGAGTAGGCACTGAGAGACATAAAGGAGGGAGTGAGAATGAAGAGAGTATTTTACCGATGCACTCGACCAGAGAGATCTGTCGAGCCATGGTCCTCTGATACCAGGTATGGCAGACCAAGTCCCACTGCCTGAGGTACGAAACTCATCAAAGACAATCCTGCAGACACGAGAGAGTCACACACATCAAGGATCACAGTCCACTGCCACTTGTTGTCATGTAGCAATTTCATAATTATATTAAGTACCAATATTATTGCTAAAGGGGCAGTGATCTTGTTACTGATTCTGTGACATCTACATGTCCTCTTGTGTATAATTACCATTTATATTCAATTTCATTCAATTCCATTTTTACCCATAGGTGGATCTGCCCCACTGGGACTTTGAGCATGGTGATGGCACGGTCCTTGTTGTAGCCAACCTGTGGTGATGTGATCTGGAGCAAGAGCACAGCACCAGGCCACACAACCACACAGAGAGGAGCAACAGCAGGGGGACAGCCACCAGCAGAGTCATTACCGTTCCCCCTCCCCCGTAGGCTCAACTGCTGGACAGTCGACACACACAGAGTCATACAGGTGAGAGGGAATAGCACGAAAGACAATATGATTTTGATATAAAAAGCCCACCAACAGCCACCAGGGGGAACCAGAGCTGTAATGACACTGCCGCCTGTTAGTCAGACTCACAGAGAGTTTGTATGAACTGCCCTGTTAAGTCAACTCCCAGAGAGTTCTGTATGACCACATGCCCTGTTAGTCAGACTCAGAAGTCTGTTGACACTGCCTGTTAGTCAGACTCCAGAGAGTTCTGTATGACAACTGCCCTGTTAGTGCAGACTCCCAGAGAGTTCTGGATGACACTTCCTGTTGCAGACTCCCAAGAGTTCTGTATGACACCTCCTGTTAGTCAGACTCCCAGAGAGTTCTGTATGACACCTGCCTGTTAGCAGACTCCCAGAGAGTTCTGTATGACACTGCCCTGTTAGTCAGACTCCAGAGAGTTCTGTATGACACTGCCCTGTTAGGTCCAGACTCCAGAGAGTTCTGTATGACACTGCCCCTGTTAGGTCAGACTCCAGAGAGTTCTGTATGCACACTGCCTGTTAGCAGACTCCCAGAGAGAGTCTGTATGACAATTGCTTGTTAGTCGCAGACTCCCAGAGAGTTCTTTATGACACCTCTGTTAGGCAGACTCCCAGAGAGTTCTGTATGACACTGGGGCGTTAGTGCCGATCAGAACTTTCAGACCTGTAGAATCAGAGTTTCTGTATGACAACTGCCCTGTTGGCACTCAGACGAAGTTGTAAATGAGTGTAATCAGACTCCCAGAGAGTTCTGTATGAACAGCCTGTCCTGTTATCAGACTCCCAGAGATTCTGTATGAACAACCCTGTTAGCTCAGACTCCCAGAGAGTCTGTATGACACTGCCCTTTAGTCAGACTCCCCAGAGAGTTCTGTATGACACTGCCCTGTTAGTCGACTCCCAGAAGAGTTTTTCTGTATGACACTGATCCTCTGTTAGGCAGACCTCCCAGGAGTTGCTGTATGACTACTGTCCTGTTAGTCGAGACTCCAGAGAGTTCTTTTTGTTATGACACTGCCTGTTAGTAATCAGACTCCTCAAGAGAGTTCTGTATGACACTCCCTGTTAGTGACAGAACTCCAGAGAGTTTGTATGACAACTTCCCTGTTTAGGGACAGACTCCCAGAAGTTCTGCTAAATGTTTGAACTGGTCCTGTTAGTCAGATCTCCCAGAGAGTTCTGTTTAATGACACTGCCCTGTTAAGTCAGACTCGCCAAGAGAGTTCTGTATGACACTTCCTGTTAGGCAGACTCACGCAGAGAGTTTCTGTATGACAGACTTGGCCCTGTGAGGACAGACCCCAGAGAGTTTCTGGTTGACACTGCCCTGTTAGTCAGACTCCAGAGGAGTTCTGTATGACACTGCCCTGTTAGTCAAGACTCCCAGAGAGTTTTGTATGCAACTGCACATTTGTTATACAGACTCCCCGAGAGTTCTGTATGACAGGACTGCCTTCTCTGTTAGTCAGACACATCCCACGAGAGTTGTATGACGACTGCCTGTTAGTCAGACTCCCAGAGAGGTTTGTATTGACAGTGCCCCTGTTAGTCCGACTCCCCCAAGAAGAGTTCTGTATGACACTGCCCTGTTAGTCAGACTCCCATGAGAGTTTGTATGACAACTGCCCTGGTTAGTCAAGACTCGCCAGCAGAGTTTTGTTATGCACTTTCCCTGTTAGGCGAAGACTCCAGAGAGTTCTGTATGACACTTCCCTGTTAGGCAGACTACCCAGAGAGTTCTGTATGACACTCCCTGTTAGGCAGACTCCAGAGAGTTCTGTATGACACTGCCTGGTTAGGCAGAACTCCCAGAGGAGTTGTTCCAAATAGAAACTGACTTGAAATATGAGCCTCAAGTATTGACTGAATGGTCTCATTTTCTGGCTGGTAGTTGGTAATTGATTGAATTCAAGTCACTGACTGACGAGAGAGTGTTTCGGGTCGAATCAGTCCCCTGATATTCTAAAGTGGAAGTATGGACCTCATATCAAGACCCAGACATGCCATAAGGGGTTCACATGCTGGAGAAGGCTTCTAGAGGTAAAGATGCAGTGTTCTGACCTTGGGTTTGGTGAGCGGTAGCTGTTGACATTACAGAGAGAGGGTTTCTAGACTAAAGAAACATGTATCTCCATGTGTTCTGACCTGGGTCTGGTGGAGCGGAGCTGTTTGACATTACAGAGAAGAGGGGTTTAGATAAAGATACATGTTTCTCCAGTGTTCTGAACCTGGGTCGGTGGGCGGAGCTGTTGACATTACAAAGAGGGGTTCTAGACTAAAGAACATGTATCTTCCAGTGTTTCTGACCTGGGTCTGTGGATCGGAGCTGTTTAGACATTACAGAGAGGGGGTTTCTAGACTAAGGAAATGTTTCTCCAGTGTTCTGACCCTGGGTTCTGGTGGAAGCGGAAGCTGTGTACGATTACAGAGAGGGGTTCTAGACTAAAGAACATGTATCTCCCGTGTTCTGACCTGGGTCTGGTGGAGAGGAGCGTTGACATTACAAAGAGAGATTTGGGTTCTAGACTAACAGAACATTGTATCATCCAAGTGTTCTGACCTGGGTCTGGTGGAGCGGAGCTTTGTTGAATTACAGAGAGAGGGTTCTAGAGCTAAGAACATGTAATCTCCATGTGTTCTGACGCTGGGTCTGGTGGCAGCCGGTAGCTGTTGACATATAAGAGAGAGGGTTTAGACTAAAAGAACATGTATCTCCAGTGTTCTGCCCGTGGGTCTGGTGGAGCGGAGCTGTTGA
>NC_036847.1:30032021-30035369 GCF_002910315.2 Salvelinus sp. IW2-2015 | reverse complement strand
ATTGACATAAACACCATAACATATTGGTACATAAACTCCATAACATATATGGTACATAAACTCCATAACATATTGGTACATAAACACCATAACATATTGGTACATACAACTCGTTTATGTACCAATATGTTATGTTGTTTATGTACCAATATGTTATGGAGTTCATGGACCCTTTGGGTTCATTTCCAGTCTTACTAGTGTGATGACATCATTACACCAACCCACCCCATCTCTGCTGTGTGCCTGTTCCTCTGTCCCTCTCTACCCAGGTAAGGGCCGGTATGGAGAGGTGTGGAGAGGCACCTGGATGGGAGAGAGTGTTGCAGTGAAGATCTTCTCCTCTAGAGATGAGCAGTCCTGGTTCAGAGAGACAGAGATCTACAACACTGTACAGCTCAGACATGACAACATCCTGGGTGAGTCAGCGTAATCCTGTTAGTTCACTTTTAGAACAAGTCCTACATTTCTAACAATTCCCCTGGAATCAAAATAGTGTTTGTTTTCTTTCAATGAGTTCAGGTACACTTGATTTAGCTTGCCTGGCCTGGTCTGACGATCACAATACCTTCTGTCTTCTCTCCCTCAGGCTTCATAGCATCTGACATGACGTCTCAGAACTCCACTACTCAGCTGTGGCTGATCACCCACTTCCACCAGCTGGGTAGTCTCTACGACTTCCTCCAGTGCAGCAGCGTGGACCCAGAGGGCTGCCTAAGGATGTGCCTGTCTGTAGCCTGTGGTCTGGTCCACCTTCACACAGAGATACTCAGCTGCCAGGGCAAACCCGCCATCGCCCACCGAGACCTGAAGAGCCGAAACATCCTGGTCAAGATGAACGGACAGTGCTGCATCGCTGACCTGGGTGAGAGGAGGATGAGGTGGGAGGAAAGGAGAGGGCGAAGGAGAGAGGGATAGAAGGAGAGGGATCAGAGAGGAGAGGGCTGCAAGGAGAGAGGGATAGAGACGAGAGGGTCAGAAAGCGAGAGGGCTATAGAGAGTAGAGGGCTATAGGAGAGAGGGCTAAGAGAGGTAGGAAGAGAGGCGCTGAGGGAGAATGGACGAGAGCTAGTAGGGAGGCGGCTAGAAAAGGGGGATAGGGCTAGCAGGAGAGAAGCGAGAGGGTTGGGAGTAGAGGGCTTAGAAGGAGGAGAGCGGCATCAGAAGGGTTGGGAAGGGCCTATGTAGGACAGAGGGCTTGAGGGAGAGGATGCTAAGAACGAGTAAGGGCTGAGGAGAGAGTAGGCATAGAGGAGGGCAGAGGCTAGGCGAGAGGGGCTAGAGGAGAGAGGGCTAGAGGAGAGAGGGCTAGAGGAGAGAGGGCTAGAGCGAGAGAGGGCTAGAAGGGGGAGGGCTAGAGGAGAGAGGGCTTGAGGGGAGAGGGCTAGAGAAGAGATGGGCTAGAGGAGAGAGGTTAGAGGAGAGATGGCTGAAGAGAGAGGGATAGAAGGAGAGAGCTAGAGGAGAGAGGCTGAAGGAGAGAGGGCTAGAGAGAGAGGGCTGAGGAGAGACGGCTAAAAGAGAGAGGGCTAAAAGAAGAGAGGCTATGAGGAAGAGAGGGCTAGAGGAGAGAGGGCTAGAGAGAGAGGGCTGAAGAGAGAGGGCTAGACGGAGAGAGGGCTGACAGAGGAGAGAGGGCTAGAGGAGAGAGGGCTAGAGGAGAGAGGGCTAGAGAGAGAGGGCGTAGAGAGAGAGGGTCTAAAGAGAGAGGGCTAGAGAAGAGAGGGTAGAAGGAGAGAGGGCTTAGAGGAGAGAGAGGCTAAAAAGAGAGAGGGTAGAGAGAGAGGGCTAGAGGAGAGAGGCTAGAGAAGAGGGCTAGAGGAGAGAGGGCAGAAGGGGGAGGGTAGAGGATGGAGAGGGCTTGAGGAGAGAGGGCATGGAGGAGAGAGGGCTAGAGGAGAGAATGGCTACGATAGGAGAGAAGGGCTAGAAGGGGGGAGGGCTAGAAGGAGAGAGGGCTTGAGGAGAGAGGGCTAGAAGGAGAGAGGGCTAGAGGAGAACTAAAATCTGTTATTATTGTGCAAATTCAGGTATGACCTCCCTGTTTCAAAATGTTTTCTCCCCAGTGAATATGACCCTGTTGTGTCTCCAGGTCTGGCTGTGATGCATTCCCAGACCAGTGACTATCTGGATGTGGGGAACAACCCCAGAGTGGGAACCAAACGTTACATGGCCCCAGAGGTCCTGGACGAGAGCATCCGCATGGACATCTTTGAGTCGTACAAGCAGACAGACATCTGGGCCCTGGGCCTAGTCCTCTGGGAGATTTCCAGAAGGACCATAGTAAACGGTAACACACACACGCACGCATGCACACACACACACAGGAACACACATGCAACTATGAGGTCAACAAAAATGCTCTGTTGTGTTTAATTGAAACATGGACTGTGGTCCAGTTGGTAAGAGTGTAGTGCTGGTAACGTTAAGGTCATGTGTTCAATTYCCGCAGGGATCACATAAACGTGTGCTGTACTCTCTGTATAAAATCTTCTGTCTGAATGCATATGAAGCCATTCTAACCAAAGGGACCTACACTTACCTACATACTGGACCACAACATCCAGTCAAGCATAGTACTGAGAGTAGAATTTCAGTTGTCTAAATACTAGTGCACCAACCAGGACTATTGGACCTCTAGAACATGTAGCCTCCATCCCAAATGGCACCCTATTCCCTATGTAGTGCACTGCTTTTGACCCCTTTGGGTCTTGGCCGAAAGTAGTGCACTATATAGGGAAGAGGATGCCATTTGGGATGCAGTTGAGCAGTGTAGGATGTTCTATCTGGCAGTCTGTGTCTGTCTCTATCCTCTCCCATGATTAGCCCTCTAGTAATTATAAACACTCTTATCTGGTGTCAGCACTATCCCACCTCACATAGACCAGATGCTCTCTCTCTCTCTAAAAACTTAGAAGCTTCTAAGCCATGACATCATTTTCTGGAATTTTCCAAGCTGTTTAAAGGCACAGTCAACGTAGTGTATGTAAACTTCTGACCCACTGGAATTGTGATACAGTGAATTATAGTGAAATAATCTGTCTGTGAACAATTGTTGGAAAAATTACTTGTGTCGTGCACAAAGTAGATGTCCTAACCGACTTGCCAAAACTATAGTTTGTTAACAAGAAATTTGGGGTGGTTGACAAACGAGTTTTAATGACTCCACCCTAAGTGTATGTAAACTTCCAACTCATACACATACGGTATTCATATTTAACTTCACACAGGACTGAAACAGTACTGAGAGAGAGAGAGAGAGAGAGAGAGAGAGAGAAAGAGAGAGAGAGAGAAGAGAGAGAGAGAGAGAGAGAGAGAGAGAGAGAGAGAGAGAGAGAAGAAGAGTTAGAG
>NC_036847.1:30021176-30028235 GCF_002910315.2 Salvelinus sp. IW2-2015 | reverse complement strand
GAATAGTAGAGAGAATTATTTATTTCAGCTTTTATTTCATTCATCACATTCCCAGTGGGTCAGAAGTTTACATACACTCAATTAGTATTTGGTAGCATTGCCTTTACATTGTTTAACTTGGGTCAAACGTTTCGGGTAGCCTTCCACAAGCTTCCCACAATAAGTTGGGTGAATTTTGGCCCATTCCTCCTGACAGAGCTGGTGTAACTGAGTTAGGTTTGTAGGCCTCCTTGCTCGCACACGCTTTTTCAGTTTTGCCCACAAATGTCTATAGGATTGAGGTCAGGGCTTTGTGATGGCCACTCCAATACTTGACTTGTTGTACTGAAGCCATTTTGCCACAACCTTGGAAGTATGCTTGGGGTCATTGTCCATTTGGAAGACCCATTTGCGACCAAGCTTTAACTTCCTGACTGATGTCTTGAGATGTTCGTTCAATATACCACATAATTTTCCTCCCTCATGATGCCATCTATTTTGAGAAGTGCACCAGTCCCTCCTGCAGCAAAGCACCACCACAACAGATGCTGCCACCCCCGTTGGGATGGTGTTCTTTGGCTTCAAACCTCCCTTTCCCCTCCCAACACTAACGATGGTCATTATGGCCAAACAGTTCTATTTTTGTTTGAATCAGACCAGAGGACATTTCTCCAAAAAGTATGATCTTTGTTCCCATGTGCAGTTGCAAACCGTAGTCTAGCTTTTTATGGTGGTTTTGGAGCAGTGGCTTCTTCCTGTCTGAGCGGCCTTTCAGGTTATTGTCGATATAGGACTCGTTTTACGTGGATATAGATACTTTTGTACCTGTTTCCTCCAGAATCTTCACAAGGGGCCTTTGCTGTTGTTCTGGGACTGATTTGCACTTAAGCGCCAAAGTACGTTTATCTCTAGGAGACAGAACGCGTCTCCTTCCTGAGCGGTATGACGACTGCGTGGTCCCATGGTGTTTATACTTGCGTACTATTGTTTGTACAGATGGACGTGGTACCTTCAGGCTTTTGGAAATTGCTCCCAAGGATGAACCAGACTTGTGGAGGTCTACAATTTTTTTTCTGAGGTCTTGGCTGATTTCTTTAGATTTTCCCATGATGTCAAGCAAAGAGGCACTGAGTTTGAAGGTAGGCCTTGTATACGAAATACATCCACAGGTACCTCCAATTGACTCAAATGATGTCAATTGATGCCAGCTGTCAGAGCAGCTCACAGATCACTGCACCTGTACATAGCCCATCTGTAAACAGCCCATCTATCTACCTACCTCATCCCCATACTGTATTTATATATTTATCTTGCTCCTTTGCACCCCAGTATCTCTACTTGCACATTCATCTTCTGCACATCTACCATTCCAGTGTTTAATTGCTATATTGTAATTACTCGCCACCATGGCCTATTTTTGCCTTAATCCCTTATCTTACCTCATTTCACACTTGTTTTCACTGTATTATTGACTGTATGTTTTGTTTATTCCATGTGTAACTCTGTGTTGATGTGTCGAATTGCTATGCTTTATTCTTGGCCAGGTCGCAGTTGCAAATGAGAAACTTGTTCTCAACTAGCCTACCTGGTTAAATAAAGGTTAAATAAAAAATAAATAAATAAAAACTTAGAAGCTTCTAAAGCCATGACATCATTTTCTGGAATTTTCCAAGCTGTTTAAAGGCACAGTCAACGTGAGTGTATGTAAACTTCTGACCCACTGGAATTGTGATACAGTGAATTATAAGTGAAATAATCTGTCTGTGAACAATTGTTGGAAAAATTACTTGTGTCGTGCACAAAGTAGATGTCCTAACCGACTTGCCAAAACTATAGTTTGTTAACAAGAAATTTGTGGGGTGGTTGACAAACGAGGTTTAATGACTCCACCCTAAGTGTATGTAAACTTCCAACTTCATACACATACGGTATTCATATTTAATTCACACAGGACTGAAACAGTACGGAAAGAGAGAGGAGAGAGAGAGAGAGAGAGAGAGAGAGAGAGAGAGAGAGAGAGAGAGAGAGAGAGAGAGAGAGAGAGAGAAGAGAAAAGAGAGATAGGAGGAGGGACAGGGGAGAGCAGACAGAGAGAGTATGACGAAGAAAAGAGAGATAGAGAGAAGAGACAGAGAGAGACATGAGAGATGAGGGTAAGGTGAGAGGAGATGGAGAGAAAGAGAGAGAGGGAGAGAGAGACACGAGTAAAGAGAGAGGGAGAGCAAGAGAGAGAGAAGCAGAGAGAGAGCAGAGAGAAGAGTAGAGACGCGAGGAGAGAGAGAAGCAGATGAGAGAGACGAGATGAGAAAGAAAAGAAAGAGAGACGTGAAGCAGGAGAAAGAAAGAGAGAGAGAGAGTAAGAAACAGATTGAACGAACTGTCAGAGAGCAGGAGGCCACCAGAGACGAGAGAGAGAGAGAGAGGAGAGATAGAAGCTAGAGCGACGAGAGAGAGGATAGAGAGATAGAGAAGACAGATAGATCAATGCTAGGTCTTATTGAAGAGTAGGGAGCAGGCGATAGAAGCCACCGAGGACATCGAGCTTCAGAGAGATTGCGAAGTGAAAAGGTAGAGAGGAGGTAGAGAGGAATGGTAGAGATGACTATCCAAACCGATGCAGCTATCCGACCCCTACCAAATGCAGGTAGGAGATAACTGCTAGCGATGAGAGGATGATCAAGTAGAGACGTGACACAGTGGTCCCAGAATAACTGTCGACGCTCGTATCTCAACTCGTGACTGGACCCAATACTTAAGGATGGAAGCTTCTAACTATGTAGTCAGCAAAGGACCTATCAGTGAGCATAGCCCTTGCCTGATTAGAAAGGTTCCCGCCGTAGGCAGACAATAAGGCTCTCAAAAGAGAAGAACAGGCTATGTTGCAACACTGCCTGCACAAAAAATGAATAGTGTGGAAAACTTGAGCTGCACTTCTCCTCGTAACCTCCTTACCAATGTTATGATATGACACTATATTAGATGGTGGAGGCGATATTTCCCTCTATGATATAGTCTACAAGAGTCCCACTAAAGGAATTCTTGCGGAAAATCAAATGCCAATTTTCGATTAATATTCACAGCCACAATAAACTAGGAGAACATTCCCACCAAGGGTGCCACGATTTTCACAAGCAGCCAAGGATTGTATCGTCTTTTTGGGTCCCACATAGGAAAAGAGGGTGCAACTCCCAAGTGGTAAGAAGCATATACACCATGTTGTGAAATAACTAGCCTATACCATTATTTTTATTGACTTGCAGTGTTATTTTCATATTATGAGTGCCTCGCCCAGAGCCTCCTGTTTTACACTTATGATCTTAATCGTGACCTGCTATCGGTTAGATGGAACAATTGGAGAAGTGAACAGACACACTTGTTTATTCGAATAATTGATATAACAACGTATTATAGCACTCATTGATCGTAATGTCCAATTCCTATTAGCTTATTTAAATGAGAGTTTCTCTTCCGTGTCTATCCGTGCCTCAAGTATACACGACCATAGATACGTCTTACTATCTGATGAACGCGCTATTTGGCAGCATAAGAGTACTTGTCATATAGATTCCCTTTGATAGGTGAGTTTAAGTGCCATCGGATACACAAATATCCTCACCACCTCACCACTGCCCTTGTGGCAAATCCCTAACACACACATGTTCTCCCCTGGCTATATCACTAACCGCCCTCTTTGATAATTTTGGAAATTTATGAATTAACAGACACCCAGCAGAGAAGGGAAGAGAGAAGAGAGAGAGCGAAGCACTCACAAGAGAGAGAGAGAGACGAGAGAGAACAAGACAGACGAGACTAGGGACAGTACGAGAGAGAGAAGAGAGAACAGAAGAGAGAGACGAGGAGAGATAGGATAAAGACGAGAAGACAGAGCAGCAGAGACCGGAGAGAAGAAAGCAGAGAGACGAGGAAAAAGCAATAGATAAAGACGTGAGAGGAGACGAGAGATGAGAGAGAAAAGAAAGAGACAAGAGAGTGAGAAGAGTAAGAAAGCGAAGAGAGGAGGAAGACGACAGAAAAAGAGAGACCGCAGATAGATGGAGAGCGCCACGAGCGAACCTTAATACCATTATTCTGACATTTCACATTCTTAAAATAAAGTGGTGATCCTAACTGATCTAAGACAGGGAATTTTTACTAGGATTAAATGTCAGGAATTGTGGATAAACTGAGTTTAAATGTATTTGGCCAAGGTGTATGTAAACTTTCGACTTCACCTGTACAACCCAAATCTAAACCAAGAGAAGATCATCACTCTCTCATTTCTGTTTTGTCTGTCTTAGAATCTTGATTGTTATTCCAATGTCACTGAGTGTCGTGGTGTCTGTAGTGCCATGTTGTCTGTAGTGTCATGATGTCTATAGTGTTATGGTGTCTGTAGTGTCATGATGTCTATAGTGTTATGGTGTCTGTAGTGTCATGGTGTCTGTAGTGTCATAGTGGCATGGTGTCTGTAGTGTCATGGTGTCTTTATTGTCATGGTGTCAAGATGTCTGTAGTGCCATGGTGTCTGTAGTGTCATGGTGTCTATAGTGTCATGGTGCCGGGCTGTCTTTAATGCCATGGTGTCTGTTGTGGCATGGTGTTATGGTGTCTGTAGTGGCATGGTGTCTGTAGTTTGTGGTGTCTGTAGTGCCATGGTGCCTGTAGTGCTGTGGTATATGTGGTGTCATGGTGCCTGTGGTGTCTGTAGTGTTGTGGCGTCTGTAGTGTCATGGTGTCTGTAGTGTCATGTTGTTTGTAGTGTCATGGTGTATGTAGTGTCGTGGTGTCTGTAGTGTCATGTTGTTTTTAGTGTCATGGTGTCTGTAGTGTCATGGTGCCTGTAGTGTCATGGTGTCTGTAGTTCATGGTGTTTGTAAATTCATGGTGTCAGGGTGGTCCTGGAGTTAATGATGTCTGTGGTGGTGTCTGTAGTTCATGGTGTCTGTAGTTCATGGTGTCTGCAGTACATGGTGTCTGTGGTGTCATGGTGTCTGTAGTTCATGGTGTCTGTAGTGATGTGGTGTCTGTAGTACATGGTGTCTGTGGTGKCATGGTGTCTGTGGTGTTGTGGGGTCTATAGTGTCATGGTGTCTGTAGTGTCATTGTGTCTGTGGTGGCATGGTGTCAAGATGTCTGTAGTGCCATGGTGTCTGTAGTGTCATGGTGTCTGTAGTGTCATGGTGTCGGGAGGTCTGTAGTGCCACAGTGTCTGTAGTGTCATGGTGTCATAGTTTCATGATGTCTATAGTGTCCTGGTGTTATGGYGTCTGTAGTGTCATGGTGTCTGTAGTGTCGTGGTGTCTGTAATGTCATGGTGTCTGTAGTGTCATGGTGTCTGTAGTGGCATGGTGCCATGATGTCTGTTGTTTCATGGTGCCTGTCGTGTTGTGGCGTATGTGGTGTCATGGTGCCTGTGGTGTCTGTAGTGTTGTGGTGTCTGTAGTGGCATGTTGTTTGTAGTGTCATGGTGTAWGCAGTGTCATGGTGTCTGTAGTGTCATGGTGTCTGTAGTGTCATGGTGTCTGTAGTGCATGGTGTCTGTAGTTCATGGGTGTCCTGTAGTTCATGGTGTCTGTCATGGCATGGTGTCTTTGGTGTCTGTAGTTCATGATGTATGTGGTGTTGAAGTGTCTGTAGTTCATGGTGTCTGTGGTACATGGTGTCTGTGGTGTCTGTAGTGTAGTAGTTCCTGGTGTCTGTGGTGTCATGGTTGTTGTGGTGTCTATGGTTTATGGCGACTGTGGTGTCATGGTGTCTGTAGTGTCGTGGTGCCTGTAGTGTCATGGTGCCTGCAGTGTCGTGGTGTCTGTATTGTTGTACTGTCTGTAGTGTTGAACTGTCTGTAGTGTTGTGGTGTCTTTAGTGCCATGGTGTCTGTGGTGTCATGGTGTCTGTAGTGTTGTGGTGTCTGTAGTGGCGTGGTGTCATTTTCTCTCCAGTGCCATGGTGCCTGTAGTGTCATGGTACCTGAAAGTGTCCGTAGTGTCATTGTGTCTGTATATTGTTGTGGTGTCATGATGTCTGTAGTGTCATGATGTCTGTATTGTCATGCTGTTTGTTTTATCATGATGTCTGTAGTGTCATGGTGTCTGCAATTCATTTTGTATGTTGTGTCATGGTGTATGTTGTGTCATGGTGTCTGTAGTGTCATGGTGTCTGTAGTGTCATGGTGTCTGTAATGTCATGGTGTATGTTGTGTCTGTAGTGTGATGATGTCTATAGTGTCCTGGTGTTATGGTGTTTGCAGTGTCATGGTGTCTTTAGTGTCATGGTGTCGGTAATGTCATGGTGTCTGTAGTGTCATGGTGCCATGATGTCTGTAGTGTCATGGTGTATGGTGTCTGTTGTTTATGGTGTAAGTGGTGTTGTGGTGCCTGTATTGTCGTGGTGTCTGTAGTGTTGTGGTGTCTGTACGTCGTGGTGTCTGTAGTGTCGTGGTGTTTGTAGTGTCATGTTGTCTGTAGTGTCATGGTGTCTGTAGTGGCATGGTGTCTGTAGTGTTGTCGTGTCTGTAGTGTCATGATGTCTGGGTTAATGGTGTCTGTAGTGTCATGATGTCTGTGGTGTCATGGTGTCTGTAGTGTCATGGTGTTTGTAGTGTCATGTTGTCTGTAGTGCCATGGTGTCATGGTGTCTGTAGTGTCATGGTGTCTGTTGTTCATGGTGTCTGTGGTGTCTGGTGCTTGTAGTGTTGTGGTGCATGTAGTGTCATGATGTTTGTTGTATCATGATGTCTGTAGTGTCATGGTGTCTTTAATTCATGGTGTCTATCGTATCATGGTGTCTGTAGTGTCATGGTGTCTGTTGTTCATGCTGTCTGTAATGTCATGGTGTGTGTTGTGTCTGTAGTGTGATGATGTTCTATGGTGTCTTTAGTTTTCATGGAGTCTGTGGTGTCTGGTGTCTGTAATGTCACGGTGTCTGTTGTGCCATGGTGCCATGACGTCTGTAGTGCCATGGTGTCTGTTGTTTATGGTGTCGGTGGTGTCTGTAGTGTTGTGGTGTCTGTAGTGCATGGTGTCTGTAGTGTCATATTGTGTCTAGTGTCGTGGTGTCAGTAGTGTGTGGTGTCTGTAGTGG
>NC_036847.1:30012357-30016988 GCF_002910315.2 Salvelinus sp. IW2-2015 | reverse complement strand
CGTGGTGCCTGTAGTGTCATGATGTTTGTTGTATCATGATGTCTGTAGTGTCATGGTGTCTGTAATTCATGGTGTCTATCATGGCATGGTGTCTGTATTGTCACGGTGTCTGTAGTTCATGCTGTCTGTAATGTCATGGTGTATGTTGTGTCTGTAGTGTGATGATGTCTATAGTGTCATGGTGTCTTTAGTGTCATGGTGTCTGTAGTGTCATGGTGCTATGATGTCTGTAGTGTCATGGTGTCTGTTGTTTATGGTGTCTGTGGTGTTGTGATGTCGGTTGTGTCTGTAGTTCGTGGTGTCTGTTGTGTTCGTGGTGCCTGTAGTGTCGTGGTGTCTGTAGTAGAGATCTACCGATTATGATTTTTCAACGCCGATACCGATTATTGGAGGACAAAAAAATCCGATACCGATTAATCGGCCGATAAAAAAATATATATACAGTGGGGAGATCAAGTATTTGATACACTGCCGATTTTGCAGGTTTTCCTACTTACAAAGCATGTAGAGGTCTGTAATTTTTATCATAGGGGATTACGGAGGAGGTCATAAGCTGTTTTCCCTGTAGTTCTTGTACCCTGCAGTGTTGTCACAACTATCGGGCAGTGCAGGGGAAGGTCTGGTTGTGCCCTTAACTCCTTTCCATCCACACGAGACCTCTCCAGATCCTTCAGGGTAGGTCGGGCTGATAGTGAGGCAATTTAAGCGGATCTTCTAATTAGCTCCCTCCCCAGAGAGATTTGTTTCTATTGGACTATTCAGGGTGGGAGACTGGTTATAGGAGGACATCAGACACATTGAGTTATGACTCTCTTACTGTGAGCGACTCCGGTGTGGCATCCGGAAACGGCCTGCTGGTTGCGGTTGGTGAATGGCTGGTTGATCGAAAATTAGACACTCATGCATTCCGCACAACTGAACACAAATGCCAATAAATCATATATGCTCCTTTAACTTTGAGATAGTAAGAGATCAGAGATTGTTGCATGAGGTTCTCTGCGCCATATCGAGTCCTCCATCCACCTCTTCTGCTCAAGTACGACGTCGCGAGTTGTCCTTGATAATCCTTCCGAGTTTTGGGATTAATAGCATCACCAGAAAGAAAATGATTGTTTCCAACCCAGGAGCTCCATGCTCACGTTGGGTATGCGTAGTTTCTTGGGCGTTTTCGTAGTCATCCTTTCTACACGTCTCCAAATCACGGGCGAGATGGAAGTTTAGAACCAAACGCCTCTAATTTTTGTCTAACATCTCAGACACGGATGGACTTCTACGCCTATTCCCCGGGGTTCATTATTCCCAGAAAGGTTCATACTGGGTTGGCCTCAAACTTCCAGACCTGGGGAACTTGGACATAGCGCTGAGCTTTTGAGACAGTTGTGGGTGATCCTTGTCAGTGCGTCATGCAGTGATTATTAATATCCCAATTACGGCAGTATGATGTGTTAACTATGAGTTTTTCCTTTGAAATCATGTGGTCGCTCGCTACTCTTCACTCAAGGTCATTGACCAGTAGTCACTATGCACCCTAGTGTCAGTTCTGGGCTGATCTCCTCATCATATTTCAACTTCCATGATACATTGATTTTAAGCCACCAACAACCCGAAAGGCCATGAGATCGATTTTGCTATTGGTAGCTGCTTAAAGTAATCCAGGACGGGGTAGGAATTTGAGGGCCGTACCACAATTCACTTGGGAGGACTGTGCTTACCAATTTTCCTAATAAATTGGGCGCCAACAAAGTCTGTTGCCTTCTCACCAGCTGCTTGCCTATTGTCCTGTACGTAGTCTCCAATCCCTAGCTTTTGTGCAAGAGCCTCTACAATTTTTAAATCCCTGGATGTTTAAATCCATCAGATAATCATTTACCAGTCTTGGCATTGTGGAGAGAGGTTTGGAGTCTTGTTTGATTGAGCTTTTGTGGCACAGGAATGTAGTATTTAATACATGGTAAAACGGAGTTCAAAACACGAGTTTGCAGTTAATAACGAGGTAATTAAGAAGCCCGAGAACAGGAGGCGCTTCTTTAAAGAACACTACAGGTCTGTGAGTACGACCGGAATCTGTCGTGGTTCAGTAGGTGTATCATATACTACTTATGTCGATGCAATAAAGAAAATGCAAATTAATTACGTTTAAATCATAGCAATGGTGATTGTTCTTTGGGAGTTTTTGTGTCTTAGATTAAGCCTGTCTCTCAAGTGTTCGATAGTGATACGCTTTGCCATAGAAATCGGTCTACTACCGATCCTCCTTCTACATGCTCTTGTTACCAGTCAGGAAAAACCTGCAAATCGCAGTGTTCAAATACTTGTTCTCTGGCTGATGTGGGGCCACTTGTAAATAATTATGTATTTATATTATAGGGTACAAGTATATATAATATATTATAAATACTATATAGTATATCACTATTCCAGGTAAGGATATTACGCATGATTATTTAATACAGGTGCATTTAAAACACAAACAGTCGACACATCTCTTTTGTACTATATAATAGAACAATATGCAACATACTCTGAGGTAGATAATTGAACGATAATATCACTTATTACTTACTATCTAGACATCCACAATAAAATAGATATATTCACGATCTTAGTGCGTCAAATTAATCATGAAGATAATATGACTTAAGACACAGTCACACACCCCAGCTTCATGGGTCTTCATATTCAGTTCTAAAAGAAGTTTTGGGTGTTAGTGCAAGTCAAAGCAGAGCTTGCTCTGCATATGGTCTCGGCTGTCAGTTCTGCTTCCTGATCCGATGACACACCCAGACCCCCGGGGCCTACCCTTATTTTGCATAGTAGATCAAAGGACATTTCGTCTAAGTGCGAAGACATGAAACGGTCAAGACCATCGAAAGAATAGGGAACCACCTTTCCAAGTTTCAGCCCGCAAGTTATATCACTCAGGAGAGTGATACACGACGCTCGCATATTTCTCTCTAAACCATATACCCTTTGACACTAATCCGGAAACTAATCACCTCGCAATAACAGACAAGTTTAATTATTACGCCCCGTTTTCGTTATTCTTACTCTACGGGTGGCATCTCAGGATTCTAGAGATATTTTCTGTCTCAACTTGCAAAACCTGCAATGTGTGTTGTCATCCATTCTCATCGTCGAAATCTGGCAAGATTAGTTCGCAAGAAGCCAGTGTGGCCCCATATACACTGGTTTGCATATACCCTTGACTTCCTGCCGTGCAAACTGAACCGCCTAAGAGAAGATGACACCACATCGATCCCGTCGGTTATATAATTGCCGATGACTGAACGGGCTGGATTTTCTTAGGCTAATATGGCAGGTTATACCAAAATATGTAGCCTCTGTGTGATTGATTTTAATGATGGTTGATATTTACATCATGGATGCGAGATGACGAGTCATTGATTAGAGGATGTGCTCTTTTTCATAAACTAAGACTGGTTAATGCATACTGCAATTTAACCTTAAGCTTTTACTGCGATCCTTGCCGTAACAGACGCAAAGCCTCCTCGTGAGAGTGCATGGTTGTCGTATATCGGTTTTTGAGTAGCACGGTTTCTGGGGACTTGGGAGTTAACTTTGTATTCACGGGTTTGTTTAAGAGAGTTGGGAATTTCTCCCTCGCGAAGTGCGTGTCGACAGGTTTAGGACATTCTGTCCCTGTTTATCTTGCCAACGTATCATGCTATGGTGTTGTACGGGTCCGTTGGGTGTTGTGATGGTTCGCGTATGGTGTAGTTAGGTGTGCTAGTTTGTGTTATTGAGGTCTGTTTATTAGGTTGTGCTCAGATGGTTGTGCTCATTGGTTGATCTTGGAGTGTCTATGATTGATGTTGTTGGTTGTTTAGTGATGTTGTCTTGTATAAGTGTCATAGATGTGTTTTGGTTATGTTGGTCTCCAATGTCCTGTAGTGTCTGATGATGTGTGTAGTGCGTTGATCATGATGAGTCCTTGTGAGTGCATCGAGTGTTTGTGTGTGTCATGATTTAGTAGTGGTTGCAGTTGACATGTTTGGTTGTGGTCAGATGTCTTAGTGTCATGATTTTGTTGTATGTCATGATGTCTGCTAGTGTCAGTGATGTTTTGTTGTCATGAGTCTGAGGTCATGATGTTTTTGTGTACGTCGATGAGTGTCTGTAGTGTCATATGTTTGGTTGTGTATGTGTCAGTGATAGTGTCGTCAGTGATGAGTTTGTTTAGTACATCGATGGTCTGTAGTGTCATTGTGTTGTTGTATCATGATGTCTGTAGTGTCATGATGTTCTGTAGTGTCGTCATGATGTCGTGTAGTGTCATGATGTTTGTAGTATCATGATGTCATGTGAGTGTCTGATCTAGTGTTGTCATGATGTCTGTAGTGTCATGATGTTTGTTGTAGTGTCATGATGTCTGTAGTGTCCTGATGTTTGTTGTATCATGATTGTCTGTAGTGTCATGATGTCTGTAGTGTCATGATGTTTGTAGTAATCATGATGTCCTGTAGTGTCCTGATGTTTGTTGTATCATGATGTCTGTAGTAATCATGATGTCTGTAGTGTCATGATGTCTGTAGTGTCAATGATGTTTGTTGTATCATGACTGTCTGTAGTGTCATTTGAGTTTTGTATTTTCCCACAAATCTTGCCACTCA
>NC_036847.1:30007216-30012332 GCF_002910315.2 Salvelinus sp. IW2-2015 | reverse complement strand
CCACCTCAGTCATCATTATGTAAGATGGAATGTTGGCTGACTCCTTTGGAATGAAGACGTAGATATACTGGTATATGTAACATGTTCCTCAGGTGTGATTGTGTTTGTTGTTCCAGGGATAGTGGAAGAGTACCGTCCGCCCTTCTTTGACATGGTGCCCTCTGACCCCAGCTTTGAGGAGATGAAGAAGGTGGTGTGTGTGGACAAGCAAAGACCCTGTATGCACAACAGGCTGCACTCCCACCCGGTGAGACACACACATGCACATACTCTGAGTGCACAAAACATTAGGAACACCTGCTCTTTCCATGACATAGTCTGACCAGGTTAATCCAGATGAAAGCTATGGTCCCTTATTGATGTCACTTGATAAATCGACTTTAATCAAATCAAAATCAAATTTGGTTGGTCACATACACATGGTTAGCAGATGTTATTGCGAGTGTCGCGAAATGCTTATAGTGTAGCGAAATGCTTATATGCGTATATGAAGGGGAGGAGACAGGTTAAAGAAGGATTTTTAAGCCTTGATACAATTGAGACATGGATTGTGTATGTGTGCCATTCAGAGGGTGAATGAGCAAGACAAAAGATTTAAGTGCCTTTGAACGGGGTATGGTAGTAGGTGCCAGGCGCACCGGTTTGAGAATGTCAAGAGCTGCAATGCTGCTGGGTTTTTCATGCTCAACAGTTTCTTGTGTTTATCAAGAATGGTCCTCCACCCAAAAGACATCCAGACAATTTGATACAACTGTGGGAAGTATTGGAGTCAACATGGGCCAGCATCCCTGTGAAACGCTTTCGACACCTTGTTGTCCATGCCCCGACGAATTGAAGCTGTTTTGCGGGCAAAAGGGAGTGCAAGTGTAACGTTCGTCCTGGAAAGAAGGTGACCAAAACGCAGTAGTGTTCATTGTAATTTAATAAAATAACCTGAACACTGAAACAACAAAAACAACAAAGAGAGTGAGCGAAACGAAACAGTTCTGTCTGGTGCAACAACACAAAACCAGAAAAACAACTACCCACAACACACAGGTGGAAAAAGGCTCAATCAGAGACAACGATAGACAGCTGCCTCTGATTGAGAACCACACCCGGCCAAACACACAGAAAAGAAACATAGAACACAAGACATAGAATGCCCACCCCAACTCACGCCCTGACCAAACCAAAATAGAGACATAAAAAGATCTCTAAGGTCAGGGCGTGACAGTACCCCCCCCTCCAAAGGTGCGGACCTTGGCCGCAAAACCTAAACCTATAGGGGAGGGTCTGGGTGGGCATCTATCCGCGGTGGCGGCTCTGGCACGGGACGGTGACCCTTGCCGCCGACCCCAGACAGGAGGGCGACTCTGGCGCTCCGGACAGGAGGGCGACTCTGCGGCTCTCCGGACAGGAGGCGACTCTGGCGGCTCCGGACAGGAGGGCGACTCTGGCGGCTCCGGACAGGAGGGCGACCTGGCGGCTCCGGACAGGAGGCGACTCTGGCGGCTCCGGACAGGAGCAGACTCTGGCGGCTCCGGACAGGAGGCAGACTCTGGCGGCTCCGGACAGGAGGCAGACGCTGGCGGCTCCGGACTGGGGATCGACGCTGGAGGCTCCGGACTGGGGATCGTTGCTGGAGGCTCCGGACTGAAGGGCGTCACTGGAGTGGAAGACACACAGGAGGCTTCGTGCCATGGATCATCACTGAGGCTTCTTTGCCATGGATCATCACTGGAGGCTTCGTGCCATGGATCATCACTGGTGCTTTGTGCCATGGATCATCACTGGAGGCTTCGTGCCATGGATCATCACTGGAGGCTTCATGCCATGCATCATCACTGGAGGCTTCGTGCCATGGATCACCACTGGAGGCTTTTTGCCATGGATCATCACTGGAGGCTTCGTGCCAAGAATCATCACTGGAGGCTTCGTGCCATGGATCATCACTGTATCTTTGCCATGGATCAATCACTGGTGGCTTCGTGCCATGGATCATCACTGGAGGCTTCTTGCCATGGATCATCACTGGAGGCTTCGTGCCATGGATCACCACTGGAGTGGAGAGACACACCGGAGGCCTGGCTCTGGAAGAAGGCACAGGACTCACCAGGCTGGGGAGACATGCAGGAGAGTTAGGGCTTAGCACAGCACAGGACTCACCAGGCTGGGAGACATGCAGGAGGCCTCTTCCTTGGCCGAGGCACCGGATACACTGGGCCGTGGAGGCGCACTGGCGGTCTCGAGCGCAGAGCTAGCACAACTCGTCCTGGCTGGATCCCCCCTGTAGTGCGGAGAGTTGGAACAGGCCACACAGGGCTGTGCTGGCGAACCGGGGATACCGTGCGTAGGGCGGCGGCAGGATAACCGGGCGAGGAGACGCACTGGAGGCCTGGAGAGCAGGGCTGGCACACTCCGTCCTGGCTCGATGCCCACTCTTAGCCCGGCCGATGCGAGGAGCTGGGATATAGCGCACCGGGCTATGAGTGCGCACTTGAGACGCCGTGCGCATCACCCCATAGCACGGGGCCTGACCAGTCACATGCTCGCCACGGTAAGCACGGGGAGTTGGCTCAGGTCTCCTACCTGACTCCGCCAATCTCCTCGTGTGCCCCTCCCAAAAAAACATTCTGGGGCTGGCTCTCGTGCACGTTTCTTCGAGCCAACTCCTCGTAGCGTCGCTCTCTCCGCTTAGCTGCCTCCAAGCTCCTCTTTTAGGACGGCGATACTTCCTGGCTGTGCCCAGGCGCCATTGCCGTCCAAGATTTCCTCCCATGTCCAGGAGTCCATTCCACCACGCTGCTTGGTCCTTTGGTGGTGGGTAGTCCTGTAACGATCGTCCTGGAAAGAAGGTGACCAAAACGCCAGCGTCGTAAGTGGTTCATCTGTAATTATTAAAAATAAAAACCTGAACACTGAAACAACAAAAACAACAAAGAGAGTGAGCGAAACGAAACAGTTCTGTCTGGTGCAACAACACAAAACAGAAAACAACTACCCACAACACACAGGTGGAAAAAGGCTACCTAAGTATGGTTCTCAATCAGAGACAACGATAGACAGCTGCCTCTGATTGAGAACCACACCCGGCCAAACACACAGAAAAGAAAACATAGAACACAAGACATAGAATGCCCACCCCAACTCACGCCCTGACCAAACCAAAATAGAGACATAAAAAGGATCTCTAAGGTCAGGGCGTGACAGCAAGTCAGTATTTGGAAGGTGTTTCTAATGTTTTGTACAGTCAGTGTATAGACACGCGCACACACACCGTCAATAGTAAAGGTATAATAGTGACTTTCTAATGTACGTACAGTGATAGAACAGTGTGATTTTATGGTGGGTCTCTCTCTCTCTCTTTCTTTGTGTACAGATCCTGTCTTCCATTACCAAGATAATGAAGGAGTGTTGGTTCCAGAGCCCTCCAGCCCGCCTAACAGCTCTCCGTGTCAGGAAGACCCTCTCCAAGCTGGACCAGGACCATGACTACCCCACAGAGAAACTCAAAATGGATCTGTAGGCCTCAACTCCAGAGCAGGACGGACGTCTAGACAAGCAGGACGTCTAGGCCTTAACATAAGACTACAACCAGCACACCAACATTAGGGCTGATAGTCTTGTATAGAGACTATCGATATCCTTTGCTACTATGTAAGACTCTCAGTGTCCCATATTTCTGGTGCCTCTTCCTAAAAGGCCCTCACCAACCGTCCGTATACTGCCTGGATCATTTCATCAGGAATACGATAGAAGAATTTGATGTATTTGCTTTGGCATATTAATTTGGCGAGATCTGGAATGAGACAAGCATAAGCATTGACAAATAAGGACTTGGATTTTAGAAGAGTTTACTGAAAGGACTTCCATAGAACATGGACATTGTTTTCTCCTAGCGGCCCACAGGATTGAGAGATCATCAGAGTTTGGTCCTTGTTATAGCCTTATCCTGTGATGCTTTGGGGATGGACGTGCTGTGCTGCCTTTGGATCAGTGAGGCCTTGTGATGTATGATCAGAATGATCACTACAAGCGGCCGTTAATGTCTTGCTAGTGCCTTATTTGTTTTGATGCAGTATACATTTTGTATATCCTGGAAGCCTTTAGAGCTGACCATAAACAGAACCCTGATAAGGTGTTACTCATGATCATAGTATAAGCCCAGAGCTAATGAATTAGTTGTATCTAGCAATAGAATAACGTATCTTTCACCAGCATTGGATTTACTGTAAAAGCTGTTCAAAGTTAAAGTACCTATGTATATTATGATATTTATGTATTTCTATTTGTCTTTTATCTGAAATTATATATGCAATACTTTCAGTGTAGAAATACTATCATTATCATCACTACCATTCAACATTAAGGGAATAAAAAACATTACATCGATTACAGGGTATTTCATTTATCCATAGATACATGTTTATTAACCTACTAAAAATGTTTGAAATGGGTTTGTATGCTGCTCACCTCACACTGAAATTACATTTGAATTAGGCTACTAAAAGATTAGCTGTTATGCTGGTAGGGAAAAGGGCACAATTGTCCACCAGAGGGCACCAAACACTTTATAGATCATCTTTGAATCAAATGAATGATCCCTTTGGTTCAGTGGAGTAGTCTTCAGCTATGTTTTTCAGCATGGGCCTACAAAAATATTGTCAACATTTTGCATATTCACTTTGTCTTTGATTTTAATTTGTTCTATTCAGATGTTATTTGTAAGTGTCAGTTGGCACTGTGAATGCCTGGTTTTATATCAGTCTTAATTGCCGGGGCAGGATGCCACTCTACAAGGAGCTATCAGCAGATATTTCAGATCTGTCAATCACATTTCAGAAGGAGAATACACCCAGACTATTTCACCCAGACCTACTGTATATTTACTTTTATGTGAATACATATCACACAGAACTTTTCCAGAGAAATGCATAATGGGAATTTGAATGGGACAAACTCCTGCTCCTCCTCATACATAAACAAATACTCTTATATACATGCACCCACATAGGCATACAGTACCAGTTAAAAGTTTGGACACACCTACACTTTTTTGGTTACTACATGATTCCATATGTGTTATTTCATAGTTTGATGTCTTCGCTGTTATTCTACAATGTAGAAAATAGTC
>NC_036847.1:29891254-30001787 GCF_002910315.2 Salvelinus sp. IW2-2015 | reverse complement strand
GTACAGGGAGCGAAGACACTAGAGAGGGGCTCATGCTCACTCTTCTCCTCTCCTCAAAAGAGAGCAGGGCTTGGCTTTGATTACTACTTGAACAACGCCCTTCTCAACGTACGGTGTTAAAGTACCAGGGCGTCTTCATTCGTGAGCGGCACTGGCCAGAACGAGACAGCTGCGAGTTTGGTCAACAACCAGGCCAGGCCAGACAGATATAGAGTAACGACACACACAAACACCCGACACAACACACAAGCTGAAGAATGGATATTGTGTTGATTGGAATGGACAGATAGACTGGAAATCACATGTTCCGTCCACACTCGCGACCACACAGGTGTTCTAAGCTCATGTTTGAAATAGACAACTGGATCTACTTTGAAGAACCTTGTACTTTGTCTTCTCTTGTGGAAATAAGAAGGAGAGCGTCCAGTACGTGAATCACAACATAGAATGCTGGCCAATTTAGACGCTGCTTACCCTTCACTCTTCACTAACACCACACTTTGCCATTTTGTTAAACTAGGCTGGGCAAAACAGAAGATATCTGTGAGAGAAAATGCATCTCGTCATTGTACACACAAAGAGATACAAAACGGCCACACAGCACACACACACACACACAACACACACTACACCAACAACACACACACACACACACACACACACACACACACAACACACACAACACACACACACACACACACACACACACACATAATCGCACATGCAAGCCATGTGCACACAATCAATAAGTTTGGACACACTACCTCATTCAAAGCTTTTAATTTAATTTGTGGCCGTGTTTGTATCTCTTTGTGTTACAATGAGAGATGCATTTCTCTCACAGATATCTTCTGTTTTGACCTAGTTACAAAATGGCAAAGTGTGGTGTTAGTGAAGAGTGAAGGAAGCAGGTCTAAATTGGCCAGCATATGTTTGTATTACGTCTGGAGGCTCTCCTTTTATTTCCACAAAGAGAAGACAAGTAAAGGTTTTCAAAGTTAATCAGTGTCTATTCAACATGAGCTTAGAACACTGTGTGTGAGTGTGGACGGAAATGGATTCCAGTCTATCTGTCCATTCATCTACAATATCCATTCTTCAGCCTGTGTGTGTGTGGGTGTTTGTGTGTGTGTTACTCTATCTGTCTGGCTGGCTGGTGTTGACCAAACTCCAGAGAGATAATACTCCCTCCATGCCCCAGTCAATCTGGCCATGAAGAGCTGGTTATTTTTAACACCGTAGAAGGGGGTTGTTCAAGTATCAAAGGCCAAGCCCTGCTCTCCTTTTGAGAGAGAGAGTGAGCTGAGCCCCTCTCATGTCTTCCTCCCTGTCCAATTCCAAATGGCTTGGCTGGCTTAGATAGAAGGAGGATTTGACCAGCAGACGCTAGCGTGCGTGCACTGAAGAAATGAGCAGATTAATTGGGACAGCTTGATAACGGCTAGATATACAACTGCTGTCTGTAGAGACCAAGCAGACACTATTAGACTTCAGGGCAGAAGAGRGAGCACTAGCAAAGGGCCAGGTGATAACAGCAGCAAGAGAGAGCACTAGCAAAGGGCCAGGTGATAACAGCAGCAAGAGAGAGCACTAGCAAAGGGCCAGGTGATAACAGCAGCAAGAGAGAGAGAGCACTAGCAAAGGGCCAGGAGATAACAGCAGAAGAGAGAGAGAGTTATACCATTCTGCCAAATGTATCTCTGATGAGCCTGAACATGTTTCTTTTATTTCTTTAACTAGGGAAGTCAGTTAAGAACAAAATCTTATTTACAATGACTTCCTACCCCGGCCAAACCCTAACAACTCTGGGCCAATTGTGCGCCGCCCTATGGTACTCTCAATCATGGCCGGTTGTGATACAGCCTGGAATCGAACCAGGGTCTGTAGTGACAGCCTCTAGCACTGAGATGCAGTGCCTCAGACCGCTGCGCCACTTGGGAGCCCATTAAAGTGTAGACTATCTCCATTTGACTAAATCATCTTTCACAAAATCTTCTAATAGGTACTTGCCCAAAATGTTATTTTTTTTCACAGTGGCTTTTTCATCATGAGGGCAAATAACCTAAAATACTACTAAAAGATACAGTAAATGCCCTGATACATTATGTGACAAATAGTCCAGTCAGGTAATATATCTGAATCCTATACCGCGAAATGTTAAATCGTGTAGAAATGATCAAAATTCATTCAGTGCAGTCAGAATATTCATTTGCATCACAGACAATCCTATCGTTCTAGCGTCGCGTCTACCATAAGAAAGGGGCTGGAACCAGAAAGAGCGCACCCCTTTAAAACCGAAAACCGCACACCCATTTAATTAACTACGCTGTCTGCATCACTTCGCCTGTCTTTTTGTATTTTATTTTCATCCCACACGTTTGGAGGCGACAATACACCTTTTTGCTTGTAGTTCTCCATAAAACCCAAAGAAGAAGACTTCGCCTGGCTGGTTGTCTGTCTGTCTGGCGGTGGCTGTATGGTTTGTGGTGTGTTTAGGTCTGACGGTGGTGTTTACAATACCACACTCCGAATGCGATGGGAATGCTGACGAAATGGCTTTAAAACAAATCATTCTCACGTTACTGACCCTGTTTGGGTTAGTAGCCATCGGTGATGGTAAGTGAAATGGTTACGTGTGGCCCCTTTGGCTTTTGTCTTCGTGTATGTTTTGTTTGTTTGATGAGAAGGAGAATGGCTTGGCTGGCATCGCCTGTCGATCATCATGGCGCTGCCTGTCTAGAATGTGTAAACCGCAAACACCTTATAGCTAGTACTACTTGCTAAACTCGTTGAATAACACAGCCGGTGAAACATGGCACGTCTATTTCTGTAATCCATGCATCTGGTTTGCTTAGCTGATTATATAAATAGAAAATGTGATTAGCGTGTGAGTGAGTCGATGTAGCTCGCTAACGAAACGTTAGCTAACAAAACATGTTTGCGTCTGTTTCGAGCTACTGTAGCTGCTTGGCTAGTTTGCTAATCAGGTGTGCACAAAGGGACCAGGCTAACAATGTAGTCTGTGCATTTCAACATTGCTTCATGTTTGTCTTGAAATGAAGCCACGCGTTTCTGTTGACGTTAACGCTACAGTTATCTGTGARCGGCGGTGTTATGCGTTTGTGTTTACTAAACAATCGACTGGCGGCTCGTGATTAGAATAGGCTAGATGTGGAAGGGGGGGCGCTCTTCCGCATATAACAAGAAAGTGACAGACTCATAGTCACGCGTTTAGAGGTTTTTGTGATTGTATGTGTCTCTAATAGCTATCTCAACTGAAATAATGTATATCCTTTAACCAAGAACTGGATACAGGAATCCAGACTATTTATTCCTCAGAGGGGGTGCTATAAAAAAAAAAAAAATTATACATAAGAAGTAAATAAATTGTTAATCTCCGGAGTAAAAAATGTGTTTTGTGACCACCACTACGCTAGCCAAGTGTAAACTGGCAGTGGTGCGACACCAGCCGTCCATTCAGCCGACCCAGACAGATGTCGAAGTTGAAGTCTGGGTTCTTTGTGATGGAAATGTGGCGAATGGGGGGTCTTACAGACTCCTGCTACCCCCCCCCCCCTCCCACAGCCGCCCTTCTGCTCAGAGAAGCTGATGACCAGATCCAAGGCATTATAAATTAATTAATATTGATTTGAATTTGGCATATGGTGTCTTTAGTCTATATAGCTACTAGCTAGACTTGTTTGTGTTGTTGGTTACACCGCCTGGTTGTGTTAAACTTACTGAAAAAGCCAGATTTGTCACTTTTTTAAAAACTGTTTAAAAGTTTATTTCAGATTCAAAATCATTTGAACATTATTGTTCCACTTGAGGCATTGTAGAGAAGGGCTGGGAGTGTGTAGTTATTTTCCTCTGTGTGATACTTTGTTCTCTATATGGAAAGACATTGCAAGTTAGAACTTTGTGGCCTCCCCTCGTGGGGCAGCAGCCTAAGGCACTGCATCACAGTGCTTGAGGCGTCACTACAGACCCAGGTTAGTTCCAAGGCTGTTTCACAACCGGCCTGCGACCTGGAGTCCAATAGGGTGGTGCACAATTGGCCCAGCGTCGTCCGGGTTAGGGGAAGGTTTGGCCGGGGGGGGGGGGCCTCATCATGCTCTAGCGACTCCTTGTGGTGGGGTGGGAGCCTGCAGGCTTTCTATGATTGTCAGTTGAACAGTGTTTCCTCCGACACATTGGTGCGGCTGGCTTCCGGGTTAAGCGGGCGGGTGTTAAGAAGTGCTGTTTGGCGTGTCTTATTTCGGATGACGCATCACTCGACCTTCGCCTCTCTCGAGCCCGTTGGGGAGTTGCAGCGATGAGACAAGATCATAATTGGATATCACGAAAAAGGGGTAAAATAAAAAAACATTTGAATTTTGTAACGTTAGTGTGGTAGAGGTGGAGAAGTGATTATTGATCAATTATAACAAACCTCCTGGCATTGACAACTTAGATGTAAAGTTACTGACGATGGTAGCTGACTCTATAGCCACTCCTATCTGTCATGTCTTTAATTTGAGCCTAGAGGAAAATCTTTGTCCTCAGGCCTGGAGGGAAGCCAAATTGTGTGAGCTGTACTGTTAGATATCAGTGCAGCCTTTGACATTATTGACCATGACCTGTTGTTGAGAACCTGTGTTATGGCTTTTCAACTTCAGCTCTGAATCCACGATATGGCAATCTATCTAATAGAACTCAATAGTTCTTCAATAGAAGCTTCTCTAATGTCAAACATGTCAAGTGTGGTGTACTGCAAGGCAGCTCTCTATTTTTACCAATGACCTGCCACTGGCATTAAACAAAGCATGTGTGTCCATGTATGCTGATGACTCAACCATATACGCATCAGCAACCACAGCTAATGAAGTCACTGAAACCCTTAACAAAGAGTTGCAGTCTGTTTTGAAATGGGTGGTCAGTAATAAACTGGTCCTGAACATCTCTAAAACTATGAGCAATGTATTTGGTACAAATAATTTATTCAGTTCTGGACCTCGTCTGAATCTGGTAATGAATGGTGTGGCTGTTGACCAAGTTGAGGAGAATAAATTACTTTGTGTAACCTTAGATTGTAAACTGTCATGGTCAAAACATATAAATTCAATTGTTGTAAAGATGGGGAGAGGTGTGTCCGTAGTAAAGATATGCTTTTTGACTCCACAAAGTAAGTCCTGCGGGCTCTAGTTTTATCTTGATTATTGTCCATTCATGCGGTCCAGTGCTGCAAAGAAATACCTAGTTAAGCTGCAGCTGGCCCAGAACAAAGCGACACGTCTTGCCCTTCATTGTAATCGGAGGGCTAATATTAATACTAGGCGTGCCAGTCTTGGTTAAGAGTTGAGGCGAGACTGACTGTTTCACTTCTTGTTTTTATACGGAACATTGTGTTGGAAATTCCAAATTGTTTGCATAGTCAACTTACACACACTTACCCCACCAGACATGCCACCAGTGGTCTTTTCACAGTCCCCAGGTCCAGAACAAATTCAAGGAAACATACAGTATTATACAGAGCCATGAGTGCGTGGAACCTTCCATCTTATATAGCGCAAGTGAACAGCAAACCTGGTTTCACAAAACAAATAAAGCAATACCTCAAGGCACAACGCCTCTCCACTGAGCGGCAAGTAGCCTAGTGTTTAGAGCGTTGGGCCAGTAACCGAAAGGTTGCTGGATCGAATCCCTGACCTGACAATCTGTTCTCCCCTGAGCAACGCAATTAACCCACTGTTTCCCGGGCCCCGAGGACATGGATGGCGATTATGGCAGGCCCCCGCATCTCTCGGATTCAGTTGGGTTAAATCCCAAAGATGCATTTCAGTTGTATGCATTCAGTTGTAAAACTGACTAGGTATCCCCCTTTCCCATGTGACCTAGTTGTTGTGTGAATGTGTAACTGACTAGGTATCCCCCTTTCCCATGTGACCTAGTTGTTTGTGTGAAGTGTGTAACTGATAGGTATCCCCTTTCCCATGTGACCTAGTTGTTGTGTGAATGTGAACTGACTAGGTATCCCCCTTTCCCATGTGACCTAGTTGTTGTGTGAGATTGGTAACTGACTAGGTATCCCCCTTTCCCATGTGACCTAGTTGTTTGTGTGAATGTGTAACTGACTAGGTATCCCCTTTCCCATGTGACCTAGTTGTTGTGTGAATGTGTAACTGACTAGGTATCCCCTTTCCCATGTGACCTAGTTGTTGTGTGAATGTGTAACTGACTAGGTATCCCCTTTCCCATGTACCTAGTTGTTGTGTGAATGTGTAACTGACTAGGTATCCCCTTTCCCATGTGACCTAGTTGTTGTGTGAATGTGTAACTGACTAGGTATCCCCCTTTCCCATGTGACCTAGTTGTTGTGTGAATGTGTAACTGACTAGGTATCCCCCTTTCCCATGTGACCTAGTTGTTGTGTGAATGTGTAACTGACTAGGTATCCCCCTTTCCCATGTGACCTAGTTGTTGTGTGAATGTGTAACTGACTAGGTGTCGCAAATTGGGTCGGCTAAGGGGGATCCTGATAAATATAAAATCTCCCCGTTGCAACTTGCCACTCACAAAAACAGTTTAAAATGGAGAGACTGAGAAAGTTACCCATATCTGCCAATGTCAATAACCTCAAGTCTGCTGCCACCTGTTAACATAACTAAATTAAGTGACTCATTCAACTTCCAAGAATCAGAGAGCAACATTGCATTCCTCCCTTGTCTGGATGGTTTTTAGATAAGGACATGATGCACTGTGATTGCTCACATTTTAGTATTTTCAAGTGGACAGTGTTGAAGTGAGATGGGTGGTGAAAGCAGCCTAGACTACAGGGTTGAAACTCTATGCGAAACTATATCTAGGACTGGCTGGGATGTACATGAGTTGACCATTTGACTGGGTTAGCCAAATGTCACACTCCAGCGTAATGTAGTCCTCTAGTACCAGTGAGAGCGGAGGAGGTTGGTTTCTCAGGCCAAGCAGACAGACTGRGCTTGTCCAGCTGGGCTGGGGCTGCTTTATGAAGAGGGGCCCACGCGGCTCTGGAGCCACAGTTTCACACCACATAATGGATTATGCCATGGCAAAGCTGAAACCAGATGGACCCAGAAGTAGCCTAGCTAGTGCGGTTAAAAACAAAAAGTTGTTGGGCTACTGTAGGCCCTGGGGGTCTGGTCTGTGACTGTATTAATTTACTCACAGGATCGTCATGGCTCACAGGACGCCAGCTTCGTCTCCTGTTGATGGCATCAATTGAACTTACTAGTCATTAGCTTAGTCATCATGAGGCCTACATGCCTTTGTGACGTAACTTATTTTTGTGTATCTATCGATTTTTTTTTTTCTTCTAAGCTTTGGTGCACAATTAAAGGTCAATACACTGCTTTTCAAACAGTCAGGAATAATCTAATGAGTTCAGGGCTTATAAAAGTATACCTAGGCTAAATATAAGCCTTCAACAACCATAAGACCAACCTATAATTACATTATTTTATCAAAATAGTTTAACCTGCTTTTTTTTCAATCACCGATCTGGCTTTCAAGTCTATGAAAATGGAAATGGAAAACCAGAACCATGCACATCCACTAATAATGAACAACGTCTGGTAGCAGTCTTTATAGAACATTAACACAGGTTTCAAACAGTTTCACAAGCACAAGCCCACCGCTAGCGAGTAGCCAGCTAGTTTGTATATTTAAAGTCTAGCCAACTTGGATCTATTTGTCTGTTAACAAGGTAGAACAGTTGAACTGTTATGAATACACCCTCCTGTCTGTCTCCAACTGCTTAAACAACAGCCTGTTCACTTTGTTTAGATGTTGAAATCAAGTGGGCTACCTGGATAAGGTGATGCTTATTACTCAGAATGAGCACGAGTTGCCAAGTAGGCTCTTCTCTGTTCTAAATGTTGGCAATTGAGTCATGAAAATGTATCGTTAGGAGAATCAACCGATTCTGTTGGACMAAACTTCAAATGTAAATAGTGAGTTGAAACTTTTCCTCTGACAACAGTTATCTTTCATCTTTGTTGTTATGAGTGGCATGGGGAGGGACTTGGTGTCTGTGTGTACGAGTGGGAAGGAGCTAAGCAGACAGCGCACAGAATGAGTTAAGGAGACGAGACCAAAAAGACACATGCTCATAATAATGATTAGATATATCGCCTAGTCCCAAATGGACCCGACCACAGCTCTGCATAGCCTATAATATATTTATTTTACGCTAATAAGGTGAATTTATTGCCTTAGAAGGCCTAGCCAATCTATAAAGATCTATTGGTTAACCAGAAGAGCATCCAGGTCTAGAACTGGGGTCTGTTGTCAGGTCCATTCAGCCTCAGGTCTGATGTCTTTCTCTTCCTCTCTCCTGTCTCTCTCTGCCGTCTTCCTCTTCATCTCTCTCGGTCCCCTTTTACTCTCTTTCTGTTGCTTTCTCTATCTCCTGTGTCACATTCACAAATCCTATATTGGACCTGGCTGTCCCATCAGACTTTTATCTGTCGTCCCACTTATGCTTCCTTCCTCTGCCCCCTCTGCCAGTAACCTATAGGCATATATCTAGTCTGGGTTCTGTTTCCTTGTCGGTAAAGGAAGCTCTGTGGTTTAATAGCTCTAACTAGCCTGCTGCATTGCTGCTGTATTATGCAGCCACGGCTACTGCTCTTGTAGCCACTGCCTGTCGTTGCCTCGCGTGTTCAGAATCAGATCTCATGTAATCAGAGATGACTTAATAAAGACAAGAAAATACCCCTTTTCCTTGGCTGAACTGTAAACAGAGTATGATTCTGTGTGCTGCTGAACTATCCCTACAGGTGCTGGTGTGGTGCTGTTTCATGTCCTAATGATGTTGTGGAAATGAAAAGGAGCGCATCAAGTCAGATTCCAACATGTGCATGCCTGTCTACCAGATCAGAGTCAGGGGAATGTACAGGAACAGAGCTGCCTGGGAGTCACAAGTGATGTGAAGTTGGACTCTTTTTAATGGCTATTTTTTTTTTTTTTTACTCGTTCAGTGAAAAGAACAGATCTTTCTACTAATTTCGTTCGTTTGATTCAGTAATGCCTAGAGCATTGCCTAAAGAATCATGATTCTACAAGCTTCTCATTCACCACAGGGGGCTTATTGGTGCTTCCATTGAAGACTGTTATGCATACAAATATGGTTATTTATTAACCAGGTTCCATCCAACCTCTATGTGGGTAAAGTACATGTGGGATATAAAATGGCCTGATGGAAACAGAATTTTTCATTAAACTTTCCAAATGTCGACAAAACAAAATACGCTAGACAAGGTGGGATGTTTTTGTGTAGGTAAAATGAATTACGCGAGAAATGTCGGTGGAAACGTGACTATGCGCAAATATTGATATAACATATTGAAGTAAACTTTGAGTCACGTAATGACATGATGTGTGGTCCTCCCACTATGACTCGTCAGGAAAGTATGCAGTTTATTATGCTACAGATGAAATAAGTTGTGGTGAAAATGCACAGTGATGAGCTTGATGCTCCTATCCAATAAAATATTGAGGGTCTTGTTCTGGTGACATGATTATTGACGCTTTGAGAGAGAAAAAATCGGACTTTTGTCCATAATAATCTGATGTAGGCAACATGTGCGCTCTATACTTATCTGCAGTCTGTTGGCTAGAGCTCACATGCCAATACCAGAGTCGTCACACAACCATATAACCCTACATTTGTTTGTGAGAGAACCATCAGTAGAGTTGAAAATGCGATGGAAACCCATTTTGTGCACAACTTCATCACGTATAGTCTTTTAATTTGCAACAAGTCAAAACATATTGTTTTTATACAGATTTTTAAAATAAATTTGCATGTGAATCTGTTGCCAGTTGGATGTAAATCTAGTTGTTGATACCTTTTTGAAACAAGGTCTAGTTGTAGCTGCAACCGGACTAGATTGTGAACGGCTCTTGTCGGAATGCTTGAGCCTTCCATGTTTGTTGATCGGAGGCAGGCTGTGTTTTGGTTCTACAAGGCTGTCCATCAATAAAACTCAATCAATTCGTTGTATTCATTCTTACACCATGTGATCAATTATCAGTTATTTTCCTTCTCTATGTGCTGCCTGCAGCATGACCTATTTTCCTGCGTGCACATATACAGTTGGTGGTGGTTGGAGCCCGTCTCTGGAGCCGCCAGCAGGTCGGGCTTTATTGCCAAAATCCAGAACTATCCCTTTAACAACCTGGCTAATAACCTCTTCTTCTCTCTGTGTGGTGAATGTTGTAGCCTGGGTCTGCTGGGGATGAGTGTAGCTTTCCCCTTTAATTACCCGGCCCCCTCTAATGACCTCCGTCAACCGAGAACGCTCTGGATGGCTAATTACAGCTGCAGACATTCTGGCCTCTCATTGACCCATGGACATGATCGCTATGGTATTGTTGCTGTTGGATGAAAACCTCATCTCCAAAACAAACCTTTCAGTAAATTGGGGGGCTGGGGATTTTCCATGAATGAATATAATTATACAACTTCAGAAGCTATTTAGGAAACAAATTATTGGGGTCCAGGGGTTCTCAGAGTGGGGTCTGGTCCGTGGAGGTACTGCATTTCATTATTTCTTTTAATGATTATTACTAACAACATATTCAATGACTTTCGGCCAAAGGATTTGTGGAATACGTTTTAAAGTGTATAATACAATGTCCTATTATTCATCTACCATGTACAGTTGAAGTCGGAAGTTTACATACATTTAGGTTGGAGTCATTAAAACTCGTTTTTCAACCACGCCAAAACTATAGTTTGTTAATAAGAAATTTGTGGAAAGTCGGTTAAGACATCTACTTTGTGCATGACACAAGTCATTTTTCCAACAATTGTTCAGACAGTGAATTATAAGTGAAATAATCTATCACAATTCCAGTGGGTCAGAAGTTTACATACACTACGTTGACTGTGCCTTTAAACAGCTTGGAAAATTCCAGAAAATKATGTCATGGCTTTAGAAGCTTCTGATAGGCTAATTGACACTATTTGAGTCAATTGCAGGTATACCTGTGGATGTATTTCAAGGCCTACCTTCAAACTCAGTGCCTCTTTGCTTGATATCATGAAGAAATCTAAAGAAATCAGCCAAGACCTCAGAAAACAAATTGTAGACCTCTACATGTCTGGTTCATCCTTGGGAGAAATTTCCAAACGCCTGAAGGTACCACGTTCATCTGTACAAACAATAGTACGCAAGTATAAACACCATGGGGCCACGCAGTCGTCATACCGCTCAGGAAGGAGACGCGTTCTGTCTCCTAGAGATAAACATACTTTGGTGCAAAAAGTGCAAATCAATCCCAGAACAACAGCAAAGGACCTTGTGAAGGTGTTGGAGGAAACAGGTACAAAAGTATGTGTATCCACAGTTAAACAAGTCCTATATCGACATAACCTGAAAGGCCGCTCGGCAAGGAAGAAGCCACTGCTCCAAAACCGCCATAAAGCCAGACTACCGTTTGCAACTGCACATGGGGGGCAAAGATCGTACTTTTTGGGGAAGTGTCCTCTGGTCTGATGAAACAAAAATAGAACTCTTTGGCCATAATGACCATCGTTATGTTTGGAGGGGAAAAGGGGAGTGCTTGCAAGCCGAAGAACACCATCCCAACCGTGAAGCACGGGGGTGGCAGCATCATTACATTTACATTTAAGTCATTTAGCAGACGCTCTTATCCAGAGCGACTTCAAATTGGTGCATTCACCTTATGACATCCAGTGGAACAGCCACTTTACATAGTGCATCTAAATCTTTTAAGGGGGGGGGGGGTGAGAAGGATTATTTATCCTATCCTAGGTATTCTTAAAGAGGTGGGGTTTCAGGTGTCTCCGGAAGGTGGTGATTGACTCGCTGTCCTGGCGTCGTGAGGGAGTTTGTTCCACCATTGGGGGCCAGAGCAGCGACAGTTTTGACTGGGCTGAGCGGGAACTGTACTTCCTCAGTGGTAGGGAGGCGAGCAGGCCAGAGGTGGATGAACGCAGTGCCTTGTTTGGGTGTAGGGCCTGATCAGAGCCTGGAGGTACTGAGGTGCCGTTCCCTCACAGCTCCGTAGGCAAGCACCATGGTCTTGTAGCGGATGCGAGCTTAACTGGAAGCCAGTGGAGAGAGCGGAGGAGGCGGGTGACGTGAGAGAACTTGGGAAGGTTGAACACCAGACGGGCTGCGGCGTTCTGGATGAGTTGTAGGGGTTTAATGGCACAGGCAGGGAGCCCAGCCAACAGCGAGTTGCAGTAATCCAGACGGAGATGACAAGTGCCTGGATTAGGACCTGCGCCGCTTCCTGTGTGAGGCAGGGTCGTACTCTGCGGATGTTGTAGAGCATGAACCTACAGGAACGGGCCCCGCCTTGATGTTAGTTGAGAACGCAGGGTGTTGTCCAGGATCACGCCAAGGTTCTTAGCGTCTGGGAGGAGGACACAATGGAGTTGTCAACGGTGATGGCGAGATCATGGAACGGGCAGTCCTTCCCGGGAGGAAGAGCAGCTCCGTCTTGCGAGGTTCAGCTTGAGGTGGTGATCCGTCATCCACACTGATATGTCTGCCAGACATGCAGAGATGCGATTCGCCACTGGTCATCAGAAGGGGGAAAGGAGAAGATTAGTTGTGTGTCGTCTGCATAGCAATGAAGGAGAGACCATGTGAGGTTATGACAGAGCCAAGTGACTTGGTGTATAGCGAGAATAGGAGAGGGCCTAGAACAGCCCCTGGGGACACAGTGGTGAGAGCACGTGGTGAGGAGACAGATTCTCGCCACGCCACCTGGTAGGAGCGACCTGTCAGGTAGGACGCAATCCAAGCGTGGGCGCGCCGGAGATGCCAACTCGGAGAGGGTGGAGAGGAGGATCTGTGGTTCACAGTATCGAAGGCAGCCGATAGGTCTAGAAGGATGAGAGCAGAGGAGAGAGGTTAGCTTTAGCAGTGCGGAGCGCTCCGTGATACAGAGAAGAGCAGTCTCAGTTGAATGCTATCTTGAACCTGACTGATTTGGATCAAGAAGGTCATTCTGAGAGATAGCGGGAGAGCTGGCCAAGGACGGCACGTTCAAGAGTTTTGGAAGAGAGAAAGAAGGGATACTGGTCTGTAGTTGTTGACATCGGAGGGATCGAGTGTAGGTTTTTTAGAAGGGGTGCAACTCTCGCTCTCTTGGAAGGGAAGGGACGTAGCCAGCGGTCAGGGATGAGTTGATGAGCGAGGTGAGGTAAGGGAGAAGGTCTCCGGAAATGGTCTGGAGAAGAGAGGAGGGGATAGGGTCAAGCGGGCAGGTTGTTGGGCGCCGGCCGTCACAAAGACCGGAGATTTCATCTGGAGAGAGAGGGGAGAAGGAGGTCAGAGCACAGGGTAGGGCAGTGTGAGCAGAACCAGCGTGTCGTTTGACTTAGCAAACGAGGATCGGATGTCGTCGACCTTCTTTTCAAAATGGTTGACGAAGTCATCTGCAGAGAGGGAGGAGGGGGGGGGGGGGGGAGGAGGATTCAGGAGGGAGGAGAAGGTGGCAAAGAGCTTCCTAGGGTTAGAGGCAGATGCTTGGAATTTAGAGTGGTAGAAAGTGGCTTTAGCAGCAGAGACAGAAGAGGAAAATGTAGAGAGGAGGGAGTGAAAGGATGCCAGGTCCGCAGGGAGGCGAGTTTTCCTCCATTTCCGCTCGGCTGCCCGGAGCCCTGTTCTTTATAACGATACCCGGTTTGGGGTTGCGTTGTTGTGGGGTTGCGTTGCTGCAAGAGGGACTGGTGCACTTCACAAAATAGATGGCATCATGAGAGAGGAAAATTATGTGGATATATTGAAGCAACATCTCAAGACATCAGTCAGGAAGTTAAAGCTTGGTCGCAAATGGGTCTTCCAAATGGACAATGACCCCAAGCATACTTCCAAGGTTGTGGCAAAATGGCTTAAGGACAGCAAGGAGGCCAACAAACCTGACTCAGTTACACTAGCTCTGTCAGGAGGAATGGGACAAAATTCACCCAACTTATTGTGGAAGGCTCCCCAAAACATTTAAGTTAAGTAATTTTAAGGCAGTGCTACCAAATACTAATTGAGTGTATGTAAACTTCTGACCCACTTGGAATGTGATGAAATAAATAAAAGCTGAAATAAATCTCTATTCTGACATTTCACATTCTTAAAATAAAGTGGTGATCCTAACTGACCTAAAGACAGGGAATTTGTACTTGGATTTAATGTCAGGAATTGTGAAACTGGGTTTAAATGTATTTGGCTAAGGTGTATGTAAACTGTATATTCTTAACTCTGGGCAACATGGGCCTGGGAGGCTCACAGGGATATTGGTATCCACAGTACTCTACCAATTATACATATTTTTTGTTCAGATGTTGAAATCAAGTGGCCTACCTTACTTCTCAGAATGAGAACGAGTTGCCAATTCCTTATACAACTACGCTTTATGCTTATTGCCCATTTCTAAAACAGACTAGACAGCTAGTATAACAGTCTGACTAAACTGCTGCTAGTGGTACATGGTACCACACTGTGCGTGCGGACAGACTGGCGCATCATTTTTCCAGAATCAATGTTCATCGATACTCCTCTTTTAGTAGTGCCTGCTCTGCGCACAATATGAGGAGTTGAGACAAACCGGGTATCGTTATAAAGGTTAACCTCTATTACAGTAAAACAAATGTTGCAATGTCTTTCGGTGTCCATATGACCGGTTCTGTTGGACCAAACCTCAAATGCAAATAGCAAGTTAAAACCGCCTGTCAGAGGAAGAAGTGATCTCATCTTTGATGTGAGTGGCAGGGGGAGGGGCTTGGTGTGTGGGGCGTAAAGGGGCAGGTGCCGTGTCACCGCAGAAGGAGACCAAGAAGACGCCGCGAGAACAGGCGGGTGTTAAAAAGACGCTCATAAAAATTAAAAATATACTTGCTTCTTGCGATACAGGCATACGTAATATTGCACTAAAACATTCAAATTAAGACCGATATTCCAATCTGACAGACTCAACTCTTACAAAGACATGGAACTAGATGAGGAGCCTGTTTGGTTGCTGCAGCCCAGGAAGTAATCTGATTCCGATATGAATGAAAAATACTTTCTTTAGATTTGTTACGCTATATCAGCAGGACCGGTATTCACAGATGGGGACAACACACTGATCCCCAGTCAGTTAGGGGAGGAACAGACTGAGGTGCCAGTGAAGAGTGGCAGCTTAAGAACTGATCCAAGGACAATGGCAGTAGCCTGGTTAAACCAGACTAAACGCTGTGCTCAATGGTGAATACAGGGTTCATACTGTTTTTAACCTGGCTACAATCGCTGCCCAATCACTGTGGCTTTAGAATGCATTCCAACCCTGAGGGGACTGGATGGATTCAGGCTTGGTACCTACTAAAGACAGACCCCTAAAGGGCTCTGTCAGACCTCAACGTCTTCCGGATGGAGAAAAAAGGGGGATTTACTCTGAAGCATTCTGCTAATCCTTTCCCTGTTCTGGAGGCTTTTCAAACAGCCCTTGAGCTCTCTCCTGTTAGCACTAGTCTGTCTATCCAACTCACTGGCAAGCCATGTCAGTACACGCTTTAGGACTACCTCTAGGTTTGGACTTTCAACAGCAACAGAATTTACATAAAACCTGCATAAAAAGGTTACCCACCACATCTCTCCTTGGTATCCATTAATCTTTCTCTGAGTTTGTTACACTATTCCCTCTCCCCTCGGTCTTACTCAACCCACTTCCCAGGTTTACACACACACACACACACACACACACACACACACACATTGCACCATCATGATGAGTGACGGTGACATGCAAGTGGCCAAACCACCCCACCCAAGTCCTGGGAGCGATTCCCACAGTTCAACAGCTGCTGTGTGGGTGTGTGTGTTTTTAAATGTGTGGGTGTGTGCTCACATTTGCATGTGTGTTGTTGGAACAGTGTTTTTTTTTTTAAGTGGAGTGAGTCTATGATGTCTTGCTACATCTCATCAGCAGTATGTCGGTCTGACCGGGAAAATGCCAGTAAGTAACTCCTAGTGGAGCGTGTTCATGTTCAATAAAGTTCACACACATTTCCTGCAGATTACACAGCGGTGAAGCAGCAGGCTCTGACAAAGGAAGAAAAACAAGCCAGTCTAATCTGAAGCTGTATAGAGAACATGGTTTAGCTACATATGACAGGGAGAAAGACGCAGGCAGAGAGGCTGCTGCAGACATTCTATAGCCTGGCGATTGGCCCAGACAACACACACAGTTTACAGAAGTTTTCAAAGCCTCAGGGAAGGTGTCCATAACAGAGGGGATCAGCCTTGAACTAAGAGAGAGGTACAAGGAGAGTCTGCTATGCTACAGACTCCCTCTAGCCTTATGATGACTGGAGAACAGAAGTCTTCTTGAAGACATCAGAGAATGTCAATGTGGCCATTCCTTAGAGGTCAGATCAATCTTGAACATATTTTTAGTGTGTTTGAATGTATTCAAACACACCTCTATCTTGTCTGTGAGCTGGGCAATAGAGGTGATAGTGCTTTCTGGGTACATAGACAGAAAACCAGTACCCCAGCAACTGAGGAAGGAAAACCAACATGGCTGAACACAGCACAGCAGCCGTTCCTAGAAGTAGTTATTGACTGGTCACTGTGTGGTCTGTGGCCTACCAGAGCCTTGGGTTGTGGCCAGTTAGTCCTTATGGTTATTATGGCTTTGGATCTGATCTGGACCTTGAGCTGCACAACAGCTGTACAAGTGTGAAAAGATCACAATTTCTCCAAGCTCAATTAAAAAACCTAGATGGAAACATACTACACTTGAACATAGATTTGAAGAAAGAAAAAATTATTGATGTACCAACGTACTCAAACTGAGAATGAGGGGCGGGGGAACTACCACGACCCATCAGTGCCCAAAATAAAGAGAGCCGTCAGAGAACAACATTTTTGTTCATGATTTAATTTCCTTGACGTTTTGAAACAGAATTGAGTAGGCCTAATATCTAAATATGAATGGCCCGTGGGAAGGACAGTCAGGCACAGTGTGGTGTTTGAGTTGGTTGGGTGAACTCTGCTCTTGTATCCAGTCCACATAATTGGTGTCCTTACACTGGTCCTTTGTGCTGAGATTAGAGGGAAACGAGGAGCGACTGCACTGGCCCTGTGCCCAACAAAGAGCATGGAGAGGGTGAATGGGGGAGGGGCCGCCGGCGTGGCGGGTGGGTCACACACTCACCAGACCTTGTGCTCTGGGGATAGAGATTACAGATCAAATACCATGACGACAGCATTTGATGAAACGTGTTGGTTTTGAACAATAAATCTATTTTTGATGCAAACTTCTAATGTCCTATAAAGATTGTCTGAAAATGTTCTCTTCTGTGGAGAACTGATATGATGGGAGGAGACAATAAGGGTGGTGGTGGTGGGGGGCAGGGGCTTATGCATCCCCCCAGCTGTGAGGTCTACAGCTAGCTAGAGCAAGCAGCTGTGACATTCAGTCATTAAAAGCCAGTCTAGACTTTGACTTAAAAACAATAAGACTTGAACGCTGGATAGATGGAGCTGTTTTGGCTGCAAGAAAGTGTGAAGTTCCTATCATTCCTGCTGTGTTCCGGCCAGACAGACATATACGGTCCCAAATGGCACACTATTCCCTATGTAGTGCACTCCTTTTGACCAGAGCCCCAGTATCACACTAAATACGGAATAGGGTGCCATTTGGAACGTAACACAGTGAAGGAAGGAATTAATAAAATGTTGTTGCCACAACCAGTGCTTCCTTTTAATTTTGACAGAGCTCAGGACAGGCCTAGTATTTGAAATCCATTTGCAATATGAATGCCCACCTAATCATCATATTCCAGGTGTGCATTCTGAACTCCAACTAAGAGTAGGCCCAACTAACATGCTTGAGGAAATAAACTGCCAAGGACCCAGACAGGTGGAACTAGTTGTTCCGAGTGATGAGGAATACTCTACACTACTCCTGTGAGAGCAGTGATCATGTCCACAGGTCTGTGAGAGGCCAGACTGTCTGAGACTGCAATTAGTGGTCACACTTAAAATTTCAGGTCTGACGTCTGTCCCTAATTGACAAGGTAACTAATGTGACTGAAGAACCCCCTACTACGGTCTGTAATATACTGTCAATGTCGGACCATGTAACTACATTTTTGCCAATTTTTCTACTAGTATTGAAAGCAGTAGCCTAACTGCGCTCCAATTTACTATGAAATTCATGACTCAAGGGCAGCAGCTCTCAAACGTTTTGGGACCAGGGAGCCCTTTTGTAACAGCAAATTCATCAGGGACCTCCTCATAATCGGAACACAACTCAAGTGAGATAAAATGAATACACAACAAGGAGTGTTACTGTGACTTCGGCTGTGCATGGCCGGGTGAACCAGGTCCCTCGGGCACTGGGAAATAACACTTGAAAGGCCCAGAAATGTAAGTTCTGTCATCTTCATTGAAAGCAATTTTAAGAAACGGTAGATCTGTTCTGTGCGCTATATTTCTATGTTTCCCGTTCTTACATTTTGGTTTTGTACACCAGCTTCAAACAATGTTTTTGGTTAAGGAAAATATATTGCAGAGGTTTAGATGGTACAATGATTCTCTACACTAGCTTGTTTTGTAACAAACTGAAATTAGGCGAACTATTTGAATTTTTGCAACCAGGAAATGGTGAGGCGATTTCTGCATAGTACTGTATTTATGTAAGTAAAAAAAGAAAAATATGTTTTGGAATAAAAGGTTGGCGTTAAAGGTTTTGTTCAGATGTTTTATAAGGAATTGGCAACTTGTTCTCATTCTGAGAAAAAGGTAGGCCACTTGATTTCAACATCTGAACAAAAAATATGTATAATTGGTAGAGTACTGTGGATACCAATATCCCTGTGAGCCTCCCAGGCCCATGTTGCCCAGAGTTAAGAACCTACATGGTAGATTGACACCCCACACACCAAGCCCCTCCCCCTGCCACTCACATCAAAGATGAGATCACTTCTTCCTCTCTGACGAGTGGTTTTAACTTGCTATTTGCATTTGAGGTTTGGTCCAACAGAATCGGTCATATGGACACCGAAAGACATCAACATTTGTTTTACTGTAATAGAAGTTAACCTTTATAACGATACCCGGTTTGTCTCAACTCCTCATATTGTGCGCAGAGCAGGCACTACTAAAAGAGGAGTATCGATGAACATTGATTCTGGAAAATGATTGCCCAGTCTGTCGCACGCACATTGTGGTACCATGTACCACTAGCAGCAGTTTAGTCAGACTSTTATACTAGCTGTCTAGTCTGTTTTAGAAATGGGCAATAAGCATAAAGCGTAGTTGTATAAGGAATTGGCAACTCGTTCTCATTCTGAGAAGTAAGGTAGGTCACTTGATTTCAACATCTGAACAAAGTGCACAGGCTATGAATGCATGCTGTTAAAACCATTGGAGATGGACAGAAGGGTGTGTTCATAACAATTCAACTGTTTTACCTAACAAATAGATCCAAGTTGGCTAAACTTGAAATATAAAGATTAGCGAGCTACTCAATAGCATGTGGAGTGAGTAAGGTAAAGTGTTGGTCCCATGTTTCATGAGTTGAAATAAAACATACCAGAAATGTTCCATACGCACAAAACACTTGTTATTTTGAGGGAGTGTGTAATTGGCATGCTAACTGCAGGAATATCCACCAGAGCCGTTGCCAGAGTATTGACTGTTCAATTCTCTACTATAAGCCGCCTCCAACATTGTTTTCGAGAATTTCGTCAGTACGTCCAACCGGCCTCAAAACCACAGACCACGTGTAACCACGCCAGCCCAGGACCTCCACATCCGGCTTCTTCACCTGCGGGATGGTCTGAGCCCAGACAGCAGATGAAACTGTGGGTTTGCACAACCCAATAATTTCTGCACAAACTATCAGAAACCGTCTTAAACTCATCTGCATGCTCGTCCTCACCAGAGTCTTGACCTGACTGCAGTTTGGCGTCGTAACTGACTTCTGTCGGCAAATGGTCACCGTCTCTCGTGTTCTTCACGGATGAATTGTGATTTCAACTGTACCGGGCAGAAGGCAGACAACGTGTATGGCGTTGTGTGGGCGAGGGATTTGATGTCAATGTTGTGAACAGAGTGCCCCGTGGTGGTGGGGTTATGGTATGGGCAGGCATAAACCAAGGACAACGAACACAATTGCATTTTATCGATGGCAATCTGAATGCACAGAGATACCATGATGAGATCCTAAGGCCCGTTGTTGTGCAATTCATCCACCACCATCACCTCATGTTTCAGCATGATAATGCACGGCCCCATGTCACAAGGATCTGTACACAATTCCTGGAAGCTGAAAATGTCTGTTCTTCCATGGCCTGCATACTCACCAGACATGTCACCCATTAAGCATGTTTGGGATGCTCTGGATCGACGTGTACGACACTGTGTTCCAGTTTCAAGCAATTTCGCACAGCCATTGAAGAGTGGGACAACAGGCCACAATCAACAGCCTGATCAGCTCTTTTCGAAGGAGATGTCGTGTTGCATGAGGGAAAAGGTTTTGGAATGAGATGTTGGCCGAGCAGGCGTTCACATACTTATGGTCATGTATTGTATCTCAACAATAAGTTTAAACATTTTTTTTTTTATGTTTAGGCCATATCGCCCATCCCTACCCGCCAGTGTTGTGATTGGCTGTGATATTCACCTTTTTTTTTATTTCTCCTACCGGGCTGGCATCTATTTTTTGCTGTCTTATAATTGTGGAAATTGGGTCATGCAGCCAATGTAGAAATCGCGCTGTCATTTCCTGGTTGCTAAAATTCTACATTGTAAGCTCCCAGGACAGTGTCCTCTCCCTTCCTCTCCTGTGTGTTTTGGGTTCATCTGCAGTGGTGGATCTGGTTTCAGCCAGGGCTGTCTGCACGAACCCCACTCCACTGGGTGTGTTGAGTCTATTCTGATTGGGACTGTCCTGGGTAGTCCATTTAGATGGAATGTATGCATGTTTTTCTTAGTTGGTTTAGGATGCCCTCTGCTGGAAAAAATGTGGTCACTGCAGTAAGTCAATTGTTTTCCGCTTACGGACAGGACTGTAGGTTTATTGCTCAAGGCCATCAATGACAGTTCATCTCATTCTGTTATGGAAATTTCTGAAGCTCTCTCCATGTCTTATCTTGGTCTCTGATTCAAGCTCTCATGATGCTCCTCAGACCACAACGGAAATGTCTGACTTCGCAATCCCGATCACAATTTGTTTTTACTGACCAAATAACAAATCTTTATCAATTGGCAGTTTTTCTAACCTCCTTCCTCTCTCTTTTCCCCAGCCCTGCGGTGTAACTGCACCAACTGTGTGAAGTCTGGTTATGAGTGTGAGACGGACGGGGCCTGCATGGCCTCCACCTCCTTCATCCAGGGGCATGAGCAGCATGTAAGGATCTGTATTACCAGAGACAGCCTTGTGCCCCCTGGCCAACCTTTCTACTGTCTGAGTGCTGAGGGACTGCTCAACACGCACTGCTGCTACACTGACTTCTGCAACAGCGTTGACCTCAAGGTCCCCTCGCGTGAGTAAAGCTGAAGTTACACCAGCCGTGTATTGCTTGTGCATTCCACCAGAATAACTTCCTGTCATCGTCTCCTTTATCTGCAGTTATTTGAGAGAACAGGACTGGTGAAGGCCACCCCCGTGTAGACATTCACCATGTTGCTTTTACCCCTCCAATGCTTTCATTTCAGTGCATTTAAGGGAGAGGTGATGAGAGGAAGCCACTTTGGACTATTGAGATGCACCCTTTGTGTTTAGTTTAAACTGGAAAGATGGTAATACCACTGCCCTGTTCTCAATGTCTCCCTCTCCAGTCCCAGTGAGCTCTGGTGGCCCCTGGGGGCCGGTGGAGCTTGTGGCTGTGATCGCAGGGCCAGTCTTCCTTCTGTGCATGCTGCTGCTGGTGGGAGTGTTCCTGTTCCAACACCACCAGAGGGCCTACAGGTGAGTTGGCACTGCGTGATGGGAGGGCCCTACAGGTTGGTTGGCACTGCGTGATGGGAGAGCCCTAGAGGTTGGTTGGCACTGCGTGATGGGAGGGCCCTACAGGTGAGTTGGCACTGCGTGATGGGAGGGCCCTACAGGTGAGTTGGCACTGCGTGATGGGAGGGCCNACTGCGTGATGGGAGGGCCCTACAGGTGAGTTGGCACTGCGTGATGGGAGGGCCCTACAGGTGAGTTGGCACTGCGTGATGGGAGGGCCCTACAGATGGTCCATCAGGTAGCCTAGAGGTTAGAGAGGTGGGCCAGTAGCTGGAAGGTTGCTAGTTCAAGCCCTGGGTGGGAACTGACCTGGCAACTGGAGGGCTGCTGGTATCAGATCTGGGTGGGTTGAGATGACCAGAAGGTGCATTTCAAATTCTCACCATAGAGACAATAAATCTCTCTTCTGGTACAGCCACAGGCAGAGGCTGGAGGTGGAGGACCCCTCCTGTGAACACCTCTACCTGGCCAAGGACAAGACCCTGCAGGATCTCATCTATGACATGTCCACTTCCGGGTCTGGTTCTGGTGAGTAGACTGAGCCTACACTGTTTGAATAAAAGGTTCTAGATATGGAACTGCAAAGCATGCTTATTTTTGAGCAGTATCCTCTACCCTCTCCTGCAAGCAGAGGGTATATTACACTAGGTGTTGCTGTTCAATGTTAAGAATATCCTTTAGCCTTTTCCATAAGGAATATAGTAGATGCATACAAGTTTGTATTTAGGTAAAAGCCAAATGGCATCAGCCAAGAGTACACTATTTGCTCTTCTCTCTGCTTCCCGCTGCAGGCCTGCCCCTGTTTGTGCAGCGTACCGTAGCCAGGACCATTGTTTTGCAGGAGATCATAGGGAAAGGCCGCTTTGGAGAGGTGTGGCGGGGTAAGTGGCGTGGAGGAGACGTGGCGGTGAAGATCTTCTCTTCCCGGGAGGAGCGCTCGTGGTTCAGAGAGGCTGAGATCTACCAGACCGTCATGCTGCGACACGAGAACATTCTGGGATTCATCGCCGCAGACAATAAAGGTGAGCGTTCTCTCACCACACACACACAATAGGGCAGGGTTTCCGTTGTAGCGCTGGGCGTTTGACCAGCAGCATTTATTTACAAGACATTTTAGAAATGTACTGGACCCATATGCATTGCATGTGTAACCTGATTTTCTTTAATTTTTTATTTTACCTTTATTTAACTAGGCAAGTCAGTTAGGAACAAATTCTTATTTTCAATGACTTTCAATGATTCTTACGAAATTCCGATGCTCACTTTGAAGATGTTAGGATAATTGTTTACTTTTCCTCAGCCAGCAAGACGAGTAATGAACAGCAACATCGCTAGCCTATGTCAATCTAATATCCCCCATAGTAGAAAAGTGTACCTATTCTATTGGTCAGCTTGTTGTTCTCTGCATGAAAGAAATAGCCTGTTCCAAATAGACTCTGGAACTGTTGTGGGATGATAGATCCCACATTCATACAACCAGTAAACTATTAGTTCCTCACATTATAAGCGCAGCAATGTGCACAAAGCAGTAGGCTACGCGCAAATGTTTGTTCCATAATGCAATTAGTGGGATAACGCTGTCAAAAGGGCACCGCACCTGCGAGCAGTTTCATGTGACGGAGATGAAAATATCCGTTAGAAATCTAGAAAGATGGGAGATCTGAAGATGCAACAACTAGCATGGGTTACTAATATGACTAGGATTGTGCCTTTGGCGAATGGACAATGAAAGAAAGTTGATTTGAAAACCAAGAGAACATGAAAGAAATAGGCTACTGGTTTCAATGGTATATGGAAATCATTATAAAATAATTGCCTCTATGGTTGGATTTAAATTTGAAGCGAGGTATGACTTGCCTCATCTGAAGCAAGACGTTCAGGTTTCAAACAAATAAGTATATGTTTTCAGAAAAATAAAACCAGATGCCTTATTTACATAAGTATTCAGACCCTTTGCTATGAGACTTGATATTGAGCTCCGGTGCATCCGTTTTCCATTGATCATCCTTGATGTTTCTACTGCTTGATTGGAGTCCACCTGTGGTAAATTAAATTGATTGGACATGATTTGGTGGCACACACCTGTCTATATTAAGGTCCCACAGTTCACAGGACATGTCAGAGCAAAAACCAAGGAATTGTCCGTAGAGCTCCAAGACAGGACTGTGTCGAGGCACAGATCTGGGGAAGGGTACCAAAACATTTCTGCAGCATTGAAGTTCCGCAAGAACACAGTGGCCTCCATTCTTAAATGGAAGAAGTTTGAAACCACCAAGACTCTTCCTAGAGCTGGCCGCCCGGCCAAACTGAGCAATCAGGAGAGAAGGGCCTTGGTCAGGGAGGTGACCAAGAACCCAATGGTCACTCTGACAGAGCTCCAGAGATCCTTTATGGAGATGGGAGAACCTTCCAGAAGGACAACCATCTCTGCAACAACACTCCATCAATCAGGCCTTTATGGTAGAGTTGCCAGACAGGAGCCACTCCTCAGTAAATGTGCATCTTAAAACAATACAAAAAATACATATATGTGTGTATATATTGTGGAAAAAATTGAGGCCTGAGTACTTTCTGAAGGCATTGTATCTCTGATGTTATGTAGGTGCATTTCAAAATAGGGCACCTACTGGCTGTAGTTTTTTATTGACTGTAGAATTCTCCTCTCTCCCTCCCTTCTGTCTCTGTCTTCTCTCCCTCTCCAGATAACGGCACATGGACTCAGCTGTGGCTGGTGTCAGACTACCACGAGCACGGCTCTCTGTTTGACTACCTGAACCACTACTCTGTGACCATCGAGGGCATGATCAAACTGTCCTTGTCTGCTGCCAGCGGCCTGGCTCACCTGCACATGGAGATACTTGGAACGCAGGGTTAGCACAGCGGGGAGATGAATTATACGGACCATACACGTTCACTCAGCCCATACGTGTTTACATTCATAGACTAGGGCGCGTTCAGCAGTTTTGGAACATTCAGATAGAAATATGTTACGTACAACAAACATTCCTCTGACATGTAGAACAAGGAATCATGTCGGCTCTATTCATGCCATTTCTATCTGCAATGTTTGGCAACTGAACGTGGCCCAGGTAACCAGAACGATTGGTGGTTTAGCCAGCTCCTCTCTTGTTAAAATATTCCAGATATTTTTAACTGATTTAGTAAGGAAGTTAGCCTTGTCCGAGCCAGAACTGCTATATGTAAATATAAGGGATTCCAGATCTTTTTTTGTTGTTGCTGGTTTTAATAGTTTTTCATCACTTTGCATGTTACACCCCTCACCATGGCCATAGCTTGCACCGATTGCCCTACCTTTGAATTTTATAAGGATTCTCATTAGCTGATGCCTTGACGACAGCTAATCTTCCTGGCGTCCAACACACAACTAAAAATACATTACAGACAAAATACTTGACTGTTTACATAGTAGTAGACATTACAAACCTTTAACAAAATAGACAGTACAGACATTAATTGATCTGGTTGCAATATTGTGTGCTCCCTCCATTCCAGTATTCCAACTCGGTGTGTGTGTTCCTCTCTAGGTAAGCCCGGCATCGCCCACCGGGATCTGAAGTCTAAGAACATTCTGGTGAAGAAGAATGGCATGTGTGCCATCGCTGACCTGGGGCTGGCAGTACGCCACGAGTCCATCTCTGATACTATAGACATCGCCCCTAACCAGCGCGTTGGCACCAAGAGGTACTGAGACCACTGGTTGCCCCATCACATATCTCACACACACACACTTCTTTTCAATTTTTAAATTGGTTTTAAAAGTAACTTTAATTCAATCCTGTCTGTTCCAGGTATATGGCTCCAGAGGTCCTGGAAGAGACCATCAACATGAAACACTTTGACTCATTTAAGTGTGCTGATATCTACGCCCTGGGGCTGGTGTACTGGGAGATCGCACGCCGCTGCAACACTGGAGGTAAGACACTGACTGGGTTTCAAGTCTTTCTTGGAGTCGTGTTGCACAGATGATCAAATCTCACAACGCCTGGAGAAGGTTTGTACGCGCTTGAGATTGGTTAAATGACAAACTGCATAGACTCACTGATCTACAAATCACCTTGTGCCCCAAATAATAACTAGTCATTATGAGTTAACATTAGGGATTCTGCGCCACAGCTTGCTCAAACCGATCCCTTCAAACACCCTGTAACTTCTCAGGAACCACATTAATATGAACAGATGTTCTGATATGTGTTCATGAGTGACCTGGCTGCTCCTCTGCCCCCCTATAGGTATCCATGAAGAGTACCAGCTCCCCTACTTTGACCTGGTGCCCTCTGACCCTTCCATAGATGAGATGAGGAAAGTAGTGTGTGACCAGAGGCTGAGGCCTAACGTACCCAACTGGTGGCAGAGCTACGAGGTAATGAGAGAATACAAACACCGCTGGACAGAAACATTGTGTTTGTTGACTTAAGTTATTGCATTTGACTGAGCGTTTAAATGTAGATATGGTGGAAACAAAAAATCTTAATTTTTATTGTACTTTATTCATACAAGGCAAATCGTTAGACATTTCCTTTGTGTGTAGTTGGTTGATTGCGTGTTGACCGAATGGAACCCTCTCWCTCTTCTCCTCCAGTCTCTGCGTGTGATGGGTAAGATCATGAGGGAGTGCTGGTACTCTAACGGCGCAGCCCGCCTCACAGCTCTACGCATCAAGAAGACCCTGGCTCAGCTCAGTGTCGAAGAGGACATCAAGATGTAAGCTCGGTGTGGGACGGACGGCAGAGCCATGTAGCTCGCTGGAGACTCACAACTACAGAAGACATGAATTGTGTCCCAAAGGGTGCCCTATTCCCAGTGTAGTGCACTACTTTTGACCAAGGCCTATAGAGCTCTGGTCAAAAGTAGTGCACTATATATGCACTAGAGTGCCATTTGGGACCAGGCTACAGAGGACTGACACTACACAGGGAAAGAAAGGACTGAGACCAAATCCTGCCAGTTTAAAAGCCACTCTCCAAGTTGTGACAAGGCCTACCTCAACTTTTTATCCAAAACTACTGAAATTCCCTTCTGCCCCTTCTCTCCTCCTCCCTTTGTTCTCCTTCACCATGTTAACCCACCCTCCTCTCCTTCCCTTTTCACCTCACTACAACACTACAGCTGTTAATACTACCATTATTATCAATACAAACTGCCCTGTTCAGTTTGTTTTGTGTTCTGAGGCAGGAATTATTACTATTGTACAGTGACAGGAATTTTGTTTGAAAATTTAAAAAAAAATACATCTTAAGAAAAACAAGATTTCCCTTCAAYGGACTCGCTACATCCTGAAAACTCATTGATGTGACTTCATGCCCACATTTTTAAGTTAGAATATTGTGTTATAACTTGTTTGTTTTCATGGCAATGTATTGCTTTTGCATGTGGGAGAGTAGCACAAGCACTGTTTTTGTCCCCCACCGTCTGTTTCAGGATGAAACCAACCTACCATATAAGGCACTTCTACAGGCATGTCCCAATATCAGGAGAGTAGACTGCAGCCATTCCTATACTGCTTTCAGAAGCCTGGAATAGCATGTAGTTTATTGGACAACATTTCCCATTGGTCATTTAACATTGTGTTTTTATTTAAACCGATGTAGTGTGCATTCTGCTACTTGAATACTCCACAAGAAAACATGTTGCACTCAGCCTGTGACTCACTCCTCCTTGTACGTGACTCCTACATGTATCCAATTTTACATTTGGTCCAGTTTTTTATTTTTATTTGAATGTTTTAAATCTGGCAGGGATGTTTTAAGGGTTTTATTTATTTGTTAATAGTTGTATTATTTCATATTTTGATGAATACACTGATATTTGATGTGATGAGGAAGCCAATGTCTCAGCCAGTCAGATGATATATAACATCTTTTTAATTCTGCATGTGATAAGTTAGCTGGGGTAGCTCCAACCTCGATAACTACCGGCTTTCACATGTTCATTCTAACAAAATGTCCTCATTTCACCTGGGGGTAGTGCTAGTGGCCAATACACTGAGCAAACGAGGCAAAACGGTGGCAATGAAAATCCTGTTTTATTATACACTACTGATGGATCTGTTTTAATTTGTATATAAACATATGTTTTCTCATTGGGGGTGTAGTCATTTTTCAGCAACATCTTCAGTGGTACTTTCAGTTTCTCTGAGATGCAGAACTCAAAGGAAAGTAGAGCAAAACACTGTCCTTTGAGTTGTAGCCATCTATTTTCCCTTTTATTGGCACTGGAATAGTTAACTATCTCCCCATATTTATTTTCAGAATTGGTTTTAATTTTGATCGAACAAGGCAAGAATAGGTTGGATGTGCATTATATAATGGTTAACACTTGGAACTAGGCTCTTTGAAACAGGACATGTTCTGATATTCCCTTGTTCTGCCCCTAAGCAAGGCAATTAACCCACTGTTCCCTGAGCGCCGAAGACGATGTCAATTATGGCAGACCCCGGCACCTCTGATTCAGTGGGGTTGGGTTAAATGTGGTAGACACATTTCAGTTGAACTGACTAGGTATCCCCCTTTCCCTTGTTCTGCATGCTGTCTCAACATTGGGATCTCCATCTTTTCAGAGGTAAAGATKCATTCTATTTGTTTTTCATTTTGATATAGGGTGTGTATACCAATARATGTATGTTGCTGGTACTATATTGGAAAGGATTATACCACTGATTTAAGTACTTTGGGGTCAATCCTGGTATTTCATGAGCTTTGAGGAACAAATGGTTGTCAATAGAACCTAATATCATATTCCTGTCCATATTTTGGTCTGTCATGGGAATTAGTTTTATCAAACATCCTGTTCATACTGTATACACCTTCAATATTTCAAAAACCATGTTAAACCAATCTTTTCCAGAATAGTTTGTAGGTGATAGTTTTAATTTGAGTCAATGTCACTTAGATTTAGCCTACTTTAACTTCAGAACCAATTTTAAGTTGCATTTGTTTTATAAAAAATATTAAGATCCAAGATTATATTTCAAATGCATTTTATTTTCCTTTACAAGAAAAAAAAAGCAGAGAAAGAAATGGGGAAAGCTGTATTGAGAGATGCAACCTCTGCCGTCGTCAAAACAAAATTACAATTCAAAATTATAGTCATACAAAACATGCCACAAACTTCTTTTGTTTATATTCCCTAAAAGCGCTGCTGTAACAAACATTTTTAAAAAGGTTAGGTAAAAAACATTTTTTTGCAATCTTTATTTAAATCATAAGATATTCAAGAAATTATTTAGGCTGAAATCCAGTGAGCGGCAAAATGTCTCATGGTCTTTCCTTGAAATATAAACATACCAAGAARAAAATAGCAATCACTGCCTCATACAACTTTTAGAGAATTACTCCATTAATTTACTATTGAGAGTGCAATTCATTCTCAGGTATGGAAGTASGGGGTTCACTTTGAATATTTAGTCATGACATACAGGCCGAGTAGCAGTTTTCACAAGATATACAAACACATTCACTTCTATAGGGAAGATAAAAATAAAACACCAATCATATTTAATAACTAATATCTCAGTCAAGGAAGAGTAAGATTTTCCATTTAATTTTAAATCCAATGATGACCAAGGTATAGATAGGTTTTGGTAAAACGACAAGCAGTAGCATAAATAAAAACTAAATGCACCGTTGTACTCCTTTTACACAGGAAGTGATTTCTCATGTAATAATCATAACTTTCCATAATGGATCAACTTTCTCGACCCAGTGGCTTCTCGTCCAAGTCATTGGAGAAGACCAGCCGTGTCCACATACCTATTTTAAGAAACTGACATCTTATAGCAAAAAACGCTAATAGAAAAACAGGTAAATGCAAAAACACTGGTTCATATACATAGATATTACATAGTTCGCTATTTATATTTATATATATACATACACACAGCTTAATCTCATAAAATGATATCCAGTGGTAGATTTTTTAAATCAACTTTATTTCTCTACAATTTTAGATTTTTATTGATTAAAAAGGGGTTGATAGTTTGTTGCCCCCTATAGTATATAATATACAGTTTGTACACTTTTGCATTTTTCTTACGTGAGGTCAAGGTAGAGGAGTACAAGTAGAAGGGAGACGTCGTCATGGAGACTTCAGAACCCCCACACACTTTCTTTACAGATTTATTTACTTTCATAAAAAAAGAAAAATGCCCTTTTTTTTTTTTAAACAAGTCTTCCCCTGCCATTTCTTCAAGCCTCCAGTATAGAACACCGTACTACCACTAGAAAACCACAATACAGGGACCTTTATAAATACACCTAGCTGTGGTGTGGTTAGACAGGCAGGGCCAGGCAGAGAAAGACCCACTACAGTAAAGTTTACAACAGTCCACTACATGATAAAGAGAGGAAGAGGCTAGATTCATGATTGATGTCATTCGAGAAAAGAAAAGATCAAAATGCAGATGGGATTTGAAGGACTAAAAGGTGAAAAACAAATGGGATAGTAGTCTTGCATCATTACCAGCAAGCTTTCTGCTTAATGTGTGACTTAAAGGCATTAAGCAGCAAGCGTACATTACATTTCCTTCACTCATTAGTTGGACTTGATCGTCTTGCCAAAGACTTGTTCAATTAGCGGTGTGATCCTGCTTCACTTTACATACTGAAGCTGTGTAAGCAACAATCATTCACACCTATCTCTCCCTCTCAGTCCTCAGCAACACATGGGTGACTGTTATTGTGTCAATTCCCACACGCAGAGAATGGAAAAACAATAAAAGTCGATACATAAAATCCAGGATGATCAGGAGTCATTTAAAGACACCTGTTAAGCTTGTGATTGATATTAATGCGATGGCTTAACCAATAAACGATCATATAATTCATTCTGTCTGTATACATCATTAATTAATAATAGGATTGTTGGCTCATTATTGTAAAATGATCATCAGCATAGAACAGAGAACAAACCTGGTGTTAGTTAAAGTTTCCCTGCTTGTCCGAGAAGGCTATATACTATTAGCCTAATGAAAACAACATTCTCTCCCCCCTCCACAAGTAGCAGTTAACAGTATTTATACAAAGTAAGCAGTCACTTCCCACTAGATTAATGAGGTAGACTGAGGATCCAACTAACCCACCTTTAAACTCCTTTAGTCAGTCAGAACAATAATAAAACACCTGTCTTTCTGTCTGGTGCCTCTGGAGCCACAGGTCAACTTTTATAGTATCTGACATCTTTCTCTTCTGCCTCTCAACGATACATAGTTATTCTCTACTCAGAGCCACTGTCTTCAGGATTGTCTAGCTAGCCAATAATATCCACGTTGGGAAGTCAATCTTCACCAATGACGATGGGAACTTGTATTTTCCTTGGGGGTAGGAAGGGGGRGRGGGGGGKGCAGGAGGAGGATAGGTCTGCCTTTAAAAACAAAATGCATTAGTTATTTCTTAGTACTTAAAATGTCTTCTTTCTTCAAAGCTCAAGGTAAGGTCTGCCCTAAGAGTATTGATATCACATAGAATCTGAACATTTGGTAGATGTGGAGAGGATTGTATTCCATCCATAGTTACTGAAGGGCGAGCAGTAGGTAGAGGAAAGAGTTGCTTTTGGCAGAGGACACAGTTCATCCACAAAAAGACTGTCCCATCATTCAGTTGGATGTCAATAGAGGTGGTTTGTTTGCTTTTATATCCATAATGCTCTTCAAACCTTTGGCTACAGGTGTGAATGCAAACGTCTGAGTCTTTTATTGTTTTGGAGGTCAGTTTCCCTCCTCGTTCGTCAGCTTAKGAACAGCTTACAAACAGCTTATGAACTGGGTAGTAGTAGTAGTAGTAATATTCTAAAGGCTTTGGCGCAGTAGTGTTCTGGCACCCGGGAGAAAGGAGGAACTCTCTCATTCCATCCATATTTTTTTCCTCTCCATTTCTCCCAGTTAGTTTAGTTCATCCACTTTCGGCAATTCCAGGCTCCGCAGTGGCAAGGGATCTTGTGCTGATCGTCCTCAAAGTCAAACTGATAGTCGTACGTCAGCTAAGAGAAGAAACAGAGAAGGTCAATAACAACACTCTGTTGTAACATGTATTCATAAAACCTGGTTTAGTTGTCCAAACATGCTTTACAGTAACACAATCAAGACCCCCTAAAGAGCCAGTTAAGATTTAAACGACTTTAAACTTCTTCGGGGTAGGGGGCAGCATTTTCACTTTTGGATAAATAGCATGCCCAAATTCAACTGCCTGCTAYTCATCCCCAGAATATAAGATAAGCATATTATTAGTAGATTTGGATAGAAAACACTCTGAAGTTTCTAAAACTGTTTGAATCATGTCTGTGAGTATAACAGAACTTATGTAGCAGACAAAACCCAGAGGACAAACCATTCAGAATTATAATTTTTTTGAGGTCACTGTCTTTAATGAGTTTCACTGGGACACCAGATTTCTAAGGGACTTGTTTGCAGTTCCTACCGCTTCCACTGGATGTCACCAGTCTTTGGAAATTGGTTGAGGTTTTTCCTTTGTGTAATGAAGAAGTACGGCCATCTTAAATGAGGGTCACTTGAAGTAAATTGTTTGAGGGACATTACCAGAAAAGTTGCGTCAGTTTGTTTTCTTTTTGTATTGAACACAGATCATCCCGTCTTCAATTTGATCGATTATTAACGTTTAAAAATACCTAACGTTGTATTACAAAAGTAGTTTGAAATGTTTTGGTAAAGTTTACATGTAACTTTTGATATATTTTGTAGTGACGTTGCGCAAGTTGGAAGCTGTGTTTTTCTGGATGAAACGCGCCAAATAAATTGACATTTTGGATATATATCGACGGAATTAATCGAACAAAAGGACCATTTGTGATGTTTATGGGACATATTGGAGTGCCAACAAAAGAAGTTCGTCAAAGGTAAGGCATGAATTATATTTTTATTTCTGCGTTTTGTGTCGTGCCTGCAGTGTTGAAATATGCTACTCTCTTTGTTTACTGTTGTGCTATCATCAGATAATAGCATCTTATGCTTTCGCCGTAAAAGCCTTTTTGAAACCTGACATGTCGGCTGGATTCACAACGAGCGTAGCTTTAATTTGGTATCTTACATGTGTGATTTAATGAAAGTTAGATTTTTATATCATTTTATTTGAATATGGCGCTCTGTATTTTCCCTGGCTATTGGCCAGGTGGGACGATTGCGTCCCACCTACCCCAGAGAGGTTAAATCAGTGAAGGAAACTGTATATTATGTACACAGTGGTACAAAAACGGTATACTGCGTATGTACAAAAACTATAAATGGACATGTAGATGGTGCCCAGGGCTCTGTCTCACCTCTTCTCCCTTGGGAATCCTGCGACTGGAGATGATGATGATCTTGTCCTCTTTGTCAAACGTCACCACCTCGGCAACACAGTTGGGCGCACAGGAGTGGTTGACATAGCTGAAGAGGAAAACAGAGAGTGAGACAGGGACAAACAAGCATAATATGAAAGAGAAAATAGACCCAACACTTACCGAGCAGGGCCGCCGGTCAGAGTGGCATCGATCACATGCTCGTTGTTGGTGCGGAACATGTAGATCCCACGGTTCTAGAAGAAAAGAAGCAGGAAGAGGTCATATAAACGTTTCCGATCCACTGATACCTTATGGACAAAGATATTACAACCTTTGTCTTTTCACCCTCTTATTAAGTTTGTGTGTAAAATCAATAAACAATTGATCACAGCTAACGGGGATCCAAATAAACTAAGAAAACAAAGACTATTGTCTGCTACTACCTAGACTACTAGTCGACTACCTAGACTACTAGTCGACTACCTAGACTACTAGTCGACTACCTAGACTACTAGTCGACTACCTAGACTACCATAGTCGACTACCTAAGACTACTACTGTCGACTACTCTGAATCTACTACTACTGAGTCAGTCGAGCTATCCGTTGAGTACTACTCTAGACTACTACACTAGTGAACTGACCTATTCTTAGACTACTTACTACCTAGGTCGACTACCTAGTACTAACTACTACTAAGTCGACTACTAGACTACTACTACTAAGTCGACTACCTAGACTACTACTACTAGTCGAACTACCTAGACTACTACTACTAAGTCGACTACCTAGACTACTACTAGTCGACTACCTTGTAGACTACTAGTCAAACTAGACACTAGACTACTAACTACTAGTCTGATCGATACCTAGATACTACTACTAGAACACTACATAAGCGACTACTATAGCACCTACAACTAGTAGTCGACTACTAGACTACTACTACTAGACTACTACTACTAGACGACTACTACTAGTCGACTACTACTAGTTGACTACCTAGTCGACTACCTAGTCGACTACTACTAGTCAACTACTACTAGTCGACTACTACTAGTCAACTACCTAGACTACTATACTAGTCGACTACTACTACTAGTCGACTACACTACTAGTCGACTACTACTTACTAGTCGACTACTACTACTAGTCGACTACTACTACTAGTCGACTACTACTACTATCGAACCTACTACTAGTCGACTACTAACTAGTCGACTACTACTAACTAGTCAACTACTACTACTAGTCGACTACTACTAGTCGACTACTACTAGTCGACTACCTACTACTTACTACTAGTCGACTACCTAGACTAACTACTACTAGTCGACTACCTAGACTACTACTACTAGTCGACTACTACTACTAGTCGACTACTACTACTAGTCGACTACTACTACTAGTCGACTACTACTACTAGTCGACTACTACTACTGTCGACTACTACTACTAGTCGAACTACTACTATGAGTCGATACTACTACTAGTCGACTACTTACTAGTCGAACTACTACTAGTCGACTACCTAGACTTACTATACTAGTCGACTACCTAGACTACTACTACTAGTCGACTACTACTACTAGTCGACTACTACTACTAGTCGACTACTACTAGTCTACTACTACTAGTCGACTACTACTAGTCGACTACTACCTAGACTACTACTACTAAGTCAACTACCTAGACTCCTACTACTAGTCAACTACCTAGACTACTACTACTAGTCAACTACCTAGACTACTACTACTAGTCAACTACCTAGACTACTACTACTAGTCAACTACCTAGACACTACTATTCAACTACTACTACTACCCTAGACTACTACTACTAGTCGACTACCTAGTCAACTACTACTAGTCGACTACCTAGACTACTACTACTGTCGACTACTACTAGTCGACTACTATAGTCGACTACCTAGACTACTACTATCGACTACTATGACTACTACTACTAGTCACTACTAGACTACTACTACTACGTCAACTACTAGACTATACTACTAGTCACTCCTAGACTACTACTACTAGTAACTACTAGACTACTACTACTAGTCAACTACCTAGACTACTACTACTAGTCAACTACCTAGACTACTACTACTAGTCAACTACCTAGACTACTACTACTAGTCAACTACCTAGACTACTACTACTAGTCAACTACCTAGACTACTACTACTAGTCAACTACCTAGACTACTACTCAGTCAACTACCTAGACTACTACTACGATCAACTACTAGATACTACTACTAGTCAACTACCTAGACTACTACTACTAGTCAACTACCTAGACTACTACTACTAGTCAACTACCTAGACTACTACTCTAGTCACTACCTAGACTACTAACTAGTCAACTACCTAGACTAACTACTAGTCAACTACCTAGACTACTACGTCAACTACCTAGACTACACAGTCAACTACCTAGACTACTACTAGTACACTACCTAGACTACTACTAGTCAACTACTAGACTACTACTAGACTACTACCAAGACTACTACCTAGACTCTACTAGTCAACTACCTAGACTACTACTAGACTACTACTAGACTACTACTAGACTACTACCAGACTACTACCTAGACTACTACTAGACTACTACTAGACTAACTACTAAGACTACTACCAGAACTACTATACTCCTAGACTACTACTCAGTCAACTACCTAGACTACTACCAGTCAACTACCTAGACTACTACAGTCAACTACCTAGACTACTACCTAGTCAACTACCTAGACTACTACTAGTCAACTACCTAGACTACACTTAGTCAACTACCCTAGACTACTACTAGTCAACCTACAGCAACTACCTAAGACTACTACTAGTCAACTACCTAGACTACTACTAGTCAACTACCTAGACTACTACTAGTCAACTACCTAGACTACTACCAGACTACTACCTAGACTACTACTAGTCAACTACCTAGACTACTACTAGTCAACTACCTAGACTACTATTCAAGAGCCACCCACCTGTTCCTCATAGATCTTCTCGCGGCGGTTGGCCACCTCGTTGCGGATGATGGTTCCTATATACTCGATGACCATGGTGTGTTTGTCCAGGTCCTTGGCAGCGTACAGCCCCAGGCCCTGGATTTGGGACCGGGCCAGATAGACATTATTCTTCCACTCTGTCTTCAGACGCCGGTACTGGGAGGACTTGGAGTGGACAAACTGCTTGCTGTAGGGGGTGTTGATCTCGCCGGTGAAGGTGCTCTGGTAGGCCTTGGACATGGACGTACTGTTCAGGGTGTGAGGCCTAAGAGAGAGAGACACAGAACTAGATCAGAGTCAGTCTGCACAGTCATCATGTCAATCATTCAGTTTAGACTTGTTAGTTTACTACTAGTTTCACTGCTCAGTATGACAACATTTGATGAAACACATTATGAGGGGGTGTGGTATATGGCCAATGTACCACGGCTAAGGGCTGTTCTTAGGCACGACACAACGCGGGGTATATACCACAAACCCCCAAGGTGCCTTAATGCTATTATAAACTGGTTACCAACGTACAGTGCATTCGGAAAGTATTCAGACCCTTTAACTTTTTCCACATTTTGTTACGTTACAGGCTCATTCTAAAATGGATTAACATTCATCTCCTCTCGTCAATCTAAAACACAATACCCCAAAATGACAAAGCAAAAACTGGTTTTTAGGAATTYTTCCAAATGTATTACAGATGAAAAACTGAAATATCACATTCACATAAGTATTCAGACCCTTTACTCAGTACTTTGTTGAATCACCTTTGGCAGTGATTACAGCCTGGAGTCTTCTTGGGTATGACACCACAAGCTTGGCACATCTGTATTTGGGGAGGTTCTCCCATTCTTCTCTGCAGATCCTCTCAAGCTCTGTCAGGTTGGATGGGGAGCATTGCTGCACAGCTATTTTCAGATCTCTCCAGAGATGTTCGATTGGGTTCAAGTCCAGGCTCTGGCTGGGCCACTCAAGGACATTGAGACTTGTCCCGGAGCCACTCCTGCGTTGTCTTGGCTGTGTGCTTAGGGTCGTTGTCCTGTTGGACAGGACACCCCAGTCCTGAGCACTCTGGAGCAGGTTTTCTTCAAGGATCTCTCTGTACTTTGCATTCATCTTTCCCTCGATCCTGACTAGTCTCCCAGTCCCTGCCGCTGAAAAACATCCCCACAGCATGATGCTGCCACCACCATGCTTCACCGTAGGGATGGTGCCAGGTTTCCTCCAGACGTGACACTTGGCATTCAAGCCAAGAGTTCAATCTTGGTTTCATCAGACCAAAGAATCTTGTTTCTCATGGTCTGAGAGTCCTTTAGTAGCCTTTTGGACAACTCCAAGCGGGCTGTCATGTGTCTTTTACTGAGGAGTGGCTTCCGTCTGGCCACTCTACCATAAAGGCCTGATTGAGTGCTCCACAGGGGAGCTCTGTCAGAGTGACCATCGGGGTTTTGGTCACCTACCTGATCTAGGAAGGGTCTATGTGGTTCCAAACTTCTTCCATTTAAGAATGATGGAGCCCACTGTATTCTTGGGGACCTTCAATACTGCAGAAATGTTTTGGTACCCTTCCCCAGATCTTTTCCTCGACACAATCCTGTCTCWGAGCGCTAAAGACAATTCCTTCAACGTCACGGCTTGGTTTTTGCTCTGACATGCACTGTCAACTGTGGGACCTTATATAGACAGGTGTGTTCCTTTCCAAATCATGTCCAATCAATTKAATTTACCACAGGTRGACTCCAGTCAAGCAATAGAAACATCAAGGATGATCAATGGAAACAGGAKGCACYTGAGCTCAATTCCGAGTCTCATAGCAAAGGGTCTGAATACTTATGTAAATAAGGTACCTTTATTTTTWATAAATTTGCAAAAAAAACATTTTGCTTTGTCATTATGGGGTATTGTGTGTGAACTGATGATAATTTTTGATCCATTTTAGAATAAGGCTGTAACGTAACAAAATGGGGGAAAGGGGAAGAGGTCTAAATACTTGCTGAATGCACTGTAATTAGAACAGTAAAAATACATGTTTTGTCCTACCCGCGGTATAAGGTCTGATATACCACGGCTTTCGGCCAATCAGCATTCAGGGCGACCCAGTTGATAATAAAACTATTACTATAGATCTATTTGGAATACTATATTGCAGTCTTATCTCTTGCAGTGCAAGAGGATCTTGATCATACCTGCAGTTTCTCTCTACAGTACAATAACAATATCTGTGGAGGACTATACTGCATTCTTACCTCTTGCAGTGTGTGAGGATCTTGGGTTCGGAGCGGGCGCAGCCAGTGGGGTTGATCATGAGGGGCAGCTCCATCAGAGGGTGGCGACCATAACGGAACACATAGTTCTGGCAGTTCTCCACTCCAGGCAACTGATAATGTAACACACAGGATGTTAGTGAAGTTAACAATKAAATAACATTGTCTATCTCTCAAATGAAACCTTATTTCCTCTACAGTGCACTACTGTTAACCAGAGTCATGGTGACTCTGGCCGAAAGGACTCAAAGTAGGGCACTGTATGGCTTAATAGGGTGACATTGGAGACACAAACATTGATATTATGGAAACAAATGAGAGCAGAGGGGAAAAACAAAACGCGATGCCGATGCTGCTTTCCCAAAGGACTTCTTACCGACTCAGTGATGCGCAGCACGGCGTGGACAGTGAGGCCGTACATCTCCTCTGCCTTCACGTGATCAGTAAACAGTTTCAGCATGGCAGACTCTTCTCTCAGCTTAGCTACAGACTGAACCACTCTGTCCCAGATACCTAGAGGAAACACAGGACATGGATACGGACCAGATTAGTAAATAGCAGAGATGGAGTCAATTCCATTTAAATTACAGAAATGGCTGGGATTGCAATTCAATTCTGAATTAATGGTAATTTAGACATATTAACCTGAACTGTTGTCAGTTCTGTGACTACACATTTCAACACAGAGGGGCAGCCAGAGCAGGGTGTGGGGACAGACTTTGAGAATGTACCTTCTGGGCTGGTGTCGCGGTAGTGCAGGTCCTCCTGTCCATGCTCCAGCACCCGTACCTCGAACAGCGGCCTTCCCTCCATCTCGCTGATACGACAACGATAYCGACACCGGCGGTTAGGCACCCGTGTGCTCCAGTAGATCCTGGTAGCCTCAAAGCCCACAGGGAAGATGGCGGTCGGGGAGTGGAAGGCTTGCATCTGAGATGGCAGCAGCTGACCTACGGCGTGGAAGATGAGGCCCCCAACGCGGAACAGGTGGATGCGGTCGCCGCGTTGTAAGATACTGGCGATCTGCTTGACCTCGTCTCTCTCGATGTAAACGCGTCGGAACACGGCAAAGCCCGTCAGCTCCTCCTCGCTGGGTCCTTTCAGTTTGTGTTGGGTGCACAGCATGGTCTTGTCCCTGAAGAACATGCAGCGGGCCCGGATGCCGCAGGTGAAGTGGTATACGTTGGGGCAGCGCAGGCGGTTGCAGCTGTTGGTAGCACCAGTCTTCTGGCAGCAGGCACAGCGGGTGCGGAGACCGCGCCTCAACGCCATTTCTACATTCATCAGCGCGCCTCCCTGCGTCTCGTACACCTCCGTGCTCCACAGGGCGCAGTTGAGATGAACCCACAGGTCCACATCGATGTTGAGGAGCCTGGCGGGGCCGTCCGTGGCGCCATCGCCCTCCTCGTGGCAGAAGCAGCACTTGCGTTTGTCCCGGGGCAGCTTGTCAGGCCTCAGGGTGATGCGGAGACGCTCCATGAGCTCTGAGACCCCGCGGCTGCTCTCCTTCTTGGAGCCTCCTTTACGGATGGTGATGACGATCTGGAGACGCTTCCAGCGGAGGCCCTTCCACTTTTTCACCTTGGGCCGGACCACCATCTCCTCAGGGTCGGGAGAGAGGGGCCTGCTACGGTGTTTGACCTTGGGGGAGATCACCTCCAGGCTAGGGGTTGGGGAGGTGGGGATGTCCTGGGGCTGGGGGGCTGGCTGGTCAGCAGGCTTGGCATCATAGTCTGCCTCACCACTAGCATCAGGAGGAGGAAGGATGGCCTCAGCATCAGGCTCCATTTTGATCTGAACAGTGGTGGTGGAAGGCTCTGTTTTGACCTGAATGGTGGTGGTGGCAGGCTCTGTTTTGACCTGAATGGTGGTCTGAGCATGGCTGGAGGGAGCTTGAGAGGGAGATGCTGGCTGAGAGGGATAGGCTGGCTGGGTGGTGGAGGGGGAGGCTGGCTGGGTGGTGGAGGGGGAAGCTGGCTGGGTTGGAGGCTCAGTCTCAGGCTCACTAGTAAGAGCAGGGGCAGGAGGTGGAGGAGAAGGAGAGGAGGGCGGAGAGTCTTCAACAGGGATGACGGGAAGGTGGCGTACATCCAGGTCAGACACGTTAGTTGTATAACAGTGCTGAACCGGTTTGTCCTCCTGCTCCGGCAACTCCTGAGAGAGAAATGAAAGTGTTTTTAGGGATCATCTCCAGGTCACTGACAAAAAGAAAGCCATGTGCAAAGGTCTCCAGCTAACCTGACTAATAGTAATTGATTGGATTTACAGTGGCTTTTTTCCTATTTTGTTGCCTTACAACCTGGATTTTGTATCATTTGATTTACACAACATGCCTACCACTTTGAAGGCAAAATATTTTTTTATTTTGAAAACAAAAAATAAGACAAAAAAACTGAAAACTTGAGCGTACATAGCTATTCACCCTCCCAAAGTCAATACTTTGTAGAGCCACCTTTTGCAGCAATTACAGCTGCAAGTATCTTGGGGTGTCTCTCTCTCTATAAGCTTGGCACATCTTTCCACTGTGATTTTTGCCCATTCCTCAAGGCAAAACTTCTCCAGCTCCTTCAAGTTGGATGGGTTCCGCTGGTGTACAGCAATATTTAAGTCATAGCACAGATTCTCAATTGGATTGAGGTCTGGGCGTTGACCAGGCCATTCCAAGAAATTGAAATGTTTCCCCTTAAACCACTCGAGTGTTGCTTTAGCAGTATGCTTAGGGTCATTGTCCTGCTAGAAGGTGAACCGCCGTCCCAGTCTCAAATCTCTGGAAGACTGAAACAGGTTTCCCTCAAGAACTTCCCTGTATTTAGCACCATCAATCATTCCTTCAATTCTGACCAGTTTCCCAGTCCCTACCGATGAAAAACATCCCCARAGCATGATGCTGCCAACAGGTTGCTTCACTGTGGGGATGGTGTTCTCGGGGTGATGAGGTGTTGGGTTTGAGCCAGACATAGCATTTTCCTTGATGGCCAAAAAGCTCAATTTTAGTCTCATCTGACCAGACTACCTTCTTCCATATGTTTGGGGAGCCTCCCACATGCCGTTTGTCCAACACCAAACGTGTTTGCCTATTTTTTCTTTAACAATGGCTTTTTTCTGGCCACTCTTCCGTAAAGCCCAGCTCTGTGGAGTGTACGGCTTAAAGTGGTCCTATGGACAGATACTCCAAACTCTGCTGTGGAGCTTTGCAGCTCCTTCAGGGTTATCTTTGGTCTCTTTGTTGCCTCTCTGATTAATGCCCTCCTTGCCTGGTCCGTGAGTTTTGGTGGGCGGCCAACTCTTGGCAGGTTTGTTGTGGTGCCATATTCTTTCCATGTTTTAAATAATGGATTTAACGGTGGTCTGTGGGATGTTCAGTTTCTGATAATTTTTTTATAACCAAACCCTGATCTGTACTTCTCCACAACTTTGTTCCTGACCTGTTTGGAGAGCTACTTGGTCTTCATGGTGCCGCTTGCTTGGTGGTGTTGCAGACTCTGGGGCCTTTCAGAACAGGTGTATATATACACTGAGATCATATGACACTTAAATGAAGTCCACCTGTGTGTAATCTAACTAATTATGTGACTTCTGAAGGTAACTGGTTGCACCAGATCTTATTTAGGCACTTCATAGCAAAGGGGTGAACACATATGCACGCACCACTTTTCCTTTTATTTATTTTTTTAAACAAGTAATTTTTTTCATTTCACTTCACCAATTTGGACTATTTTGTGTATGTCCATTACATGAAATCCAAATAAAAATCCCTTTAAAATTACAGGTTGTAATGCAACAAAATAGGAAAAAACGCCAAGAGGGATGAATACTTTTGCAAGGCACTGTATATAGCTATTTCCAGATGCTCAAAGGATTTGACATAAGGGATAAAGGGTCATTTTCTGAATGTTAAGTATAGACAAGCACAGATTTATATGAGCATACTATTAAAAACTTGAGCTAAAATATAATGATAATTATAAACTGGGTGGTTCAAGCCCTGAATGCTGATTGGCTGACAGCAGTGGTATATCAGACCATATACCACAGGTATGACAACACATTTTTACTGTTCTAATTATGTTGGTAACCAGTTTATAATAGCAATAAGGCCAGCCCTTAGCCGTGGTATATTGGCCATATACCACACCCCCTCTGGCCTTGTTGTTTAAATATAGCTACATCATAAATATACAGGTTATATCATAGGGAGACTGTACAGGGATGTGATCAGGATAAGGATGTTGGCGTAGAGTTAGGTCTGCAGACTAAGTTGTCCTGAGTCTGCACAACACTGCCAGGACCTAGAATCAATGGAGACAAGTTTTTTAATTCTATATCTCTTGACACATTCATGAAAATAGTCATGGCCTCTAAATCTTGAAGTTGCATACTGGACCCAATTCCAAATAAACTACTGAAAGAGCTGCTTCCTGTGCTTGGCCCTCCTACGTTGAACATAGCAAACGGCTCCCAATACACCAGATGTGTACCAAACTCACTAAAAGAGGCAATAATAAATTTCTCTTGAAAAAGCCAAACCTTGACCCAGAAAATGTAAAAACACTAAAATCGGCCTATATCGTATCTCCCATTCCTCTCAAACATTTTTGAAAAAGCTGTTGCGCAGTAACTCACTGCCTTCCTGAAGACAAATAATGTATACGAAACGCTTCAACRGTCTGGTTTTAGACTCCATCATAGCACTGAGACTGCATTCGTGAAGGTGGTAAATTACCTTTTAATGGCGTCAGACCAAGGCTCTGCATCTGTCCTCGTGCACCTAGACCTTAGWGCTGYTTTTGACACCATCAATCACCACATTCTTTTGGAGAGATTGGAAACYCTAATTGGTATACACGGACAAGTTCTTGCCTGGTTTAGATCTGATCAGTCGGGAAAGATATCAGTTCGTCTCTCTGGATGGTATGTCCTCTGACAAATCAATTGTAAATGTCGGTGTTCCTCAAGGTTCCGTTTTAGGACCACTATTGTTTTCACTATATATTTTAACTCTTGGTGATGTCATTCGGAAACATAATGTTAACTTTCACTGCTATGTGGACGATACACAGCTGTACATTTCGATGAAACACGGTGAAGCCCCAAAATTGCCTACCGTGGAAGTCTGTGTTTCAGACATAAGGAAGTGGATGGCGGTAAAAGTTTTACTTTTAAACTCGGACAATTTAAACGGACTCTATTACGAGGGCTGAGTCACTGGCTTACTAGTGCTCTTCCATGCCGTCCCTAGGAGGGGTGCGTCACTGACGTGATCTTCCTGTCCGGGTTGGCGCCCCCTTGGGCTCGTGATCTTCGTGGGCTTTACTCAACCTTGTCTCAGTGTAGTAGGTTGGTGGTCTGTTGATATCCCTCTAGTGGTGAGGGGGCTGTGCTTTGGTAAAGTGGGTGCGGTTATATCCTGCCTGGTTGGCCCTGTCCGGGGATATCAGATGRGGCCACAGTGTCTCCCGACCCCTCCTGTCTCAGCCTCCAGTATTTATGCTGCAATAGTTCATGTGTCAGGGGGCAAGGGTCAGTCTGTTATATCTGGTGTAATTCTCCTATCTTATCTGGTGTCCTGTGTGAATTTAAGTATGCTCCCTCTAATTCTCTCTCTCCCCCTCTCCTCCTGGAGGACCTGAGCCCTAGGACCATGCCTCAGGACTACCTGGCATGATGACTCCTTGCTGTCCCCAGTCCGTCTGGTCGTGCTGCTGCTCCAGTTTCAACTGTTCTGCCTGCGGCTATAGAACCCTGACCTGTTCACCGGATGTGCTACCTGTCCCGGACCTGCTGTTTTCTAATCTCTCTACCGCACCTGCTGTCTCGAACTCTGAATACTCGGCTATGAAAAACCAACTGACATTTACTCCTGAGGTGCTGACCTGTTGCCCCCTCTACAACCACTGTGATAATTATTATTTGACCCTGCTGGTCATCTATGGACATTTGAACATCTTGGCCATGTTCTGTTATCTCCACCCAGCACAGCCAGAAGAGGACTGGCCACTCCTCAGAGCCTGGTTCCTCTCTAGGTTTCTTCCTAGGTTCCTGACTTTCTAGGGAGTTTTCCCTAGCCACCGCTCTTCTACATCTACATTGCTTGCTGTTTGGGGTTTTAGGCTGGGTTTCTGTATAACACTGTATAGCTTTATAAATACATGTGATTGATTGATTCTCTTATAATGGAGAATAAATATAAAAAAGTAGGCCTTTCTGATTAATCAGGAAATATCACATTCCTGAAATAAATAGAATGCAGTGGGRCGTACCTGTTTGATGAGTGAGAGGATGTCCACCTGTTTCTTCAGAGTGCAGCCTGGCAGAGAAATATCAAACTGTCTCAGCCACTCTGCATTCTGGCTGGGTGAACTACCTTCTATACCACCAGTCTTCACACACAGGGCACCTGAGGGGAGACTTCACTGTTACCATGATTGGTTTTATCAATAAATGTATATGACAATTTTATGTTCTGTTTCTGCAATAMATTTATCTAGCTAACCATGTTCTCAAAAGTAAGACGGGGTAAATTCAACCTGGAGAAACTTTAAAAACCCAGGCACAGATCTAGGATCAGCTTATCCTCCTCGCTAAACCTTAGGTTTCTGGTTAGATCAGTATTTAGTAGGTAACAACATTGTATCTATATTCTATTTGTGACTTTCTAAGTGTGAAGATAAATATAATACAAGTCAGCTGGAGGTCCAGTACCTGGTTGTACGGGTTCTTTCCCTGGTCCYGAGGCTCCTGCCCTGCCTGGGCTGGGAGAGAAAGCTACCTCATAGGAACCAGGCATCCGTATGTGCAGCAGCTGAGCCACCACCACCATCACATGGTTCAGATTCTAGAGAAATATACGTCAACCAATCAATCAAAATCTTGGTTGTTTTCAATGAGACACAGTTCATGGTTCAGTTCAGACAGGAGATAGCCTGGTCCCACATCGGTTTGTGTCATATTGCCCAACATGACGCAACAATTACCATAGGAGTTGGTAAGACAGCACAAACTGATCTGGGACCAGTCTAGATAGGAGAGGGGTTGAAGTGAAAATGAGAGTGGGTCGGAAAGGGGTGTAAGGATGGAAGGGGGTTAGCTCAGTACCTTGGCTGCAGCGGAGGACAGTGATAAGGTCACAGCAACCTCGTTGCTCTTGGCTTTGTCCCAGGGGTTGGTTGTAGACACCGCCTTGCCATCAGCTGCTTCAAACGGCTTGTTCTCTGGAAACACTGGACAAGGACAGAAAAAAGGTGACGTAGACTGGCAAGACAGAGGGAATTCAGAAGTTATTTCAGAAGTGATAGTCCAAATATTCGTTTTTTTATGTACATTTTAAAGTATTTTAGTTATTGAGCAATGCTCTTAGATGCTCAAGAACCACTTACAATAAGTGCATTTTCAACAAGTATATTTTTTATGCCTGTATAGTGGTCCTACCAGGGATGGCAGTGCGGGGGATGAGTGGTATGGTAGGGGAGATGGTTCTCTCCGTCTCCTCCTCTTTGGGTTCTCGGAAGCGAGGGAAGCGTAGCGCCTCGTCACCTAAGTCACACTCAGGAGAGGATGCTGGGACGATACTATCTGGACCRCTGTCCTCATCACTTTCCATCCTGAAAGATGCAGGTCATGTCTGAGATTAACCTCATACTAAATAACTACTCATTATTATTGGAGTACTTCTTTAGTATTGAGAGCAAAATTGATGCTCTCCATCCTGGAAAATACAGTTGGTCAGTCTGAAGGCCACACTGGGTAATATAATGGGAGGTAATATACATGGCAGAGAAGTAGAGTAGGATGGTCGTCCTCAAAATATTGAGGAAAAGTTTAAAACAGTAACAGCAATGTGATCCCAATAAAAGCATGTCATCCCATTGGCTTAGGCTATTTAAAAAGTTATTTTTCTCAAATGTATTTTCACCCATCCTCCTCCAAAACGCTTTAAATCACTAACACAGCCGTCACTGATACAGTACATGTCACGCAGAGACGCAGGATTCAGACAGGCTCCGTATCATACCTGATGTCCTCGTTCTGGTTGTGAGGTGGGGTGGGGAGCGCTGCTAAAATATCCACACTCTTCACCTCCTCAGTCACAGAATCTACAGACAAATTATAGAGATACAACTGTTAACATACTGTTCAGCTGCTCATCAAGTCAGACTGCACTCTACAAAATCCTTACATTGTACACATCCGGCTCAAAGGACCACGAAATTGCTGAGGGTTTTAGATTACACAATTCACTACCTGAATTTTGGGGTGGCTGTACAAAACCCTACAGACGTTCAGAAGGGAGACTAAGTGTGATTTTATTTTTAATAAAAATAAAAGCCTCTTCTTACCCATAGTGTCCTCTGTGTTCTCTGTTTCCTGTTCCTCAGTCAGCTCCTCCACAGCTGTAGCCCCGTTGAGCAATTTGTGCTGCACCGAGGGGGGTGGTGTGGGGGGCAGGGAAGACGGGGGTGTCGGTGGATTACTAAGGTTACTCTGTTAGGATATAGGGTTAGCCAAGGTTACACAGTTGACAGTGGGATAATTGAGAGCAATAAAAGTGCATGAAGTCATATGCACATCTTCTTAAACTTAGTTGCTGGGCGAGTGAATATATACTGAACAAAAATAGAAACGCAACATGTAAAGTGTAAGTCCCATGTTTTATGAGCTGAAATACAGGATCCCAGAAATGTGTCATATTTCTCTCAAATTTGGTGCACAAATTTGTTTACATCCCCGTTAGTGAGCATTTCTCCTTTGCCAAGATAATCCATGCACCTGAGAGCTGTGGCATATGAAGAAGCTGATTAAACAGCATGATCATTCCACAGGTGCACCTTGTGCTGGGGACCATAACAGGCCACACTAAAATCTGCAGTTGTGTCACACAACACAATGCCAAAGATGTCTTAAGTTGAGGGAGCATGCAATTGGCATGCAGACTGCAGGAATGTCCACCAGAGCTGTTGCCAGAKAATTGAATGTTCATTTCTCTGCCATAAGCCACCTCCAACATCATTTTAGAGAATTTGGCAGTACATCCAACAGGCCTCACAATCGCAGACCACGCGTAACCACGCCAGCCCAGTACCTCCACAACCAGCTTCTTCACCTGCAGGATGGTCTGAGACCAGCCTCCAAGGACAGCTGATGAAACGGAGGAGTATGTCTGTCTGTAATAAAGCCCTTTTGTGGGGAAAAACTCATTCTGATTGGCTGGGCCTAGCTCCCCAGTGGTAGGGACCTCCCAGGCCCAGCCATGTGCTCTGCCCCTGCCAAGTCATGTGAAATCCATTGATTAGGGTCTAATGAATTTATTTAAATTGACTGATTTCCTTTTATAAAATGTAACTCAGTAAAATCGTTGAAATTGCTGCATTTTGCTTTTATAGTTTTGTTCAGTATACACACTAATACTCCTGCATCAAGAGCAATATGTAGCTGGAAATTTGGACCACAACAGTAAGTCCATGCTGTACACATCAGGTTGCTTAACGGAACATACCTTGGTGAGCAGCTGAGAGTAGTAGTCTGGGATGTTGCCCAGTAACGCATTTCCAAAGGAGCCCTTGAGCTGGGCCTTGCCGTTGGCTGGGCTGCTGCCGAAGGGGGCGAACAGGTCCAGACTGGCAGTGATGGAGGGCTCCATCAGGGGAAGGAGAGAAAGACCCTGGAAGAAAAGAATGACAAAATTGTTACGTTTTTGTCACAGCAACAAAACAAGCCACATTACGAAATGACTGTCAACAGTGGCATCCTACCAAACATGCACTGTGTAAATAAAGTGATTTTCATCACACATTAATTGAAGAAAAGAAAAACCGAAAACATTCAAATCAATGTTTCAGTTACACCCTTTCATTAAATTCAAGTGTCACACTACGTTTCAGTGAGACAAGGTGTCACCTGTTTCAGTTGTTTCATCAGGGCCTCAGTGCTCTTCCCAACCTCCTCTTTCTTCTTCTTACGGGACTGGGGCGCTCGTTCTCCAGGCTTGTTGGACCGCTTTGCCTTGGCAACAGGAGCCCTCTTTGTGATGGACTGCAGATCCTGTGACAAACAAGAGCAATGAAGCAAGGAATTAAGATCATTCCATTTGAGAGGACTACTACCATAAAAAAATACAATTTCTAAAACATTCTAAAAGCCCTATTTGCACGGGACTCGTATTACTATAGAACGTCTTATGTAATTACTACCCCAGCATGTCTGTTTTTCCAGTCGACTAATCTGACGGGATTAGTTTTACCAAACTGCCCCCTGTAAATTTGTTTGTTTTTTCTCATTCAAAATTGACCGTTATGATGGAAGCCTGGAGGCTGTTCTAGGTGTGAAGATATTTCAACTTGTCTAGGGATAGCCTTACATTGGCTTTCAGTTCAAAGAAAGTCAAAACAATATCAATAAAAACCATGAACTGCATTGAGACATTTAATTAACTAACATAGTTGGCAATTCATCAATTCATTGGCACAAATTCATCCACTTCAACTTTTAAAAGAGAAGTAGATCTGTAGGCATCCATAGCACTTTTATTTCAGCATCAATTTGTTCCCATGTTCTTACCCAAACTGTGTGCAACACCGGTTAAACTCAAATATCCCTCAAAACACAGGGACGGGATAAGGACCTTGGAGTTTGATTAAAAACAATAGCATTTTTKGGGAATAATAACCTCCATGCCAAGTAAAAATGACTGACATGGCAGATTCTGACCGGACAAAATGTACAGATGTGGTCTTTTGTGAACGTAATTACATTACCCGACCTCCCCCAGTAAAACTAATCCTGTCCAATTAGGGCTTAGGTCTATTTCTATGACTAGTACCTACTAGTTTTCAACATGGAGAAGAAAGACATCTGTAATGGACAGGATATATCCAACTCACCTCCATATTGCGTGGAGTCCCCTGTAGTTTCTGCTCCAGCATGGCCAGCTTGCTGTTGATGTGTCCGTTTATCTCGTTGTGGATGCCGTCAGAGGGCCTCTGAGCGGCCAGCTGCAGATTCTTGGTCCTCAGGAGCTTCTGCAGTAGCTGTTGTCCTGTCTCAGTCCTGGGGACGTGGGCTCCAGGGTCCCCTCCTAGTCCAGGACCATTGTTACCAAACCCTCCAACCGGCTCCCCAGTCACCTCCCTTTTGATGGCCCCAGAGTGAGGACCACTACTTCCTTCCCCGTCACAGGTCAACTCCCTGGGCTCCTGTTTGATGTTCTGTAGGGTCATCTTACATAGAGTTCCCTCTCTGGAGCCTGGTGGAGGTTGAGGACCACCCTGGTTCACTGAGCACTGTTGTGGATGCTGTTGGCTCTTCGGTCCACTCTCACCCTTCTGAGGCGAAAGCCTATTCGGGGGGACTTGGCTCTGGGTTGTGTCGCCACTTTCGGCCTTAAGCCCAGGGTAGTCCAGGGGACTCTTGGATGCTCCAGGCGACCTGAGAGGAGAGGGCTTTATCTGACTGTAAGGACTACCTTTCCCAGCTGCCCCGTCGGTTACAGACGGAGAGGCAACGTGGGTGGAGTGTGGCGTGCCTGGGGTAGCTGGGCTCATGCCTGCTTCCTGTTTCTGGATTGAGGATCCTGCAGGGGAGCCTGCGTGGGAGGGAGAGCCCTGGAAGCGTTTTTGAGCCATGTGGAGCTGTTGTTGCTGGTGTTGCATGACTTGGTTTGGGTTGGGTTGACGCATCCCCAAACCCTGTGTCATGGCATGCCGCTGGGGGTCTCCTGGGGAGTTGGCCAGGGGCTGATGGGGAGACATGGGCCTGATCTGGCAGCCTTGGGGGGGCCCACCACGTACCTGACCCACGGGGGAGCGAGTCATGGGCAGCTGGCCTCTCATCTGGTGTTGTTGGGCCTGTTGCTGCATCATCTGCTGCTGTTGGACACTCAAGGCGTACTGAGGCGAGGCTCCTGGCTGCTGCTGTTGGACTACAGGTCCCATGATCCCTTGCTGCTGCATCTGAGGAGTCACCACGCCCGGTGGTTGGCCGGGGGCTATCATCCCTGGTTGTTGCGGGGAGCCCAATCCCCCTGGTTTCCCCAGAGCTCCTCCATAGTGCATCTGCTGGGCCTCCAGACCTCCAGGCATTCTCTGGACCTGTCCCACCTGCTGCCCTAGACCAGGGGGCCCCTGGGGCCTCATCTGCCCTGACTGTCCCTGACACACCTGGAGCCTCATCATCTGGCCCGGTTGTTGTTGCTGCAGTTGGAGCTGGCGCTGTTGGACCATGGCCTGGATGTGCTGGATCTGCTGGTTGGGGGTGAGGTGTCGGAGCTGGGGGTTCTGGGCTATGATAGCCTGGATGTTGACTGGTGTGCGTATCTGACCAGGTGGACCTCCAGGCCTCTGGCCAGGCATCATGACCTGCTGCTGGGCTCTAAGCATGCCCATCATGGCCTGCTGCTTCTGCTGCTGGGCCTGCTGTGCCATGAGGGCCTGTTGCTGGGGACTAGGGTGGCCTGGCATACCAGGGACAGGCTGAGGCTGACCAGGGTGGTTCTGTTGACCTATCACATTCTGCATCTGGCCCATACTGTCATGTTGTTGTTGCTGTTGTCCAATTGTGTCTTGGGCTTTCTGCATAAGATTATGTTGTTGTAATTGTTGTTGTCGTTGTTGCTGTTGTTGTTGCTGTTGTTGGGCCATGAAACACATCTGCTGTCCTTCCTGCTTGACGGTGACCAAACCAGACTTTGAGGGATCAGCATTGAGGGAACTCTGTCGCTGTAGAGAGGTTTGTTGATGAAGCTGCTGTTGCTGCTGCTGTTGTACTTGGGGGTGCATGCCAGCCTGTTGGTAAACTGCTTGCTGTTGAAGTCCAGCTTGAGTATTTTGAGGAGGTTGTTGTTGTTGCTGTAATGCCGGTTGCTGCTGCTGCTGGGCCATGTACTGCTGCTGTTGTCCTACTGCTGCCTGTTGCTCTCCAGAAGCCCCTGGTTGGGTCATCTGGCCCAGGATTGAAGGTCCAGGTCCACCCTGCTGTGGAGGGGTCCTAGAGATAGGACTAAGAATGCCACCCTCCCCCTGCTGCAGCCCCTCAGCTGGTTGAGGGGTGACACGAGTGCTCCCCCCTGCTGAAGCTGGAGAAGAGCCCATTTGACCTGGGGTGGCAGGTTGAGAGAGTCCTCCATGGGAGTCTTGAGACTGGTTGGGTTGGCTGATGAAGCCCTGTGGTGGTGGTTGAATGAGCTGTTGTTGTGCCACTTGTTGCTGCTGCTGTAGCTTCAGTTGCTGCTGCGCCAACATGCGCTGAGCCAGGATTTGTTGTTGTTGAGGTGTGAGCTGGGCCTGGCCAGGTCCTCTGAGTCCGTGGAGCTGAGGGGATCCCACTACTCCCTGCTCACCCATCATGACCTGAGGTCTCTGTTGCTGCTGTATACCTGTCTGGGCCCCCGTCATGCCTAAAGGCTGGTTCATAGGCTGCCCTCCCATCAGGGTCTGAGGTGGCTGGGGCACAGCCTGGCCTGGTACTGTAACCTGGGGCAACATGGCCTGGTTGGGCATCATTCCCTGTTGGAGGTTTGGTTGTTGACCCATCAGAGGGTTACCCATGATGCCTGGCTGTGATTGTGGCAACATACCTGCTTGGCCACCTGGATGTAGTATGGGCTGCTGGCCTTGCATCATCGCCTGTTGTTGCTGCTGCTGTTGTAATTTCTGAATCATCTGCATCCTGTGTTGTCTCTCCTGGAGAAGTCTTGGGTCTGCTCCTTGGACTCCTCCTGGACCCTGGGGGAAGAACGCTGCAGGTGGACCACCAGGAGGACCAGGGGGTCTAACTCCCAGAGTTSCAAGGTGCTGGCCTCCTCCTAGGAACTGCTGCCCCTGTGGGGGTATTCTGACGGGCATACCTCCCTGGGGCGGGATTCCTGGAGGTTGGCTCATCACAGGAGCCCCTTGCTGGCCCATCATCTGCCCAGGCATCTTGGAGAGACTGTGGGGTCCCTGGGTAGAGGGCCCTGGGGCCAGGAGACCAGAGCACTGCTGGTGCTGCTGCTGCTTGCTTCTGTACTCTGCAATCAGGTTGGTGTGTTCCTTCTGCTGCTTTCGTACCTGAAACACAACAAGAGATACGGGTTAACAGGTGCCTAATACCATCTTAAGACTGGAAACATGAGGGTGGGTGGATGGAGAGGGTAAGGATTTTCAGAGTTTCTTCCCCACCTGGTCCAGCTGTTTCTGGATCTTGCTTTGCTCCTCAGTGACCAGCTTGAGCTTCTCTGCATCAGCCTCGGCGAACTCGCGGCCTGCCTTCTTGGCAGTGCGCTGCTTGGCACACAGAGCCTTGCGGGACTTGCGGTGAGCTCCGATCTGCTCCTCCAGGAACTTCAGCTGCATCTGCAGCAGCTGCTGGGTGTGCAGGAGCCACTCTTCATACTGGTGCTGCTCTGCATCGTCTGGTAGGGAGAACAGGGGGTGATTAGTTGACCAATTCAAATCAGGTTGGCTTGTACTGGACTACATCAAATATGTGCAATGGCTGGGGGTACTCAAGGAGAGGTTTGGGAAACACTGGACTACATCAACTAACTGAAATACATTTAAGTATTATAAAGATTAAACATTTGTAGAACTTACTGATGATCCCTTGTACAAACTGGGGAGGGTTGGGTCTTGATTGTGTTGGGTCACTGCATTCCCCTTCCTAAAAATAAAAAGTAGTCAAAATATATCAAATCCGCTAAACGAATCAAGTGATTGTGTTATGAAGATCCCATAGCAATTGATCTGCTTTACAAAATAAATATTGTGAACACATACTGTCCTGGTTATGTTTGGACAAGTGACACTGTACCTTAGATGGGCCAGATGTGAGTTGACCCTGAGTGTCTCCTGTTCCTGGTGCTGAAGCTAGTCTCTGGGCCAACAGAGAGACCTGTTGCCTGTTGATGCCAGAGGGAACCCCCATTGGGTCCTGTGCCAAAACTCTCTTGATGCCCTTCAGTGCCACCATCTTCGCCTTGGCGATGGGATCCATGATGTCGTCCGTCACAAACTTGTCTAGATCTGTGAGCAAGCAGAAACACCAAATATATGAAAGCAAAGCGTCATGATTCAAACAAGAGTCATGATTCAAACAATCTCAAGAACTTCTATGTATTTACCTTTATCAGGGAAGAAGTTATTAGCCAGAGCTGACTGTTTGACCATCTGCTGCGGCTGAGGGTTGAGTCCTGGGTGAATGCCTCCTGGCTGCCCAACCCTCATCACTCCTTGTTGCTGAGCCATGGCAGCCATGTGCTGCGGCGCTATCCCGGGTTGTCCCATGAGCCTTTGCTGCTGCAAAAGGTGTGGAGGGCGTGGCACCATACCTGGCAGTCCCATCATGCTCTGGGGTGAGGGGCAGTGGTGCTGGGGCAGCATGATATGTCCAGGACCCCCCTGGGGGTTGGGGTGGCCTCCCATCACCCCCTGGTGGAGGGAGCTGAGCTGCTGCTGTTGCTGCTGTTTCTGCAGCTCCTTCTTCTCGTGCTCCAGCAGGTCCTGGATCAGCAAGGGAAGCTCGCTGGCTTCAAGGGAGCTCTCGACTTTGTCTAGATCCACGGCAGGGGAGTGCTGTCCCCCTCCGTCGGGCAGCTCCAGGGGGTCCTCCCCCAGGGAGGATAATGAATCAGCCGGACCCGGCAGAGGGTATGGGAGCCCTCCTAACCGCACGGAGCTCAGTGAAGCACCCTGGTTCTCTGGTTGAGTGGAGGGTTTGTTTGTTTGAAGGAGCATGGAGACAGCATCTCCCATCTCATCCTTCACCACAGCTTGGCCTGGCTCCAGCTTTATCCTGGAGATGCCGGCAGACTCAGAGGAGGAAGGATGGAGAGTTGAGGAGGACATGGAACCCCCTGTGTTTGGTGTTAGGTTTTGCTCAACTTTTGGTTTCTGTTCCACTTTGTTGTCCTGAGCCCCAGAGGTACCTGGAGTTTCACCCTCTGCTTCCACCAACCGCAGCTGGTCCGAGAACACATCCTTGGGGTCCCCTTGGTCCAGCTCGGGGTCCGTATAAGCCAGCAGGTCAAACTCGTCACTGTTGAGTAAGTCATCTAGGTGCGGGTCTGTGGTTTCCAGGTTGTCAAGATTACCCAGGTCATCGTCACCCTTATCAGGGTCTAGATCCAGAGCCAGGTCATCCTCATCTTCCACTCCTCCATCCCCGGGGGCATCTCCTAGCCCTTTGGGGGCAAACGGGTCCTCCAGGTCGTGCTCGGGAAGATCAACACTAGATTCCCCTGGAGCTCCAGCCTGGGTCTCTGTGGAGGTCTGGTGCTGCTGCCCAGAGTGAGAGCTGAGAGTGTTCGGGGTCTGAGGAGTGCCTGTCTGGGATTGGAGATGGGGTTGTTGTTGCTGCTGCGAAGAGCCAGTGCTCTGCTGTGGCATTAATAGACCCATACTACCCTGCTGTAGCCCCAGCCGTGAGTCTCTGACCCCATCTGTCTGAGGGTCCATACCCTGAGGCACTGGATGCTGAACAAACTGGCTGGGGGCCATTTCCTGCTGCTGGGGGATGTAGAGGCAGGGCCGTTGCTGGGGCCCTCGTTGGGGAATCTGGGGCCCCAGGGGCAGCCTCTGGGAGTTGTGCCTTAGCTCGATGAACTGTGGTGGGGGTCCTCCGGGGTCCATGCCTGGCTGCATGGGTTCCCCTCCAGGGCCAGGCACCAGGCCACGGGGGTTAGCCATACCCTGCTGCATGGCCTGCTGGATGTTGAGGGGAGCGTTGAGGTGGTGCCTGGGGCCCACACCCTCCATGCCAGGCTGAGGGAAGTGACGGGGACCTGGGCCCTGCTGCCACTGCCCAGGGAACTGAGGACGACCATACATGCCTTGGTGGTTGGGTGGCCCTGGTTGTCTACAAAAGACAAATACAGACAACAAATGCAAAACATGTACAGCAAGCTAATGAGACTAAGTATTGTGCACAAAGGTTATCTTTGCTGAAAACAACTCCTGATGGCATTTATTTCAATGTACAACTATGTGTGCATTTAAGAAATAGACGTAAGAATGGGGGGGGGGGGTTTGAGTGCATACCTGAGCTGGTTGGGGTCCATCATAGCAGGGGTTCCTGGGGGTGGCAAACGGCCACAATCCATCTTCCCTGCCAATGTTGCCTGGCCACCAGCAGCAGCACGGTCCTATTGGGACAAACAGCAAGGGCCTACTATTCAATTCTATTACAACTTTATCAATCCCCTCAAGGGCAATTTAAATAAAATACTAAGAAACCGCTGAGAATCACCAGCCAAACGGAGACATTACCACGGTCATATTCAGTAGGGCAAAACGTAGAAAACATTTTTGAAATGGAAACCAAAAGTGTGTTCTTATTGTACAGGTTTACGTAGTACCTCCCCAGTTCCACTTAGATTCAAAACATTTTGAGCCTGACCCAAGTTGATGTCGGACATGTTGTTCGACATATTATAGCGTACCTGTGGGTAGGGTGGTGGAGCACGGCGGGCTTTGTCGTGCTGATAGGCTGCCATGTCTCCTCCAGGCCAACAGGGGGCAGCACTGCTGGCTGCTGCAGCCTCTTTCTCTTGCCGGATTGAGTTTCGCTGCATCTGCTGTCGGATCAACAACTCCCTCAGTTTCTGTCGCTATCAGAGGAAGAAACACCAGTCAGAGGTTATATCAGGCCTAAGAATGACAATAAGGGACAATTATTGATCTTATGATGTTGAAGGACTCTTAGAAGATTAGCCCCATAGTCATAGTGGAATAAATGAAATCCTAGTTAAAGCAAAGCAAATAGAACATGTACCTGTCTCTGCTTCTCCAGCTCAGAGGGGCTGAGGTCCAGTAGTGAAGGATCTTGAACCGCTGACATGTCAGGCATCTCCTGGGCGCCGGACATAGTCCCCTGGGGTTGAGGTGCATCCGGGGGTTGGGGGGCTGTGGGGTCCTGCTGGGGAGGCATCCTGGAGTGGAAGTTGGCACCCATGGCCTGAGTCTGGGGCTGTTGCTGCTGCTGGAGCTGCTGTTGTTGCTGCTGCTGCTGCTGCTGCTGCTGCTGCTGCTGCTGCTGCTGCTGGAGGAGTTGTTGCTGTTGCTGGGCCATCTGATAGGCCATGTTGGGGCCCCGGCTGAACCCAGAGGGCTTCCCAGAGAGAGGGTCCCCGACAGGGGTGGAGGACGGGGTGAGTGAAAGAGGCTGGTTGGGGTGAGGTGAGCCTCTAAAACTGGGGGTGCCCTCGGGAGCAGCAGAGGTGGGCCGGGGGGGCTTGTGCAAAGCAGAAAAGGGGTCCCTGGACTGGGGGCACGGGGGGGGCTGGGAGTAGGGGTCAGGCGACTGGAAGCGCGAGTTGGATGCCGGGGACTGGACAGAGAATGCATCGTTGGAGAGGGCTCCAGGAGTGAGGGGGGACTGGGAGCTGCCTTGTGACTGGGGGCTGGAGGGGACCCTGGGGCAGGACTCCTGCTGAGTCTGGGGGTGCCTCTGCTGGGGGAGGGGGGAGCAGCTGTCCCCAGACAATGGCCTTGGGGTGAGGGGAGGCTGGGCATAGGGGTCCTGGAACGGGGTGGAAGGGGACTGGCGGTAGCCCTCAGAGGGGTGGTTGGGTGAGGCTCCGGGATGGAGTACCACCCCACCCTCTCCTTGGTGCATCCGTGGTGTCATGGGAGCCTTAAACAAGCCATCCCCAGAGTCCAGCATCCCTGCAGGGGAGCCCGTGTTACTCAGGTCCTGGCGTCCCGTGGAGGARGAGCGGGGAGAGGGTCCCCCGCTCATATCAGCCCTGTACTGCCCATGTCCCATCCCAGAAGGCGAGGACACCTGGGAGGGGGAGGAACCGTATTCTGGACGCCCCATCCCCTGCTGCTGGCCTCGGAACGGGTCTCCATAGTGGGTGGTGTGGGGCGGGGAGAAGAGAGGGGAGTCCCCAGGCCCTCCACCCCTGGACCGAGGGCTTTCTGGGGGGCCTAGGTGCTCCTGAGAGCCCTGCTGTGACTGGGGCAGGTGACACTGGATCTGTTGTTGTGGCCTGAAAAATGGGTCCACCTGCTGGGCCCGCCGGGGAGTCCCTGGGTGCATGTCGAAGGGGCCGAGGCTGGCCGGCCGTCCCTGAAGAGGGCCCTGCGGGCCAGGATGGGGGTAACCTGAGGAAGAAGCCTGGCCCAGCATGGGGCTGGAGGCGGCCTGATGGGAGGAGTATGGTGTGGAGGGGTGGGAGTGGTGAGAGGGGTGGGGGGACTGGGGAGGCTGCTTGGCAAAGGGATCTGTCCTCATATCTGCCGATGCCGAGCTTGGGGTCTTGAGAGGACCGTCGGGGAAGAAAACGGAAGAGGAACCCGAGTCGGGGTGGAAGGGGAAGGGGCTCTCTGCCGAGCTGGGCTGGGAGGGGTTGGAGACAGAACCTGAGGGCGGCGGGATCTGGAGGTGCAGGCTTGGACGTTCACCTTTGACCCGAACACCACCATCATCCTCTGTCTTGATGGGCCGACACACCTGGCTCTCTGCCTGCTGTATAAGAGAAGAGACAGTTAGAGAAAGGCAAGGAGACTGTATGTAGACATCCTTACAGTGACAAACGTCTGCTTTGGGCTGGTTTCCTGGACCCAGATTAAGTCTTGAAGTGGATTAAAAGCATTGTCATTGGAAATTCCAAACATATTTTTTTAGTTCAGGGGTGGGCTTGATCTGGATCAAGGAAGCTGGCCCTATGAATCAATGCTCTGGCCTAAACTCTCACCTTCTGTGCCTTGTTGATCCGCTGAGCTGCTCTGTTGTCTTTGGCCTTTTGCAGAAAAGGAACCTTGTCAGCAGCTGAAATCTTCCTCCAGATCTTCATGATCTGTTTACAGCGACTGGACCAGTCTGTCAGGGAGGAGAGAGGATCACAATATACATTATTTATATTCCAGTCAACTGAAGTCAAAACATTTGATATTTGGTTCATTTTCAGCGATAACAAAAGTTTGTTTCATTAGAACTCTGGAAGCACCATCTCTTTCAGAGCAAACAAATACATCAAAACTAGAATATTCCACGTTTTCATAGTATTTTATTTTGACTCTTAACTCACCTGGGTAGTCCCGTCTGAGAGTGGGGAAGTTTGTGTTTGCGTAGAGTACAGGGGAGATGGTGGACATCTCTCCTAGCTCCTCGTCCTTCTCCCAGCGCTGGAGGCTGCGCTGGTTATAGGACAGCCCGTCTCCATCTGCATCGGTCGGGGTAGGAGGGGTGGAGGGGGTGGCTGGGGTGGAGGGGTTGGCCCACGGGCTCTCCTCTCCACCATCTGGACTGAACAGGCCACCCCTTTCCCGCATGTCAAAGAAGGGAGACTGAGAAAGTCCAGGGAAGGAGTCCATCATACCAGCGGAGGGCAGGGATCCTGAAAGAGATCAGCTTGTATGAAAGACATGTCCTGTTTTACCATGACCTTTGAACGGCCATGAGCGGTTCCTGAACATAAAGGGTCCTTTACAACAACAAACTATTGCTCCATATAGCATCACACTGTTCGCCTTTTCTAGTCATTTCTCTAAGTCAGATGTCTAAGTTCAACATCACACTCATTTCTAATTCCTCTAAAAGTGCGCTCTCTAGGTATGATAGTGTGAAAGGGTATCGATTCCCCCTAGCAGCGCTCAGGTCTGTACCACTCACTACCTGTGAGAAGGCTCCTCTGTGGCAGACTGCTGCAGTTCATCTCCCCCTTTCCTCCCTCTAGGATGGGCCTCATGCTGCTCTGTAGGGACCCTCCTAGAGACACTCCCTCTGATGACCCCAGGACCTTCCTGAAGAACTGCTCAGAGTCCTGACTCTCCATGCCCTCAGGAAGTCCTGGGAGAGAGAAAAAACACGTGTAGGACAGTGGGCAAAAACATCCACCAAGACCAAATTGATAACATGTCAAAACACAATTCCTGTAAGTTAGTAGAAAAGAAAGTCTTGAAGTGTCAATTTTATTAAAATTGGCAACATTTTAGCATCTCTGATCTCTTACCTTCATTTTTCTCCTTTTCGGAGCCTTGAGGATCCGTTGAGCCCTGATCTTTGACAGCTGAAGACAGCACTGATCCCTCGACCTGAGCCTGTGATCCCTCACCCTCCTCCTGCTTCAGGTGCATCCCAGCCCCCATCGCTCGCCCCCGGACCTCCACTGTGTCAGGAGCGGTGGGTCTGGCCCCCCGTGCGTGAGGCAGTGGAGGACGTAGGAGACCCATGGCCCCATGATGTCTCTGTCCTGGGGTAACCAGGAGAGCCTTTTTACTTAGGTCCATCAGTTGTTTCCCAAAGAATGCTTCCTACACACACATAGACAGAGAGAGAATGATGATGTTAGCCTATATGGAGTTGAATGGTCACTAGACATTCTGGGCTGGTTTCCCAGACACAGATTAAGTCTAGCCTTGGACTAAGAAGCAACTTAATTTGAGAATCTCAATTGAGCATGCTTTGTAGTCCATTAGGCTAAATTTGTATCCGGGAAACTGGTCCTTTAGGTTGCCATATGAAGGCCTTAGAATAGCCCATGGTGAGAAGTGGTGAGCGAGAACGTACCTGCAGGTACGCTGGGAACATGTCCTCCAGTTTGCTCTTCTTCCTGCCTCGTCGTTTCTTGGCCTGCTCCCCTTCTCCCTCGGCTGGCTTAGTCTCCGGGGCACCCTCTATAGGTGTGTCTGGGTGAGGTCCTGTCAACGAACACAACCTGGTGTCATTTCAGATGTTCAGAATGCCAATTTTGATAGCTGGAACTGAATTTTATTCAATTTTATTTTGGGTTACAAACCATGTTTCTTACAACTTTTTTAGGCACTGAGCAAATTTCTGGTTTGCTGAGCAGAAATTTGAACATTGTGAAAATGATGTGCAACTTTCAGTGCGCGTTTACTGTGAATATTAAGGCTGTACCTGCTTTAAGTTACAGTTTTAACAGTGGCCAAGTAGGCTACTGTAGCTATTTGATCATACTGTAGGCCTACCAGAGTGGCCTACCATCAACAATGGAGAAAATGCATCCCATCACATTTTAACATGGAAATAGCTGTTCTATCATTCAGCCTACAGCAGCAGCCAATGTGCGATGTTCATTGTAAGACCTACATTCCATGAGACTTAAAAAATATATAAACATGCAGGACTTGACATTAACCTGTTTATAACCACTTGTCCTTCAGACAAGGACGGAGCAGCAGGTAGCCTAGCAGTTAGAGCGTTGGACTTTGATCGAATCGATCGAATCTCCGAGCTGACAAGGCAAAAATCTGATGTTCTGCCCCTGAACAAGGCAGTTAACCCACTGTTCCTAGGCCGTCATTGAAAATAAGAATTTGTTCTTAACTGACTTGCCTAGTTACATAAAGGTAAATAAAAAAATAAAGGAGGTGACTGAAAATGTGTGGTTTGATTCAAGAAACCACTTTACAAAATAAAAAGCATTATTATTCCCATACCATTATTACAGAGAATCAGACAAATTATGCTACCCTCTGCCTATTGGCTACTTAGCTTATTCAAGCCCATCTCAAAATACAACACTGCCCCTTGAAGACCAACATTTTTTTATCTTTACCTGACTTGCTTTCAAAGATATACACGTTTTGTGCTCTTGTAGGAAACAATCACTCCTATTGATGACTACAAATGATCTATAACTGGGCTAATAACACACTAAATAGCAAAGGATATGAACAAAATGTGCACACATGGCCACATGCAGCTCTCGCTTTGATCTCAAAACAAGCGCATCTACTCACAACCGCTCATGCTGTAAACACAGTCCAGTTCAAAATAAATGGCACAGATCCATATATGGCAATGGTCTATTTGCATATAGGTCTACTGCAGCTCTGATTGTTTATCCCACACTGGTCTGTGTAGAGTACGGCCTGAGTAGTGCGGGTCAATGAGATAGAATCCTACTCCGATGCTTTCTGCCTACAACAAAACCTCTTGCATAGTTCGTTTTGTTTCGGGATGTTGCATTGAAAGCGGCTAATATTGCGTGTCACAATTGCCTCAGTAAAGGGAAACGTTGATAGTGTTAACAGGGAAAACTTCAGAACAGTGGTCACCAACATTTTCTGAGTCAAGATCACTTTGAGTCAAAATGTAAGCCTATGCAACATTAACCAATAAAACAGTACTGTAGAAAGTAGGTTTGTGCAGTAAGCTATAGGCCCAATACATTATCTCCACATATTGGCTTTGCTTGAATTGCCCTGCCAATATATTGCTGTTCAGGAATGTTTTATAAATTATATTTCTACATTTGAGGTAGGCTTTATGATCACACCGGTAATAGATCCGTTGTTGTATTACTTGTGAGGCACAGCTGAGTGAGTATACATTTAAATGATTTGCTTTTTATTTTACTGGGCTGATGGTGCCTGTATCTGATGTTCAGTCTCAGCAGAGGGAGAGAGCAGCAGACTGAGGGTCCACCTGTCAACATCCCTCCAGTCTCCCTTTCCTCCACTGACACTGACCAAAAAGGTCCGGTCTTCCAGCTGATGGCCAATCTCGAGTCACACGGCATTATTTCTGCCTCATGCACAAATTCATGTGTTTACTCCTATGAACAGATAAATATTATTCCTCGATATCTGAAAAAGACCCAAGCCGGTAATAATAACATCAACGCTAGCCTAAAGATAGACCTTCCTACTCATTCATTACTGCTGCAGTGCTTGTTGTAGCGCTGTGTGGAAATAGGAAGAACACACATTTTATGTCTTATAAAAGTGTTGAATACAAAGTGTTGAGAGTGCCGAGTAAGAACTTAAACATGAACTCACTCATAAAAAACAGCAGCTCTTTACTGTATTCGTTGACAGTCTCTCTCTAGTCTTGTTTTAAACGTTTTGAAATCTCACAGTATCAACTTTGCTGTAGCTTTTCCTTAATGCCTGCTACGTTACTGAAGACACGGTCATCTGAGACATCTGATTGGCCAGCGTTAGGCCTATAGTGCACCTGATTTGATATCTGCGCCCACCGGGAAGGCAGAGTTTGTACCTTCAGACACATGAAATAGTTCCAAAAAGGCACAGTTGGCCTACCCGGTGCGCAGGGCAGCTGAATCAGGTGCACCTCCTGCCAGACTGAGACGAATAAAACAAAAAATAAGAACAAGGCTTTATCGTTGCTTTTTTAACAGAAATATTTGGAGATCAACTAGGAATGCCTTGGAGATCGACCAGTCGACTGGAATTGACCGGTTGGTGACCACTGCTCTAGAAAGTTGAGTGAAGTTGAATCTCGTGCTTGTCTCTGTGGGCTGATATTTCTGCGTGGCAGTCTCGGGGCTACTGCGCGCAGCTTAGAGGGAACATTGGTTACAAATAAATCATACATCCACACGATAAACATTTGAATCCCGGAGGATGACACATTAAAACACATGAATGAAAACACTTATTTACACAGTGGTCGTCATATTCCTTGACGAAATTAGAATGTGACCTCTAACAGATACTGAACACTGAAATGTTCTGACTAAGATGGCTTCTGTAACTGTAACTTGCCTTCCTCTAGGGCAGGCTTCTCTCTTATCGGTCTGTCTGTCGTAACAGTTCCGTCTCCAGCCAGATGAGACAGATGGGGGAACAGACCCTTCTTCATCCGTGTGTGACACTTTCTCTGACGCACCATGAAGCCACCGATCCCTGCAGGAGATAMAWYWTTTTTTTTWAAGTCAATTTCAAAACGTTGAATTGCAGTTGGCTTGAATGTGACCGTCATAGAGCAGTGACAAATTATATCCTCTCACTACAGGGGCCTGTTGGACAGACCCGGGCTCTAACAGTAGCTGTTTTCTTTCAAATATGTGGAGTGCCAGACCTGCACTTTCAGGACGTTTCATTAGACCAGGCAAACTCAAATCAAGCAAATCAAAGAAAACAAATACTATTTTACCCAAGATGTTTAATAAGAGTTGACCTCTGACCTGGTCTGTAGGGTTTCCTCTTCCTCTTCTTTCCCTCGTCCGTCTCCTCTACTCCTCCTTTGAGGAGGCCTTCCTCCATACCCTCAGCACCTCCCTCTGCTCCCAGCTCCCTGTCTGGGCTCCCTGAAGGCTCCTGTTTTACACCAAGAACTCCTGGCTCACACTCCATGGGCTCCCCACAGCCTTGAACAACAGATCGGGATTAAAGGTCAATTCAGAGGGTAAGGCAGGGTGGGTAGTCAAATACATGCCTGATGTAGTGTATCCAAGCAGACCTGTTAAAGCAAGTAGACACAGTGGGTAGAAGTTGGTCAGTTCTGGGATCAGCTAGCTTACCAAACCCTACTCTTATCCATTAGGGGGGAAAATACAAATCTGACCGTAGATCAGTATCAAAGGGCAACCGACTTCATCCTTCTCCTTTACAACCCCCATCACTTGGACAGTTAAATCGTGGAAAGAGGAGAAAGAAATGGCAACACCCACCTTTTCCCTCGTCCCCGTCCTTTAGCTCCATGCTGTCGGGTCCTCCGTCGCCACACAGCATGCCCAGGCGAGAGCGCCGCTGCCGTCTCTTGTGTAGGGGAGACATGGAAATCCTTCGCAGCAGGGACATGCCCGTCTCGGTCAGCCACACCCCCTCCAACCGGTAGAACTGAGGCTCTAGACGGGGGGGGGTTGGAGATTGAGTGATATGCAACTATACAAACAGTGAATATGCAATGCCAAGTTGTCATTGCAAGTAAGATTAACGTAAACTCAACCCATTCCGTACAAATGTGCGTAACCGCGACATTCAAACGAGGCTACAAAGAAAACGAATGGGACTGTAGCGACTGTGTTGACTTCAACATCTGGGGTGTGAACTAGGTTTCTATTCAAGCGCTGATCGACATGGTGATGGTTCTATAGTATTGGAGAAAAGTTTAAATAAACTGACCCTCTGTTACATCGTGACGTGTCATGCCGTAACGTACAGCACACATAAAGCAACTATTTCTGTCTTACAATCTCTCTCCACCAGGTGTAGCACTTCTCTCATCATTTAAAAACAAGAAATGGACAGTGGCAAGGGGGGATACCTAGTCATTTTTTGCGTCACCACTGCAAGCGATCATGACTCTCAAAAGCCGCTGTTAACTTCTGAAGATCACTTCACCCTAAAAACCCGATTCAAATTCGACACAAACCTTCAAATAGGTATGTAATGACACAGTATATAAACTCTTTATAGTGTTTTATTTACATTTTAGAGGCGATAAGGTGATAAGTAGGACAGATCGAGTGAAAAAAAGCTGTTTCCCCACACGACATCTCTCCTTCTCACTACCACGCATTAGTTTCGCTTCCCCACCCGCCATTTTTAAAAAGACCCAACGGAGCTCATTGCCTTCTTGAATCATGCAGAAACGGGCAGCGTGGAGGTCTCGGCATGGATTTTGTTGGAAAGGGGAGAAATTGTGCTTTACAATGGTATTGACATTACAGTTGATCTGGAAGTATTACGTTTTTGGGGCGCTAAAATAAGGTCAATTGTACGGACCAAGGCGATGTACAAAAGTGAGTGAGTTTACGTTAGCTGAATTACAAACGGAGGAGGCAAAAACGTACCTGGTTCTTTGATCTTCATGGCTGTCATGTAGGTTGAATCCACCGTTACTGCAGACAGAGAAGCAGTGTGAGAAATCCACAAGTCACTGAATGTTCACCTTTTCTATTCATATGTTTTAAGTTGATAGACTTGCCTATGGGTTTGGGGACGTAGGGAGTGCAGGATGTGCAAGCAAAGCCCTCATCAGAGGCCTGCTCCACCTCGTCCTCAGTGTACAGACTCTCACACACAGCGTGCACCCACCTGCATGAAGAGAGACAATGCAGGATAGAGCTCTTATTCTGATAAAACATTAATATGGTTTGAAACTTCAAGAACCATGTGTTAAGTTCATGTTTTAAGTATCCCTATATTTCTGTTATTACGGTGCTATCACTCTGTTATTAGTACGCCTGCGCCGTAGTCTCACTGGAGATGGACCTGGCTGGAGTGTGAAGGTGACTATGTACTGTGGAAATACGGGGAAGTAAACGTTGTTAAACTGGAAGCTAGTTGTTGTGTCATTTGAAGATAACATTGGTAGCAGAGGATGTCTAATAACTACAATGGGCCCCCTCATCTTGACGAGAAGAGGTCGTACGAAAGTTGGACTTGGAATCTGAACACGGGTTACTAATCTGGACGAGAAAAAGCCAGCACTAGCGGTGGTATTATCGCTCAAGGGAAGAGCGAGAGATACAGCACTGGAAATAACGCCTGAGGATTTGAACAAGGATGATGGTATGAGAACTGATCAGAGGACTGGATTCTGTGTCTTAAAGAGAAAGACCGTGCCAACGAGGCATATTCAAACTTTGACAGTGTTACTAGAGGTATTCCAGGTTGCAATGACAGACTACATCATAGATTTTGAACAGAGGTACAATAGGATGCACAAGTACGACATGGTTCTCCCAGATGCAGTGTTAGCTTTCAAGTTGCTAGATACTGCCTGTCTAGATGGTAGAGACATGGTTCTCCCGGATGCAGTGTTGGCGTTCAAGTTGCTAGATACTGCCTGTCTGGATGGTAGAGACATGGTTCTCCCGGATGCAGTGTTGGCGTTCAAGTTGCTAGATACTGCCTGTCTGGATGGTAGAGACATGGTTCTCCCAGATGCAGTGTTAGCTTTCAAGTTGCTAGATACTGCCTGTCTGGATGGTAGAGACATGGTTGTCCCAGATGCAGTGTTAGCTTTCAAGTTGCTAGATACTGCCTGTCTGGATGGTAGGGAGAAACAGTTGGCTTTGACTGCTTGTACTATGCTGACTTTTGTCGGCACTATAAACATTTTTTGGTAAAAATACGTCTGTCGGGCCAATAACAGATGGAATGCAAGTGAGTGACGCGGCATATTACACTGAGCAGCAGAGAAAAGGCATCAACAAGTCACGTTCTCAAGAAAACCAGACGAATCCACAGGACCGGTATGGAAGGAGATCAAAATGTGCTATTTGTGAAAGCACTTACCATTGTGTTGAAGACTGCCCTCATAAAGATGAACAAGTTAAACTAACGGAGGAAAATGTAAACACAGAGATAGAGCAGTGTAACATTACACTGTTTTCAAATGAATCTGCTTCTGATACTGAGATYTTTATAGTTGAATCCTTAGGACCTGCTGTGATTGATACTGCGTGTACACAGACAGTGTGTGGTGCAAAATGGCTTGATAGCCATGTCAGTAAACTAAATATGAAAAAAGTACAAAATATGAATGACACACCAAACAACAGAGCTTCCACATTTGGAGATGGGAGAATCGTCCATTCTACCAAGAGAGTCAAGATACCAGCAAACATGTGTCAGACTAAGTGTTACATTGAAACAAAGGTGGTCCCTACAGATATCCCCTTACTATTAAGCAAAGCTTCCCTCAAGAATGCAGGGGCTGTACTTGACATAAAAAATGACAAGGCAGTGATGTTTAAACAACCAGTGACCCTTGAACTTACTACCTCAGGCCACTATTGTTTAAACATTTTAGACAAAGAGAAGACAGAGTTCAAGTAAAAATGAGATTCTGATGGACACAGAGAACATGGAGATTCTGACCAACACAGAGCACATGACCACATAGGAAAAACACAAAGTATTGTTCAAACTTCAAACAGTTTGGACATTCTACAATATACAGACTTCAGAAATGACTCAGCAGTTCTGGGAATAATGAAAAGAGTATTTCCATTCTACGGCAGATAGTGAACAGTTGTGACACATGCCAGAAATACAGCAAAGGTAAGCCCAGACCAGCTGTTAGTTTGCCACTGGCTTCCAAGTACAATGAAACAGTGGCTGTAGATCTACATGAGCTGGGACCAAGTGTGTGGTACCTTCACATAACCCACCACTTCACACGCTTCAGCGCTGGAAGCATTGTGAATATAAAGAAAAGCACTTCATTCATTCCTGGATAAGTGTGCATGGCCTGCCCCAGAAATTGTACAGTGACAATGGAAGAGAATTCAATAATAATGAATTACGAGAAATGGCAGAGAAATTCAACATGGAAGTAAAGACAACTGCTGCATACAGTCCATGGAGCAATGGACTTCTGGAGAGACATAAACACTCAGATTATGCTGAAAGTGAAGCAAGACAATGGATGTGACTGAAAAACAGCCATAGATTGTTACATTTCTTTTTGCCATCAAAGCCCAATGTTCAAGGCTACAGCACATACCAACTAGTGTTCAGGCAGAACCTTAATCTTCCCTCTGTACTGGTTGACAAACCACCAGCACTAGAAGGGACCAGTGTGAGTCCATGGGGGGGCAGCACCTTTCAGCACTACATGCAGCCAGAAAAGTATTCCCTGAAGCAGTGTTCAGAGAGAATTCACAGGGCTCTGCGTAAACAGCCGCAACCCACAGATGAGAAGTACGAGACCGGAAACAATCTTTCACATAACTAGTGTATGTTTGTGTAGTTGTAATGAGTGGTACCCACCGGTCACAGTGTTGGCACTGCAGCAGCAGCTCTTCCTCCATGAAGTTCTCCCTGCAGACAGGGCAGGTGACCAGGCTGGCACAGGGGCCACAGTGGGTGTAGTTGTTCTGCCACTCACAGTGGAACCCCGGGCTGCTGGCACCACACTGCATACAGGACACACACCTAAACAGGGAACAGACAACCAATTATTGAATCAATAAATCATGAAACAACCTTTTTAAAAAAGGGGCGTATAAGTACATTTGATTGACAATAGCAAATAGGCCAATGAGCCATCAGGTTAAAGTACATTAGCTATCAGACCAAGTAAAGACTCAGGTGAAATCCAGAGATGGAAGAGGATGTTAATGGACAGAGTGAGACAGAGGACTGAACTTTCAAGCTTAGCAGCAGGACTTTTATGCATATCATGCAGACTCCCCATTTCAGTTCATTTATATCTGTACCTTTTCAGACCCAAAATGACTGAACAGGGAGTGTCATGGATGGTGAGAGTTGGCTGCCGTCTCGAACAGGTGTCTCTTGTAAAATATATTTAATTTTTCAGTGAGAATAACCTGCATAAATAAAGGTTAGATGAATGAAAGAGTTTTACCATTTGCACTTCCACCCGCCCTTGGGTACAGTGTGTAGGGGTGGGTCCAGGCAGTAGGTGTGGTAGCTGACGTCACAGTCGTCACACAGCAGCAGGCGGGCCGGGTCCGAGGCCTTGCCGCACACCTCACACACGATACATTCCAGACAACGCCAGCCCTTACGCAGCATCATCTTAGTCATCTGCAGGAGGGGGGAACGAAGAGGCAAATCAAAAAGAGATTTACATGTTTCATTTCCTGAAATGTCATGAGGAAGCCAGATGTGTTGTTGCAACACTTGAACCTTGATTTCTTATAGTGGCCTACTGTAAAGCATCTAAGGTATGCAAAACGCCGCTATAATAATGATATTGTTTTATTTATTAGGAAACTATCCGTGGCTAAGGCGTCTGCTTAAGTAAGAAGTTCTAAAGATAAAGAGGTTGAATGCTTACTTTGCTGTTCACACAGTATGGATGGTAAACTGGCACACTGAGCACACGCCAGAAGCTGCCCCTCCACACCCTTCCCAAAACTGCCACAACACCACACACATGTCCTGATGGGAGAGAGAAGAGAGAGAAAGAGAAAGTAGAGAGAAAACGAGAAGAGAAAAGCAGAGAAGAGAGACAGAGAGAGAAGAGACAGAGAAGAAGAGAGAGAGAGAAAACAAAGAGAGCAGAAAGAGACAGAGAGAGAAAGAGACAGAGAGAGAAAGAGACAGAGAGAGAAAGAGACAGAGACAGAGAAAGAGACAGAGAAAGAGACAGAGAGAGAGACAGAGAGAGAGACAGAGAGAGAGACAGAGAGACGAGACAGAGAGAGAGAGAGAAAGAGACAGAGAGAGACAGAGAGAGAGAGAGAGAGACAGAGAAGAGAGAGAGAGAGAGACAGAGAGAGAGAGAGAGAGAGAACAGAGAGAGAGAGAGACAGAGAGAGAGACCAGAGAGACAGAGAGAGAGACAGAGAAGAGACAGAGAGAAACAGAGAGAGAGAGAGACAGAGAGACAGAGAAAGAGAGACAAAAGAGAGAAGAGAAGAGAGAGAGAGAGAGAGAAGAGAGAGAAAGAGAAAGAGAAGAAAAGAGAAGAGAGAGAGAAAGAGAAAGAGAAAGAGAAAGAGAGAGAAGAAAAAGTCAGCTTGTGTTACAGCAGAGGTTGTTAAATGTCTAAGACTATCTGACATGGTAAATGCCACAGGGTAACTGGAAAATGTCAAACGGAAAAGCATGAAGCCATTACCTGAAGCAGGACAAATTTATCAGTGTTTGAGAAGAGCACCACTGTGTTCTGCATAGCCTCATCTTCCTCCCCCTCCTCCTCCTCCTTACTCAGTCCAGTGTCTGCTGCTGTCATGCTCAGCTGGGGAAAGGAACAGTGGTGTAAAGTACTTAAGTAAAAATACTTTAAAGTAATTAAGTAGTATCTGTACTTTACTATTTATATTTTTGACAACTTTTACTTCACTACATTCCTAAAGAAAATAAATGTACTTTTTACTCCATACATTTTCCCTGACACCCAAGAGTACTTGTTACATTTGGAATGCTTAGCAGGACAAGAATTCACGCACTTATCAAGAGAACATCCCTGGTCAACCCTACTGCCTCCGATCTGGCAGACTCAATAAATACAAAACGCTTCGTTTGTAAATTATGTCTGAGTGTTGGAGTGCGCCCCTGGCTATCCGTAAAAAAATGAAAAAATTTGTGCCGTCTGATTGGCTTAATAAAAGAAATGTGAAATGATTTATACTTTTACTTTTGATACTTAAGTATATTTAAAACCAAATACTTTTAGACTTTTACTCAAGTAGTATTTTACTGGGTGACTTTCATTTTTACTTGAGTCATTTTGTATAAAAGGTATCTTTACTTTTAAGTATGACAATTAGGTACTTTTTCCACCACTGGGAAAGTATTATACATAGAATGTATTACATTCTGATACAGTCAAGTTCCAATCAAGTGGTTTGTGTCGAATGAACTTTAGACAGAGATCAAGCTCCAAACATTCAAGATCTTTGTGATAAATTGCTGCTGTGGGTTGTWTATACTGTAAAGTTCAATGTCAACGTTTGATGACACGATCCAATGAGTGAGTGGATGGATGATGGATGGATGGATGGATAAAAGTGTTTAAATGTCTGAATGTTTATGTATCGCCGGTCAGTTCAACTCACCAGGAACGCGTCGATGCAGGAGGCCATTGCTTTGAGGCGGTTCCTACCGCCACGGCCCCTTCCACCGCCGCCGCCACCACCACCACCACGAGGCCGCCGCTTCCCCGGGAAACTGCTGCTGCCCCGCCCCTGAAAAGACCAACACCAACCATGCCAGTACCTCACATACTGTAAACCACTGAATCTAGCCATCGCCCAACACAGAAGCGTTTGCAGAGACAGTTTTGAAAGCTCACTGTGAAATGGCCTTCTGCTCTATAGCAGTTAACACTCATCCCAAAGTCTAACTGTCTATGACCTGTTATTGGACCTTACCTGTTTGACCCTGGAGCGTCCCGGCGAGCCTCTCCTCTTCTTCTCCCCGTCTGGTTTCAGGGGGTCAAAGGGCAGCGAATCGTCCGTCTCAGTGAGCAGGGAGTCGGAACGCGAGCGTTCGGTGGGTATGAGGCTGAGCTCCATGGAGAGCTGTGCATCGGGCTCTGCCTCCCCTTCGGTCGGGGAGCCCAGGAAGCCAGAACTGCTCTCGTCCCCGTGACTCGGATGGCTCTGATTGGACATCTCATCCAGGAGGAGCTGATCAGGCTTCCTCTGCTCCTGGGGTTCCTGCTTGATCTTGACCCTTCTGTGATGACTATGTTGACCCTCTCTGTCTGCATCCTTCCCCTGCTCCTCCTGTTCTCCAAACTCCTCCTCCTCCTCGGAGTGAGTACCCCTGACCTCCATGTCCACAGTAGAAGGAGCAGCCTCCTGTGTGTCGGCATGTGGAGCAGGAGGAGACCCTGAGCGCTCCTGCTTTGGGTTCCTTGCAGCTTCCTCCTTTAGCCCCACCTCATCTGTGTCCACGGAAACATGCTCCACCTCTTGCGTGGAGATGGGAGGGGCTGGTGACTCTGGCGAGGTGGTAGACATGCCCTCACTGCTTCTCTTCTCCTCCAGTTTGGACTGCTGCTGTGTTGAGGGTTTGACTTTCTCTTCCTGGTTCTCCCCATTCTTCTCCTTTCTGTGCACAGGGCCTAGCTCTACTACTGCTGCTGGCTCTGGCCACTGTGGTGGTTGCTGTTCTGGTGACTCCGGAGACTCAAGGACAGGGACATGGCTGACCTGGGGTGGCGGGCTAGGAGCCTTCTCTGGCCTCTCATCCACAACAGCCACAGGTAAACTAGAAGCCTCCTGTTGTTCTGTTGTTTCACATTGTTCTGTAACCTCAGCCTGGACCATGGGCTGTTCTGCAGGGACTTCCTCCGTTCCCAGCTGAGGCCCCTCCTCTACCCCTGCCGTTTCTACCACTTCAGCCCCCGTCCCTGTTGAAAAAACAAAATCAGGTTCATCACACCACTAACACCATACACTCAGATTCTATACCATTCTTTAGTGCATCCCAGAAATTACATTGAGTCAGGGTGGCTTAGATAAGATAAACGTGGGTAGAGTTAATCATTTTGCTCTGTCAAAGATGGAGCAGTCAACTCTACCCTTCTATCAATATCTGTAGACCCTTTTATCAAGGACAACAGAAAGCAGTCCAGTCAACGTACCCAGCTCCATGGGCACCTCCTCGTCCGACTTCGTCTGTACCCCGGTCATCTTGGACACGTCCGTCTGTCCTTCTATCGTAACTTCACCCGCCGCTTCTGTCTGGAGTGTCATCTCAGCCAATGTGTCCGTCTGTCCTTCTATCGTCACCTCAGACCCGTCGTTCTCTGTCATCTGCATTTCCACCATGTCTGTCTGTGTGACAGGGTCTGCCGGAGGCTCTCTGTCTCGGCAGAGCGAACAGATACACTTTTCCTCAGGTGGCTCTGATATAGAGGAGCATCCACTGTGAACCCACCTAGGGAGATGATAGAGGATTGGTCAAGAATGGATGAATGAGAGTGGGCCAAATGCTACATAAATAGTGGTAGTTATCAATTTCTGCTGTTGCTCTATAGGCTGGTGTCTAGGCCGGGTCACTGTAAAATACAGTGTGACAACTTGATGAAAAAGGTTTATTAACTTGCCAATTGAATCATTCTGAGGCAGGAGACATACCTGAGGCAGGAGACATACCTGAGGCAGGAGACATACCTGAGGCAGGAGACATACCTGAGGCAGGAGACATACCTGAGGAGGAGAACACACTGGGCAGGAGAACATTGAGGCAGGAGACAACTCATGAGGCAGGAGACAAACCTGAGGCAGGAGAATACCTGAGGCACGGAGACATACCTGAGGCAGGAGACATACCTGAGGCAGGAGACATACCTGAGGCAGGAGACATACCTGAGGCAGGAGACATACCTGAGGCAGCTGATGCAGCGCGGCAGCATGACTGGTGGTTCCGAGGCTTTGCTGCAGACACCACACATAGAGCTGCGGGTACGTTGGCAGCCCTCACACACGGCATAGTTGTCAAACCAGTGGGTTGAGCCGGGCAGCGTCAGACCATGAGCACCACAGTCCACACACACCCGACACCTCTGATATGAGGAATACATGGGGGAATTAAATTAGTTATTCACACAGGAAACACACAAACTGCTACATTTTCAGAATTTATCACGTATTAGAAAAAGGTTATATTTCTGCATACCCTTATTTTAATTTACAGAAGTAATTGTCATTAAAATGTTTCCATTGAAAACCTCTACAAAAACAAAAAACAAAGTAATAACATGAACCATTTACAGTAAGACATGGTCAACATATGGGCAAGGACTTCAATTATAGTGCACCATTATCCTTCTTTCCTAACAGAGGAGACTATCGTCAGTGGAGGTGAGACATGCTCTTACTCTGCACTTCCATGTGTCGGAGGGAAGAGAGGTCATGGCTGGCTGGAGACAGAAGGTGTGATAGCCCTTATCACAGGCATCACATACTAACATCATGGAGTCTTCCCCTGGTTGCCTGGAAAATGAGAACCCAGATGTTACCCTCCAGAGTCTACCTATTCAATGACAGCTGCATGCCTCGTTTCTAAGACCCAATAGACTGACAACTGGTATGTCACATGATCAGGGAAACCCCTGCCCCCACTGATTGGGAGCATGTGGTAGTAGATGGTCAAGGTAGTGTTCAGGAACAGCGCTGCACAGTCTCCCAAATCCCACATCAATTCAGTGAACAAAAAAATGTATTTTAGAAGTAAAAAATTGAGAGCTTTACCCATTTTAAACAAAAAAATATTACCAAAAAATGTGTAACATGTGAGATTGGGCAGCAAAGAGACACTCACCTGCATGTCTGGCACACTTTACACTCTGGGCACTGCCACCCTGATCTCTGTATGGGCGTGGCGCTGATCTCCAGACAGGAGGCGTGGTAGTGCTGCCCACAGCCTGTACAGAACAGCAGGTTCAGTAGCTCCCCCGCAGAATCACAGACAGCGCACCACGCCTCCTCACCCGCTGGAGGGCAGACAAACCATAGTTAGCAAACCAAACGACCAAGTGACCAAATCGTTACACAAAGCACAGAGGACACACACCTCACTGTTACAAAGCATAACCTAATAATCGAGTTTGGGCTTTGACCTCAACTCGATTGGGAGGTGTCCTTACCCATCTCCTCAGCCTTGTCCACGTGCTCTGGACAGAGGAGAGCCAGCTGCTTCGTGGACTGAAAGGAGCCGCTGGCAGCAGAGCAGGGGAAGTGGTAGAACCGTGAGCAGCCCTCAGCATGGCAGCGGATGGTAGCACCCAGACGCTTGCAATATTCACACAGCTAAAAGGAAGGTTCAAAGACAGGGTTACGGGTGAAAGACAATGCCAATAGGAAGAATTTCAGAACCCCACAATTGAAATTAATAAAAATTCTTAACTATTACTTCCAGATGGTGTATATATATTTTGTTCTTCAACTGTACCACTCTAGGGTGCCTACATGTTTGTTCCAAGAACAAATCGCCAATTGCACAGATTTCTATCAGAGATGTCATTTGTTTAACCTACCCGCTGTGTCCCTGAGATGACGGCCTTGTCCACATTCTCCAGCTCCTCCTCAGCCTCCTCCACCTGCTTCACTCCCTCTGACCACACCGCACACCAGTGATGCACCCAGCAGCCTCCTGTTCACCACAACACACAATTAGACACTTCTCATCTGTATGGTTCCTCGCTTCTGATCAGGATTCTATCTCTTCTGGATCAATCAGTTTGCTTTAAAACAACAAAAAATGGAAGGTGAAATGGGATTTGATCTAAAACAAATGCCTATAGAATTTTGATTAAACCCTTTCTAATATGGTTTTGGGATAGGTTTACTGTGCAGGGTGCACACTGTGTATAATATAAACGGTGGGTATAAGGTATATTAATTTAACCTTTATTTTAGCAGGTAGTCCCATTGAGGTCAAAATACCTCTTTCTCAAAGGAGACCTGACCAAGAAGGCAACTCGAGTAAAAAAATTAATCAAAATGTGATGAGATGTTTGAAATCAAAACAAATTGTGCTTGTCACATGCACCGAATACAACAGGTGTAGACCTTACAGTGAAATGCTTAATTACAAGCCCTTAACCAACAATGCAGTTAAGAAAAATACATAAAAAAAGAAACGAAAGTAACAAATAATTAAAGAGTAGCAGTAAAATAACAATAGCGAGGCTATATACAGGGGGTACAGAGTCAATGTGCGGGAGCACCGGTAAGTCGAGGTAAATGAGGTAATAAACTCAACAAAAAATAAATGTCCTCTTACTGTCAACTGCGTTTATTTTCAGCAAACTTAACATGTGTAAATATTTGTATAAACATAACCAGATTCAACAACTTAGACAAACTGAACAAGTTCCACAGACATGTGACTAACAGAAATTGAATAATATGTCCCTGAACAAAGGGGGGGGGATCAAAATCAAAAGTAAACCGTCGGTATCTGGTGTGGCCACCAGCTGCATTAAGTACTGCAGTGCATCTCCTCCTCATGGACTGCACCAGATTTGTCAGTTCTTGCACAAAGGCACCTGCAAGTTCCCGGACATTTCTGGGGGGAATGGCGCTAGCACTCACCCTCCGATCCAACAGGTCCCAGACGTGCTCAATGGGATTGATATCCGGGATCTTCGCTGGCCATGGCAGAACACTGACATTCCTGTCTTGCAAAAATCACATACAGAACGAGCAGTATGGCTGGTGACATTGTCATGCTGGAGGGTCATGTCAGGATGAGCGTGCAGGAAGGGTACCACATGAGGGAGGAGGACGTCTTCCCTGTAACGCACAGCGTTGTGATTGCCTGCAATGACAACAAACTCAGTCCGATGATGCTGCGACACACCGCCCCAGACCATGACGGACCCTCCACCTCCAAATCAATCACGCTCCAGAGTACAGGCCTCGGTGTAACCCTCATTCCTTCGAAGATAAACACGAATCTGACCATCACCCCTGGTGAGATAAAACCGTGACTCGTCAGTGAAGAGCACTTTTTGCCAGTCCTGTCAGGTCCAGCGGCAGTGGGTTTGTGCCCATAGGCAACGTTGTTGCCGGTGATGTCTGGTGAGGACCTGCCTTACAACAGTCCTACAAGCCCTCAGTCCAGCCTCTCTCAGCCTATTGCGGACAGTCTGAGCACTGATGGAGGGATTGTGCGTTCCTGGTGTAACTCGGGCAGTTGTTGTTGCCATCCTGTACCTGTCCCGCAGACAGGTATCGGATGTACCGATGCTGTGCAGGTGTTGTTACACGTGGTCTGCCACTGCAAGGACGATCAGCTGTCCATCCTGTCTGCCTGTAGTGCTGTCTTAGGCGTCTCACAGTACGGACATTGCAATTTATTGCCCTGGCCACTTCTGCAGTCCTCATGTCTCCTTGCAGCATGCCTAAGGCACGTTCACGCAGATGAGCAGGGACCCTGGGCATCTTTCTTTTGTGTTTTTCAGAGTCAGTAGAAAGGCCTCTTTAGTGTCCTAAGTTTTCATAACTGTGACGTTAATTGCATACCGTCTGTGAGCTGTTAGTGTCTTAACGACCGTTCCACAGGTGCATGTTCATTCATTGTTTATGGTTAATTGAACAAGCATGGGAAAGTGTTTAAACCCTTTACAATGAAGATCTGTGAAGTATTTGGATTTTTACGAATTATCTTTGAAAGACAGGGTCCTGAAAAAGGGATGTTTCTTTTTTTGCTCAGTTTATGTACATGTAGGTAGAGTTATTAAAGTAACTATGCATCGATAACAGAGAGTAGCAGCAGCATCCCACCTGTGTCATCAAAGAGTGCTGCCAGACAGGATGCGTCAGAGTCTGAGAATCCGATGGAAGACAGGTCATCGTTCCCGGGCCCTGGCAGTGAGGAAGCGGAGGGCTCCAGGGTGGGCCGGGAGGAAAATGGCCCAAAATGTCTGAGTTCCCGTTGTCCGTGCAGGCTGCGCTCCACACAGTTACATAGAGCACAGACCCTTACACTGCTCTCCCTGTGCAGGCAGAGACTCAGTATTAGACAGACAGCATGCAGGTAAATGGATCCAAAAAAGGTCTATCTTGTGGATCAAGAAGTAAAATTACTAAAGCACTCACTTCAATTCTATTCCATATTATACTCCATAAATTATACTCCTCCAACATGAACAAACACAGACAATATAAACCCAGCTAAGACTATTTGGGAGTACACCTCTGACTGCATGTATCCCATGTAATGCTGGGCAGTGCACTACGGCCCTCATGATCTGAGGATATTCAGCAACTCTTGGCAGCACAGTGGGAGTTCATTTGAAAAATCTATATTTTGTGGTGAATGTTATATGGGTATGAATTGTTAACATATAGGTATTGCCAAAAAATATAATTTGAAATGTTGACTAAAATCTATTTTTTTCCCAGCACTATGCCTTTGTTAGGGTATCTGAGAAGGGACTTACTGGACTATGCTGGAAGCGGCAGCAACAGTTTCATAGTTGTCCTCTGCAGCCAGAGGGGCCTCTGACTCCCCCTCTGAGGGGATTGGCTGCTCCATAGGGGCGCTGTCATCAGCTGGGAAAGGCATTAGTCCACATGTTTTAGGACTTACCAATTTAACCTATATTTGTCTTCAATTTTAAAGAACATTCCAATAAGCTACTGTACGAAAATCGATGCAACAAAAAGAAAAAGAAAGAATTATTATAATTAGCAACAACTACTTTTTTCTGACACCACAGCAGGTATGTTATTGTACCTGTCGGTTCAGAGTCATTTTCTTCGCAGTTTGATTTCTGCTCGTCCATCCCCTCTCCTGATCTCCTTGACAGAGGCCTGAAACGTAAACAAAGTTGCCGAATAATATTAGAGGTAAGGCACATCATAATTTACCAAAATTAACAAAAACATTAAATATACACATTAATTACCACATAGTCTTACGCGGGAAAAAACAACTACCGGTAGTCACATTTATGCTATCTGACGTCCAATCGCAAAATCCAGCGAGGCTCAATTTCCCTTTGTGCCCGGCAAAAGCCCGATATTTCACATTGCTGCAGTATAACAGCTAGATTAAAATAGATAGCCGACGTCAGCTAGCTGATTTGGCTAACGTTAGCGTATAACCTCAGACGTGACAAATTCACAAGAACTGTATAAATAATAAATATAGCTAGCAAGAAGCGTATTTAATACAAACCTTTAGCTATATACATGGGATACTAAATGCATAATTCTKAAACACGTAATTGATTAACCGCGATCCAATCTAGATGAATGAATATGGCTGTTTATGTCCTCAATTTAGTTGAAACCGCAAGCTAGCTAACGTTAGCTACGTCGTTAACTGGTAGCATTCTTGCTAACAAAGTAGCTCGCTAACGTTGCTCGGGATTCGCAAACTCTGCATGAAAATAGCGTGTCAGTGACTAGCTAACTAAATAAATAATACATGTTTGAAGACATTTCCATCTTCGTTTTGCCAGAAATGCGTAATCCAAACCCACACAAGTCATGTATGGAAAAATAACAAAATATAGGAACTGAAATGTTGTTTTCGTTAAATAAAACAACCCTAAACCGAGATACACAAAGAAAATACAACTTCCTTGTACATTACTTCCTGTTGCAACTGTCAAAATCGTGCTAAAACCCTACCACTGTGCAGCATAGTTCCGACTAAATTATACGGACTAAAGGTACATTAATAAAAAAAATCTACAATTGTATGAGTAATAGATTTGTGATATGTTAACGATGAAAAAACTAAATTTCCAACTATGTAGCAATATGACAGATTTAGTGAGAGAGTTTAAACCAGTTCTAGTCACACAACTTTCTGTAAAAACTCAGGAAAGCATTGAGCCCATAACACCTCCAGTAATGGCTGCAGCCCGAATGAGCCCAACAACAGTTTATTCCAAAATCAAAGTCTGCCTGACGTTTTCAAAGTGGTCTTATGTCAAATGGTCCACACTATTTGTTGTGCACAGCTATGCCTTAACCCTAAAATGAATGAAATACAGGGGATTGGATGAGAGTTGAGAAGACAATATGTCCTAATCTTCTCTACTGTGAAGTGTGAAACACTAACAACAAATCAAATGTACCTCGACTCCACCTAATGATGTAATGTACACTTGTATGCGTGTAGTGTAGTGCACAATGGGTAGCCACATGGAGGGTTACTTTGGAGTATCCCATTCAACAAATGTTTCACTAAATTGGGCCTTGTAGCAGAAACTCACAAATCCCAGTGGTATAGGCTACCAGTGTTTACAGCAAGGCATGGTTAGTTACTTGCGTGACAATATGTTCCAATGCAGTTGGTTGTGTTCAGATCACAATTTGCACATCTTGCCATGAAAATGAGCAGAATGCGATTTACACATCAACATGAAATGTAGGTAGTAACGTTAGCTATATGATTCAAACTGTGCGATTGAAATAACTCTGAATATAATGTATGTGTTTGGGGGACTAGTCCATTTCCCCTGCACTGAAGGGAGACTATTACAGTACAATGTTCCACTGCTACCTAACGTTACTACACAGCCATGTAACTAGCTAGTAGTTATCCGTCATGTAACCAAACCCAATAACTAGCTATAATCTATCAGCGATCACTATGATGATTACTGTAAACTCAGACCACATAACTGAAAGCCACTGACAACACACTTATAATCAGAGAACTCCACTTGATTGCTAGCTAGCTCAAATCAATGCGTCCAAAACGGCAACTCCAAAACTTGTTGGCATTAACCGTTAGGTAAACTCCCTAGCGAAGTTACATGCTAGTTAGCTAGCTAACTAGGAAACAAGATAGTTAGCTAGTTAGGTCGCCTGCCAACTATGGCAATCACAAAGTTGGCTAGCTACGCAGTTTAAATAATAAGGGTGTTCAGTTTAGCTAAACATGTAGCTTACATTTACGTTAGCTAATGTAATTTGAGTGAATTCTTATATGAATTCGTTAGCTAAATCCATAGCCAGTCGGAGTAGCTAGTTAACTTAGTGTCGTTAGCTAACTAGACGTTAGCCATCCAGATCAACTAACTTAACGTTAGCTAGCTACAACCTAGCTAGCCTTAAAGGTCAGAGAAATTGATTCGTCAAATAAGTTCGTTAGTGATGTTATTCAACCAAACGACTCACCTTACAATGAGATGGTTGTGTCCTCATACATCCAAACAATCCATATTTGTAGCAGTCTACACAGTTAAATGGTTGATGCTTGCCTCATTTTACTTAGCGGGCTTGCCGGCTGGAGAATGAGGTGAGTGGGGGAAGTGCACGGAGTGTGGCAGGCTGGATAACTAGCGTAGCTAGCTAGCCAGCCACGGAGCTCGAAAGACAAGAGTTGATGGCCAGTTGCTAACACGCCGTGAAAATTGTTAAACAAAAAGCAATGGTCGACGAGTATAAAATTATAGCCAATCTTCCATAAAAATGCACGATCGATAGCCCAATGTTCCGAAACATAGGGGAATGTTTAGTAGTTGATGGTAACTAAATTAGATAGATAACGTTAGCTAACTAACGGCACAAGTTAACTAGCTTCTCTGCATTTTACTGGTTCGGAGTTGTATTAAGTTGGCATCCGATATTCGACCCAAAATTGGGTAATATCTCAATTTATTAACATTAAACTTTCAGGCATTATCTGAAACAATGTTTTCGACACCTAACGTCTTAACTTTAGCGAGCTATTCCTGTCCGGATCACCACCACGAGTGTGTCGGTGTGTATGTTCCGTCAAGTCGCTAAAACAACAACATTTCTCATGTCTGCAAGGGAGCATTTTGTACGCGCCTCTCCAAGTTGTTAGCTAACTAGTTCAGCTCAAAGCCAATAAGCTATCTTAACTTTTTCAGGGTTATAATATTTTAGTGGATAGCATATTCTGATTTTGAACTTTACACCATATGTCAGATCATCAGACTGAGCCCAATGCAAATTCATAAACAAGGCAAAACTGTGACTCGTCAATGTCCATGCACGTTGTGTATAGAAGAGCGCATGAAACAATAATGGAATATGATTGGATTTGGATGCCTCTATTGTATGTTAGATTTTAGGAGGATACATTGGCTATCGTGTGACATTCGAGAGGTTATGGTATTCATTGCTATAATTGCCTCTTTCTCTCACACATGCCCAGATTCAGTCCTACTCCTATTGAACCGGTAGGCTTCTTGCCTTGAATGACCCCTTCACCCTTCCCAGAGTCCTAGTATGTTACTTTCCCATTCTATAGCACTGGCCCATAGTGGCCTGCAGCTCCATGGTGACTCCTGTCTCCTGGCTATGCACTACCATGCCCTTATCTGAGAACATGGCAGCATGTCCCGCTGATCTTGCATGTTTTTCAGAGGAATCAATCAACCTCATTCTGCCCACATCCTCCTAGTTACTAGTACAGTTGAGTTCCTAGTAGGATCAGGTGCTCTCTCACTTTGGTCTACACCACTGCAACTCCCTTTTGACTATCATTTACATGCTTGGACCAATAATGTATTCTCCCTATCCAGAATGCTTCTTCTGGCAATTTAGTTATTGTTGTACTTAGGCCTAATTCTAGGTAGGATATTAGGCATCTCTGATTCCTCTTTTCTGGATGTGTGCATTAATGCTTGGATCAAATTCAAGGCCCTGATGCTATATTTTGATTGAGACACACTCATATGTGACACTTCATACGCTGGATACGTACCTATGCTGGATATCTGTGGGTAAGAGTATACATTGGTTGAGCAAAAATTATGCATATTCAACAATGCAATGTTGCACAATGTTTTGCAACATTGTACACAATAAACATGTCTCAACATTCACTCCTGAGTCCTGACTTTGTCACATCCAGGACCAAAACATGTACGTGTCTCACAACCGTTCACCATACTGAATTTGACCCCAATTTTTAATTGATGAAAACATGTCTGTCCATCTGTCTGTCCACATTGAATCAATATTTATGGGGCCTACACCGGTACAGACTGTTCAACTTTCTATTCAAAGATCTGCTCTCAGAGATCTCTCCCAGATCAGAAGAAGAGTTTTTCTGGCTATGAACTAACTAACCATAAATGGTTGGTTGTGCTGGTTTGGTTTTCATAACGAAAAAGGCGATTAAGATACTGGTTGCCCTGACAGGATTACCCAACTCCCACTCAATTTTAGCAGGATTGAATTGGATTTTTGAGGGCAGGGAATGGTCGGGATTCTCTGACAATCTGACACTGCTGTGATTGGTCAAAGATGGTAAAAGGTGGGTGGTATTATGTTGTTGGACTTCTCCCATTGGTCTGACTTGATGAGTGTGTGCATTCCAATCTGCCCCTTCTATCTCAAGGATAATCTCCTGGATGGAATACCTCCACAGCTGTGAGCTGTCTACTACACAATGCTAACTGGAACAATGACATTCAGTTTGTTTCCTTTTTATTTTAATGTTTTATGTATTTGATTTTGTACACATTTCAAGTCCCCCACCCACTGCTATTATTCTGCTCTTCTCCAATGTGCCTGATGATCCTATTCTGCACACAACACTGGTCAGGTTCAATGTAATCTTTGAATGATTTACAAAATATGGAGCTGATAGAATATAGTATCGTCTCCCTCTCTCAACAATCAGGCTATTCCTTCTTCTACGACCTATTGAGTATCCAGAATGAAGGTACTATGGGAAGATGGAACACTTACCTGGACTGGATAACTCATTACTATGCATTCAATTACTACATTTGTATATACATTTCTATGTTAATAATAGCATCAATAAAGTGTTGTTAGTTACTATTGTTTACTGCAATAATTACTGCATTATTACACAGGAGCAATATCTGCAAAGACCCAAACGTAGATATAATCCACAAGTATGATGTCAGGTACTCCACAAGGGGGTGTATAACCTTGTATTACACGTCACAGGATGTACACACTGGGTAAATCTGAGGATAAAGGAGCTGAGAGGAGAACGTTTCAAGATAAATAAATGTGACAAAACAGAGACAACAAGGCATTGTTCGTTTAGGTTAATAACAGAAAGGAAGTGTCAATGACAGTACAGGTCACCATTAACAAGCTATGTTGCAAATACACTTGTGAAATACTTGGAGAATCAGAGCATAGAGATTCCATTACTCAGGAGCCGGGATGGAGAACATGATTAAGATAAACACAGAGAGATAGGGCAGCAAGGGAGAATATTAAGTCTGGGTATCTTATTAACTACTGTAGACTGGGCCACCAGTTCTGCTGGATGTCTGAGTTTTAACCTTTTCTGCTACAGTACACATGCACCAAGAAGACAGCTCCCACTGTAATTCGGAGGCTCCAGATATGACTATAGGCCGTGGTCAGATTTCTCAAGTTTTTCATGTAGTCTTTTTGGTATTTTATTAGGATCCCCATTAGCTGTTGTGAAAGCAGCTGCTACTCTTCTTGGGGTCCACATGAAACATGACATAATACAGGACATTAATAGACAAGAACAGTTCAAGGACAGAACTACATCCATTAAACATCTTCTGTTCTGTAAATGTCATTTGCAAACCCAAACCCTAGGAGAGACAGAACGATTTAACAGCAAGAATCTACATGTAAAACAGGAACACAAGCAGGGTTTACCTTACACAATAATGCATTATTATTTGTTTAATTACACTTTTAAAAGACAACATAACAAATGAGGCCATAGTTATAATAATTACAATAAATTGCTACATTTATATATTATGATTCAGAAGGTACAAAAATAAAGCTTTTATTTGTTCTGGCACATACTCATATTTCCTCATTGTTTTAGAATAATAAAGCATATAGGAAACCCACATTTTATGTTGGCTTATACTGTAGATGTTATCTAAATAAGATACATATACAATGGATTCTTGACAATACACATGTACAATGGATTCTTGACAATACACATGTACAATGGATTCTTGACAAAATACACATACAATAGAGTCTTGACAATACACAAATACAATGGATTCTTGACAATACACATGTACAATGGATTCTTAAACAATACACATGTACAATGGATTCTTGACAATAACACATGTACAATGGATTCTTGACAATACACTATACAATGGATTTCTTGACAATACACATGTACAATGGATTCTTGACAATACACATGTCACAGTGGATTCTTGACAATACACATATACAATGGATTCTTGACAATACACATGCAATAGATTCTTGACAATACACATGATGATTCCGTTATTATGGCGTCCATTTCTCTCAGGAATGAACTTGTAATAAAAGCCTTCTGAAAGCATTATCTTTGAAGACATAGTCCGATTCTACATGCACCCAAACCAACCATCAACACATTTACTGAAAGTAAAGAGGAAATACAATATTAATCAATAAATACATTACAATGCAATTACCGGTGAGTAAAATGCAAATATACTCTTTCGGGGTGCATAAGGTTGAACATTTTAGTAAAAGCACAGGGCAGTAGAAAAAATAGGAGCATAAGTGGAAATGTAACAGTACAATAGCAATTATCTGTAGGACACTGTGGAAATGTAACAGTACAATAGCAATTATCTGTAGGCACTGTGGAAATGTAACAGTACAATAGCAATTATCTGTAGGACACTGTGGAAATGTAACAGTACAATAGCAATTATCTGTAGGACACTGTGGAAATGTAACAGTACAATAGCAATTATCTGTAGGACACTGTGGAAATGTAACAGTAAATAGCAATTATCTATAGGACACTGGAAATGTAACAGTAACATAGCAATTATCTGTAGGACACTGTGGAAATGTAACAGTACAATAGCAATTATCTGTAGGACAACTGTGGAATTGGTACAGTACAATAGCAATTATCTATAGGACACTGTGGAAATGTAACAGTACAATAGCAATTATCTGTGGACACTGTGGAAATGTAACAGTACAATAGCAATTATCTATAGGACACTGGAAATGTAACAGTACAATAGCAATTATCTGTAGGACACTGTGGAAATGTTACAGTACAGTAGCAATTATCTGTAGGACACCGTGGAAGTGTAACAGAAGCAATTTTTTTATTTAACCTTAATTTAACTAGGCAAGTCAGTAAAGAACAAATTCTTATTTACAATGACGGCCTAGAAACAGTGGGTTAACTGCCTTGTTCAGGGGCAGAACGGCAGATTCTTGTCAGCTCGGGGATACAATCTAGCAACCTTTCGGTTACTGGCCCAACTCCCTAACCACTAGGCTACCTGCCGCCCTCTATCTATAGGACACTGTGGACATGTAACAGTACAGTAGCAATTATCTGTAGGACACTGTGGAAATGTTACAGTAGCAATTATCTGTAGGACACTGTGGAAATGTTACAGTACAGTAGCAATTATCAGTAGGACACTGTGGAAATGTAACAGTACAGTAGCAATTATCTGTAGGACACTGTGGAAATGTTACAGTACAGTAGCAATTATCTATAGGACACTGTGGAAATGTAACAGTACAGTAGCAATTATCAGTAGGACACTGTGGAAATGTAACAGTACAGTAGCAATTATCAGTAGTATACAGGCACCAGAGTTGAACCTATAGTGCCTTTAGCCTAATGATGAAATGTCTTTGGGTCTAGAAAGAACTGTCCAAGCCTGTGTAGCAGCCTAGCATACCAGTGCACACTCAAAACCTTTTCTCGCACAGAGTCACAGTGTCCCCCCTCAATGTCTCTGTTTATGGGTACAGCAGCCCAACTGCTTTGTCTGTCTGAAGTGTTTGTATTCACATACACGCCTGGGCTGCTGAGTGTCTGATTCACACAAATGTGTTGAGTGTTGCAGTGAGTGGGCTTCTTCGTGTGCTCTCTCTCTGCCTCTGTGACCTGCGCTCCCAGTGTGCCCTCCCCCCTAACCAGCTGGGTGAATGACAGCAGCAGTCTCAGAGGCCCAAACGCCCAGTGTGCCAGTCTATGGTCCTCTATAAGTGCATAGCTGGATGCGAGCACCCCATCCACAAACAGAGTGCCGTGTTCAGTCAGGGGTGCGTATACACCCATCCCTTCCTCCTGCGATACAGATGCGATCCTGGATGGTTGTACTCGGCCGTCCGCTCCATGGACGAGTACATAGTCCCCCGGTTTGGCTCTACTGGCAAACTGAGCCTTGTACTCACTGTAGTGGAGTTTGTGATGGGGTGCGAGGAAGACCAGGTGGTGGGGAGTGAGGGCTAGGCGGCGGCCATCTTTTGTGGCCAGGACCAGGAAAGTGGACCTGCTCTCATGGTCTTGGTGTAGGAATAGAAGGACGCGGCTGAGGACGATGTGTCCTGACCCAGACAGGGCCAACACTCTGTCTCCAGGCCCCAGGGAGGCCAGGGTCTTCTGTCCCCCTCCGGCCAAGGTCACCCGGGCCCAGCCTGGGAAACAGCCCCCCTTCTCCACCGCCACAGAGTGATCTGAGGGGGGAATCAATAGAGAAGGACCTACTGTAAGATGACTAAAACACTATATTTTGTTAATAACATTGATATGGTATAATATGACATAAGATATGCATGAATGTATGAAAATAATGACAGGAATAAATGTAAAATACATCCAAAGGCAAATCACTGGAAATAATGTATTTGTCATGTATTAAATATACCAGTTAATATCCACTTGACTTACCAGCTTTGACAGAGCAGTGCACATGGTACTTGGACTCATAGTACACAAAGTCAAAGCCAGCCTCCACAGCCAGCTGGGCAAGCATGCCGTACTTGTCTGGGATGCGGTCTGACGTGGTGATGTCCACAGCCCGTCCCTCATAATGAAGAGAGTCAGGGGGGTGATGGCCGTCCTCATCCCAGGCCTCTGTCACCCTCAGCTTCGTCCCAGGCCAGTGGTTCATCACCGCTATGGCTAGTTTGTTGAGGCAGTCTTTACAGCGCTGAGGGACATGGAGAGGGGTGGAGAGATTTCATTCATACAATATGATATGATACCATTCAATTGAACTATGCTGTCATAATGTATCTACTATGCCAATAGAGTCATTCATTTGCTCTCAATTAAATTAGCCCTCATATTCTCGTGAGAATTATTAGGCAATTGGCAAGTATTGTCAGCATTATAGGCGGGTCTGTCGATAGCAACTCCAGGACTATTGACGTGTATGAACCCCCTTAGAGAGAGGGGAGGTACCAGAGACTGTTTTAATCATTCATTAATGAGGGAAAAGGAACCGCTTGAGACAGAGAGTATATATGAGCCTGTTGTCTACCTCACCCACAATGACCATATATTCATTCACTCACAGTCTCATTCAACCCCTTGTAACTCAATACCTAAAACCACAACACTACTGCAACTAACTGTATTCCTCCTATTATCCCCGCTAGGTTATTTGTCTCTAGCCTGGTCCCCCAACATTTTTTGCTATCATGCCACCTTGCAACAAAAACTGATCTGGAACCAGGCTAATTTGTCTCTCCATTGACATCATCAGATTTAAATTGTCTGTATTCAGAGCTACTAAAGGCCATTGCCACCCTCTCCAACCTTTCTCAAACAATCAGAACATAAGAACACAAAGCTACTGTAGCCATTCTAGAACATTCCTTGGCCTTTTCTGCTGGGTGAGGGAATAATTAAGGCCATTCAGTGAGTCAGTGGCACCTCTGAGACATTTTATCAGAAATGTGAACACCAGATATACACCCACTACTGGGCTGCAATGATACATACTGTATTATGTTTGAATGTCACAGGTAGGTAGGTAGGTAGCGGCAGGTAGCCTAGCAGATAAGAGCGTTGGGCCAGTAACTGAAAGGTCGCTGAAAGGTCACTGTGCCGACTAGGTGAAAAATCTGTCTGCCCTTGAGCAAGGCACTTAACCATAATTTTTCCTGTAAGTCGCCATGGATAAGAGTGTCTGCTAAATGACTAAAATGTAAATGTAAAATGTAATATCACACAATAGCAGTTTACAATATGTCGTGTCAGAGCCTAAATCTCTGTACTCTGGTTAATACAACATAACACTCTCACAGGTAATAGGTTAACTGTACAGACCATCAAACTGAGGCAAACTTTTAAGAGGCTCTTAAGCATTGCCTCCTGAAATTCCCAATTCCCGAGGAATTGGAACCATAGAGATGTATAGAGATCATTGAAAGACTCCAGCACTGCACGGGGCGGTAAGTCACCAATATTAGCTTGACACTTTTTTTAAACATCAAAAGAAGAAGAAAATTGTACTACGTTAAAATGGATGATGTCACAGATGCCACAATGGCACAGATACAACGTTGCAATCTCTATACATCTCTGTGGTTGGAACAGAGTTTGTTAACCATATTTCAGAGAGAGAGAGACTTGGCAAGAGAGATGCAGAGCAGCTAAGAGGCCAGGTCCAGGCTAAGTGAGAGGGCAGAGATACAGATGGGAGGAATGCATGGGCATGCACTCAGCCAGAGTGAGAAAAGAACTAGGGATACAAAACAAACTGCCTACATTTTTCTCGCCATGCCATTGAAGAGAGGCGTTTCATTGTCATTGAACTACAATAGTCGTTTTTTCCGACGGTGCCATTACTTCAGCAGGCGAGAATTTTGTATAGGCGACCCCTTGGAGTGTCCAAACCCTACACAAAGAACGTCTTTCACATCTGGCCAGAGAGAGGGGCACATGCACACATACTGCACACACACACACACACACTGGTACATGCACGCATATACACACTGGTCCTCAGACTGGGAATCAAAAGGGCATACACACACTCAACCACAGATTTCCATCACATACTGTACACTCCTTCAAAAAAAAGAAAGAACACAGACTGAACTCCAAGCATCACCACATGAGTAGCCTGCATTTACAGAAGAAATGTTGTTATGCTCAATTGTGAAGGATAGTCTTGATGTTACTAATGATGGTGAATTTTAAGAATCTGACAATTAGTTTGAAGATTACAGTAGGCCTACTGTATGTCTTAAATATCCCATGTCCAAGATTACATGCCTCTTGTATATGGATCGATTCTCCCTTGACATCAGAAGTTGAGAATACCAGCCATTTGAGAGAAATAACAATACGTTTATTGTTCCACGGCCTCAAATCAAAATGCTAACATCACACTGTGGCTTCCTTGATATTCTAAAGAGGTCAGATGTGACATATGTGAGAGGTCTGTGTTCCTGTGCTGATGTGCCTGTTTCGTAACTCCTCAATTCCTGATCATATTTGAATGGTCATATGTAGAGTTTAAAAATCCTGGGAACTTTCAATCAATTCCCTGATTTTCCCTAAATCCGTTTGGAGGATTCCCGGAATCAGGAGGGAATAAGCAGGAAATCTGGAATCCTCCAACCAGGATTTCTGAATGACCAGGGAATTTATTGAAAGTTCCTGGAACTTTGCGATCCTAGTCATGTGGCAAACCTGACTCTAATGCAAGTTTACCTGCCTGGCCTCACCTACGAGTCCCTCCTAGTATGCACACACAGAGCAGTAGAACCAGAGGAATCGTTTTATTACCAAGCAACAAAGACTTTGGTTAAAGATTGAGAGGACATGATCCCCACAAGTTGGAACACATTCTCCCAGAGTCATATTAAATTACATCCTGAATTACATCCGGAAAATTAGACACCTGGGACAGAATTCTTTGATTAAACAAGAAGTTCACACCAAAATAGTTCAACCAGAGACTGTAAACTGTCCATTACTGAAGTTTCTATGGTTTAGCACCTTGTGAGTAACTATCCAGCCCACTATTTATTTGATTGCCTTTTATCAAGTAACAAAATAGGAAATGCAGGGAAAGTGATTAATGAATTAACATCAGTTTATCAAGTTGAAGTTGTGGATTGGAGAAAATGAATCCTGAAAATGTCACAATAGTGATTTWAAAAATCTATGTATACCACTACCTGCTGCAGTTCATCAATCATCCAGCAGAGCGATTCCCCTTATGAGCTAGCACAGAGAACCCGTTTCCCTGCACTGAAAGAGTATCCTCCTATGGTATTATACTAGGGACCTACTGGCCTGTCTAATAGTAACTATATTACTGTCATGACTGACCAGTGACTTAAACAGGTCAATGGAAAGGGCACCAAGTGGGTCGATGGGATCTTGACGTTGTCACACAGTAAATGTCCTACAAAATCAAACTGAAACCTGGAGATAATTGTACTTGATTAGCCATTACAAACACTGTCTGACCCAGTCTGTCAACCAGTCTTACCTTGGTCATGAAGCGGTCAGCAAGGGTTTTCTCCTCATCTTTGAAGATAATATCGGTGTTGTAGTTACACACCAGTTCATTAAAGCGTTCTGAGTTACGTGTGATCTTGCCCTCCACCCTCCCGCTGGCACCTAGGTTGTTCTCTGAAAGTTTGGGGAAGGAGGTCTTGTAAGGCATGGGGGTGAGTTTCCTGGGCCTAGGGCGGTTGCCGTACCCAGGGCCTGGCCCGCACCCCTGGACCAGGGAGCTCCACGTGAAGATAGCGAGCAGGCCAAGCCGTGCCAGGCTTTCCCACCAGGAGGACACCTTCATTGGGGACACCTTCAATGATCCACTGTGCCCACTAAGCAAGCCCTGTCTCGGGCACTTAAATGCATTTGAATGATGGGGGTTAAATCTTGGTGGTGGTCCATTCCAGATCATGAGTTGTAAAGGAGTTTTAATGTTTCTATAGAGCAAGGTTGGCCATTATGGATCAAAATCCACACTGGAAGTACAGGGACGGCGTTCTTCTGTAAAAATCCATGTTGACCCTTTAAAATGAACTTTAATCTCTACTGTATTGTTATATCCTCTTGCTTATGTATTTTAATGTTTTGATTACTCCCTTAATAATTTATGACACTTGAAAACTATTTTCCTTTCCAGAATGTTTAAGATGTATCATTCTTTATGCTGTTCACAATAAATGAAAAATAAATAGTTCTCAGTCTTTGCAGGTGTTTCTCGAGCTTCCAGTCGCCTACCTACCTACCGCCTCTCTCCAGTCACCGGGCAGTTCAGCAATAGCAAACCTGACGCGCACCTACCTCACTGTTGCGTCTCTGTGAAATATCTCGTCTACGAATTCTCCTGATCGCATTCTCAGAATCTCATCCCATTCCTGCCTCCAGCAATGCGTCTCGAGATGTTTTGGCCGTCCACTTGTGTCTCGTGTCGTGTTGACGCGCTCCTGCCCGCCGTGCGCGAGCCATTGGGTTCTTATTAGAGTCTGGACAAGATTGCCCTCCTTCCTATACACGCTCCCACCGCGACAGCGCACGCCTCCACTTACGTTATTGCCGGACTTTATGTTGTTATACAGTAGGACGTGACCGGTCTTTTTCCCTCCCAAGAGGCAGAGGTGAAGATAACCGGATTACGCATTATGGTGATGTTGGTAAGTCTTATTACACACACACATTTGGAGAGGTCGACCAGGGGAACTATTAACCTACTTGACAACTCATTTAACAGAGAATCATGGGATACGAACGATTTACAGCGGCAATAAAAAGTATGTGAACCTTTTGTAATTACCTGGATTTCTGCATAAATTGGTCATAAAATGTGATCTGATCTTCATCTAAGTCACAACAATAGACAAACATATTGTGCTTAAACTAATAACACACAAGCTATTGTATTTTTCTTGTCTACATTGAGTACATAATTTAAACATTCACAGTCTAGGTTTGAAAAAGTATGTGAACCCCTAGGCTAAGGACTTCTCCAAAAGCTAATTGGATGATACGAGATTGAAGATGGTTAGAGCTGCCCAGCCCTATTAAAAACACTCACAAAATTTGAGTTTGCTATTCACAAGAAGCATTGCCTGATGTGAACCATCCCTCGAACAAAAGAGATCTCAGAGGACCTAAGATTAAGAATTGTTGAATTGTATAAAGCTGGAAAGGGTTACAAAAGTATCTCTAAAAGCCTTGATATTCATCAGTCCACTCTAAGACAAATTGGCTATAAATGGAGAAAGTTCAGCACTGTTACTACTCTCCCTAGGAGTGGCCGTCCTGCAAAGATGACTGCAAGAGCCCAGCGCAGAATGCTCAATGAGGTTAAGAAGAATCTAGAGTGTCAGCTAAAGACTTACAGAAATCTCTGGAACATGCTAACATCTCTGTTGACAAGTCTACAATCCGTAAAACACTGAACAAGAACGGTGTTCATGGGAGGACAACACGGAAGAAGCCACTGCTGTCCAAAAGAAACATTGCTGCACGTCTGAAGTTCGCAAAATATCACCTGGATGTTTCACAGCGCTACTGGGAAAATATTCTGTGGACAGATGAAAAAGAAAGTTTAGTTTTTTTGGAAGGAACACACAACCCTATGTGTAGAAAAAAAAGGCACACCAACATCAAAACCTCATCCCAACTGTAAAGTATGGTGGAGGGAGCATCATGGTTTGGGGCTGCTTTGTGGCCTGGACAGCTTGCTATCATTCCCCCTGACCATTGTGCAGGTCTGATCCACAACTACAGAAAATGTTTGGTTGAAGTTATTGCTGCAAAAGGAGGGTCAAGCAGTTATTAAATCCAAGGGTTCACATACTTTTTCCACCCTGCATTGTGAATGTTTACACAGTGTGTTCAAAAAACACATGAGAACGAATCATTGTTTGTGTGTTATTAGTTTAAGCAGACTGTGTTTGTCTATTGTTGTGATACGATGAAGATCAGATGACATTTTATTACCAATGTATGCAGAAATCCAGGTAATTCCAAAGGGTTCACATACTTTTTCTTGCCACAGTATAAAAAGAGGCAAATGGTTGGAGTTTATTGTCTAACCTAATAAAATATACTTTGTTACACATTTAACAGGTTGGTTAGAAATGAATTGAGTTCCTACACCAATAAACATCCTGATATCCCTCTGAACTTTGTATGCCCTTGTCCACAGATCATTCCTACTTGGAGGGATTCCCCACTACTGTTATTCATTTATTAATAGATAAAAGGTGAAGAGGGTCCATGACAGAAAGGCTGTGTAAGAGCTTCCTGCTCAGTAAAGAGCTACTCCAGCCCTATCTCTCTCTCTCTCTCACACACACACACACACACACACACACACACACACACACACACACACACACACACACACACACACACACACACACACACACACACCACACACACACACAACACACACCACACAACACACCACACACACACACACACACACACACACACACACACACACACACACACACACACACACTACTGTCTCTCTCTGACTTCCAGCTTTGCGTTCCTTTGTTTTCTGGAGACCCAGGTTGACACCTTGGCCCTTAACCCCCCCCCTGATCCTCATCAACCCAGCGCACCCAATACCTCTTAGCTGGAAACACCCCGCCAGCTACTTCTGGCTCTATCAACATATTATGTGTATTCGTCTCAGAACAATAGCTGAGATTTGAGAGAGTCATAAAAAGGGGAAATATTATGTCACAATGAAAGGGGTAATTAAGAATCTGTGTCTCCAGGAGTCTGATGTTTCTTATCATTTATAGAGGCTTAAATAAACAGAGAGGTCAGAGGTAAACGTTTGTCATCCGATTCTTCTAGCTTCCTGGATATCTCCTGAACACTGTCTGTTTGCCAGTGGATACAATATACTGGCCGTACAATACTACTGTACTACAAAGTCTTGTGCTGCCTCTAAAAACAATTCACACTTTTAGGAGAACTCTTTAGCCCTTCAGCCTATGATACATTGTGACCCCATAGATGTTGATACATCACTCTCACATCTCCCTCATTCTTTCTCTGTATTCCAATGTTGTTTCAACCATATATATATCTATATCAGTCTGAGAAGACACCAGGAATAACATTATTCATAGCCAGAGGTMAAACAGTCATAGCATAATAGTGAATATAGTCAAATTGTTATTTCTCTGAATAATCAAAATGGACATGAGAGAATACTGAGATGATACAGGCCAAAGAGGAAAAGCGATGGGGGGTTGTGGGAAGGTAGGAGAAGATTTTGAAGGGAGGGAAGGGTGTCAGGGCCGTGAGGGCAGAGACTCAGATGAGATATATCATAGTACATAAGGACAAATGTAGGGAACGCCATGGTCCAGCTCAATCAAAATAAGAAACTCCTTTCACATGAATCGAAACAATCAGTGATATTGATATTGTTATTTTTTAAATGGATGTGACAGGCAACAAAGAAGAAAAGAGAGATTTCATCTCATCAGACATTAAAGAGAGAGGAAGGAATCTAACGTCTATGTGTTTAAGATGGAAATAAAGTAATTCTTATTATTTGGGGGATGGTGATGCAGCCTATACCCCTCCCTCCCTCCTCCTGACTCTTAACAGGATCGATCACTCCCACAGCACCCAGTCCAGGATGGGAGTATATGTCTGGGTGAATGGCTGAGTTTCCTGCACAGCCACAGCACAGAAAACGAGATCTTTCCTGCCTGGGAAGGCTGGGTCTGCGTCCCAAAACGGAACCCTGTTCCCTATCTAGTGCCCTAATTTTGACCAGAGCCCTATAGGCCCAGGTCAAAAATAGTGCACTATATAGGGAATAGAGTGTCAATTGTAGGGGCGGCAGGTAGCCTAGTGGTTGGGCCAGTAACCGAAAAGTTGCTTATTCGAATCCCCGAGCTGACAAGGTAAAAATCTGTCATTCTGCCCCTGAACAAGGCAGTTAACCCACCGTTCCTAGGCCATCATTGTAAATAATAATTTGTTCTTAACTGACTTGCCTAGTTAAATAAAGGTTGGCTCACGGTCAAAGTAAACTACAATCATGTCACTTTTCTGTTTTACTACAATCATGTCACGCTGTCACTTTTCTGGTTTGTCTAAAGCTGTTAGTGACACTGGCAGGAAAATATTGCTCTCACATGTCCACAATTGGCAGATTTTGGTACTTAATGGAGTCGTAACTGTACTGTGAGGTTAAGAGTTCTTTCTGTAATATAACTTTCAGGGTTTGTAATGTAGTTAGTGTAAAGCAGCAGTAGTTCTGTTTTATGAACAATGCTTGGTTTGACATCTTTAAAAAGCCTTTGTCTTTTAGAGCTGAATAGACAATCTGCAGGATCCACTTCCTTAGACAGAGGCCGTTGGGAGTGGTGTGTCTGTCTCTCACCCTGGCCTGTTATCAGTGTCAGGAAGAGGCATGCTGGTGCGTCTAGGAGAGAGAGAAGAGAGAGAGATTCAAATCCAGGAGGATATAAGAACTCAACAGTTACCAAAATACATACATACAAAACAAAATTCAATTTAATCACAAACTTCAATGTTACCAAATTCTAAATAGAGATATCAAATTAACACATCTTGTCAAAATCAAAAAATTAAAACAAAGGAAGACATTAACAATGCACGGACTCAGTGACCATAGCCTGGGAATAGAGACAGGACGCCATAGAAAAACATGGAAGGTCAGAGAGGAGAGACTTTGAAAGTACTGTGGGTCAGGTGAAGTTTAAAGAAAGAATTGCAGGATTTCTTAAACTGCCTGTTGAGGGAAAATCTCAATTTTGTTCGGATAAAACGTAGACAGTAGATCTTGCTACAGATGATGTCCTGGTCTGTCATAATATGAAAGAGACAGTAGATCCCAACATGTCATACACATGAGCCCTCGTAGATTTCATTTCTCAAATGTTTTTCTTTTTTGTGTAATTATTTTCAATGTATGATTGTTTTTGTTGCTCAAACATATTGTTAATTTATGTAATACTTCATATATAGGCTTTGGTTAACAGCTGCAACCACCCATTCATGTCAATAAAGCATGTATTGGAGAGAGCAAGAGAGATGCTACAGTACAGAGAGGCTGAATGGTTTCTGGCTCCAGATCTCTGAATCACCCTGATAAAGAGGCCTGTGCGGTGAAGCTGTATGTGTCCTAGCTGTATATGTAAAGCAACATAGCCATGTTACGTGTCATAACGTCATGTGTACATCAACATGTTAAGTCCAGATTTCAGTACAGTCCCTTCACTCACCCTATAATAGTATGTACTCACCAATAGGGGATCACACACACACACACAGTATCTTTAAAAAATATATATAACCTGTTGGGAGTTGATGCGTCAGTCAAATGGACAATAGTGGACCAGGGTGGAACTTCCTGGTCTGAAACAAACAGGTCAGAGGTCAACCATAGCACTACTGTACCTCTGATACTGAATCTGCTACTGTACTAGATTTATATATCCTCCACAACATGCATATCCCATTTACAGATGTATGACAACACCCCACACTGCTTCATCATTTAGATATGGCTGATGTCAGAGGGCCGTCATATTAACAGAGTGTGTGTGTTGCTTCCCACTTCAAGTGTTCTTATACTAGTTTCTAACACTTTCAACAATACTGGGCTGGCTTTGATATTTCCAGGACAGTTCCAACAACTATGGTTCCAGACCATCACAGTACAGCTGGGCTCAGTAGTGTGAAAAGGGTATCGGAGTTCTTCATTTTCTGTGTGAGGCCCTGTCTGATGGGTCCATTTCTATTGGATTCTCATGTGTGTAATGCCTGTTTTATGGGTGTATAGAGAGATCAGAGGACTGCCCTGCGAGTCTGCCTGCTGAGCCTAGTCCACCCAGTGTGTGAAGCAAGTGTGCCGTGAGTGTGTAGGCAGGGTGGGGGTCCGCCTGCCCTGCCGTCCCCGGGGCAAACGGACAGTGTGACCGCCTTTATAAGTTGATTAGTTAGAAAGTCTCGCCTTTTCCTGTGAGCAGCTCTGTGTGTTGCCAGTCAGCTAACAGCGGGAAGAATAGAACCCTAATGCACTTTGGCACACACTTCAAATGGCCAGCTGTCAGGAAAGCTAGTCTGTGTCTTTTTTCCCCTTGATTCTTGTGTTTTGACAATAAAGATAACCTATCTCATCCCGTTACAATACATGCTGGCTGTCTCCCAACTCCTGCCTCGTTTCTGATATGGACACTGAACTACCAGTCAGATGGTGTCCTTGCGTGTGTTAGTTACCCTACTGGACTTCTTGTCTGTGACACCACAAAAAAAGAGAATAAAAAATGAACGGCGCACACTCGTCTCTCTTGCAGTGAACTTTTAGGACCAGCGGTGTAACCACCAATCTTTAACTCGTAGCCTTCATCCAAATAAAACACCAACTCCCAGGGTTCATCTTCTCCCAGTGTTTCAGTAAACAGAAGAKAGTATTTGAAAAATAATTGATATAGACCTAGACCTCATGATGTAGTTCTAGCTGTGTTTATTTACATATGAAGGTGAGGTTTAAGTTCAGGGAATAGTGAATGGGGACATGTTCATTGGAGCGCATAAAAGCAAAAATAGTTTTTTAGAAATGTTTGCAAATTGATTAAAAATAAAACTGAAATATCACATTTACATAAGTATTCAGACCCTTATTTCAGTACTTTGTTGAAGCACCTTTGGCAGCGATTACAGCCTCGAGTCTTCTTGGGTATGACGCTACAAGCTTGGCACACCTGTAYTTGGGKAGTTTCTTCATAAACCATGTGCCATGGAGTCGGCACATCAAATCTCTTCACAACTTGCATGGCACCGCTGTCAACATTTATCCTCAAATGAAACTAAGATTTCTTAATTGTTACCCAGAAATGATTTGATATGGAAATAAAAACAGCTGCATTGGACCTTTAATAATGAATATAGACTAAATTGTCCAGTTTTTAAATGGATAAATTGAAAGGCATCACTATTGAATGTGATGTTTTTTTTGCAGGATCACTTAGAGAGCATTGATCTATTGYTTTCCTTCCCTGTCAGTTATGACAAGTTATGACATTGTTGTAATACAAATGCCACCTCATTCTCAAGGCGCTTGTTAACTATCCAATCCTCTCATAAGAAGATTCATTCTAAGAAATTAACACAGGCACTCAAAAGCCTTATTGTGATAAAACAGAACTAATTTCACTAGGCCAGTTTGCACATTCACTAAAATAATTAGGTTAAGTGGTGGGGGGGGGGGGTGTCACTGAAATGTCAATTGCTCTGAAAGTTTCAAACAGGTAGATGCACTTGTTTCTGACACACACCTGTATTCATTAAGTGCCATGTCTAGGCGGTGTTGTGTGTGCCTACAGCCCACAGGGTGAACCAAACCTCTGGTATGTACATTTGTCTAGGCGGTGTGTGTGTGCCTACAGCCCACAGGGTGAACCAAACCTCTGGTATGTACATTTGTCTAGGCGTGTGTGGTGTGCCTACAGCCCACAGGGTGAACCAAACCTCTGGTATGTACATTTGTCTAGGCGGTGTGTGTGTGCCTACAGCCCACAGGGTGAACCAAACCTCTGGTATGTACATTTGTCTAGGCGGTGTGTGTGTGCCTACAGCCCACAGGGTGAACCAAACCTCTGGTATGTACATTTGTCTAGGCGGTGTGGTGTGCCTACAGCCCACAGGGCGAACCAAACCTCTGGTATGTACATTTGTATTTTGGTATGGGTCCTGAGATCCCTCAAAAAGTTCTACAGCTGCACCATCGAGAGCATCCTGACTGGTTGCGTCAATGTCTGGACCGGCACCTTCCCGGCCTCTGACCGCAAGGCACTACAGAGGGTAGTGCGTACGGCCCAGGACATCACTAGGGTCAAGCTTCCTGCCATCCAGGATCTCTATACCAGGCCATGTCAGAGGAAGGCCCTAAACATTTTCAAAGACTCCAAACATTTTCAAAGACTCCAGCCACCCTAGTCATAGACTTCTCTCTGCTACCACACGGCAAGCGGTACCGGATCGCCAAGTCTAGGTCCAAGAGGCTTCTTAACAGCTTCTACCCCCAAGCCATAAGACTCCTGAACCACTAATTAAATGGCTACCCAGACTATTTGCATTGCCCCCCCACTTTTACACTTCTGCTACTCCGGTTATAGTGAATAGTCACTTTAGTTACTCTACATGTTAKTCGAGGTAATATGTACCTGTGCCCCCGCACATTGACTCTGTACCGGTACCCCCTGTATATAGCCTCGCTATTGTTATTTTACTGCTGCTCTTTAATTATTTGTTACTTTTATTTTTTAAATAACACTTATTTTTCCATAAAACTGCATTGTTGGTTAAGGGCTTGTAAGTAAGCATATCACTGTAAGGTCTACTACACCTGTTGTATTCGGCGCATGTGACAAATAAAATTTGATTCACAGGAAGTAGCATTCCGCGAACATTTAGACACTCCCTTTTTGCGGAGGAAAAGGCAACACAAAACAAAAGACAAATCAAACATCCAACAAAAGAAAACAAGAAAGAAACGCAAACAAAAATCAAGGAGAAACCGGGATTTATTTTTCTTCCTTCCAAGAGGAAATGAATAATATGAAAGGAAAACTGGTGGAGGAAAAGAGGATTAGGTGGGTGGCGGTGAAGGAGAGCGCGCACGAGTCTCCTCTCCTCTTGATTTGTGTGTGGGCTTGGGTTGTAGCGGCGTCAGGGACGGCCTCTGATGACAGACAGGACAAAATACAACAGCTTTGTTCTGGGCCTGATTAAAGCAAGGCTACTAAGGGTGGCGGGACAGAGGACAGACACGCACACGACACTCAGAAGACAGACACACTGGCACAGGATGGGCAAACACTCGCAATCACACAGCCCGGAACCGGGATGGGCTGGACAATGAGACCCGATGATTTATAGATGTATACTAGATCTAACTGCACTGTAAACAGTCTTATTACTCATACCAATCCAGATGACAGACTATGTATAGGAAAATGCAATACATTTGTCCTTTTTCCTCCCTAGTACATAAAAATATATTTAATTGCTTTCAACACCTACGGTCACATTCTCATTACGTTAGCGTTTTTAAACAATAGGAAATAAAATGTCCATCAGCTCCCAGGTTAGAGGTTCTCACAGTAAAAAATGCCCTTGATTGACTAATAAAAAGAGTCCCACTTTAACATTATCACCCCTAAGTAACCAGCCCACTCAAACATTGTGCACCCCAAAGAATATATTGAATTGATGGGTGCCAGATCTGTTTCTGCTCGCTTGCCAATGGGCTGCTCTCCTAAAATTCTTATGGAATTTTAATGCTGTTTAGCATGACAATGAGTGGCAAAGGAGTTGTCAAGATGGCACAAACAGATCTGGGACCAGGCTAGTGAAATTAGTCAACTTTAATGATTGACCAGAAAACAGAACTTCAGGTAAACGTTCAGCAGGCTGCCAGGTGAGTTGAGTGAATTCGGAGACCCTGCCCCCTGCTGGTGATGAACGGAACAGAACTCTGACTATCAGCTAATAATAAAGAATACTACTACAATTTAACATGCTGATACAGCAAAGGAGAACCATGACACAAATAAAAACAAAGCCACAGATCATTTAGACTATTCCAATATCAAAATGAACAGAAAAAAACATCTGGAATTGGCAGTGGACAGTAACCAGTATTGCACTTAGGTTAATATTAACAAACGTTAAAAACATTCACAGTAAGACTGGTCCAAGGCAGGACACCCAAAACTAGTGAGCGTCACTTTGCATTTAGGAAGCTCCTCTTTAGGGGGTTAGAAACCCATGAGAATAAGTAAACAGCAATGCCATTATACGACCAATAACACAACCTCATTAAGAAATAAAATCATGTGTTAAGGTATCTTTTCATGTATCATTCCGTTATTCCAAGTGATAATTTAAAAACAAGTCATGGGTTGTGTTCATTAGGCACCACATGAAAAAAAAAAAAAAAAGACCAAAACGCAAACTTTTTTTCTGTTGGAAAAAGTTTTCAAATGTAACCTAATGAACACAACCCTGTCCTGTCCCGTTCTCTTCCTCCACGATATGAAGGTCAAGGTATGTAGAATAGAGTGAGTAATCCCTYAACCCTCAATTTTAAAACATCCTCCTCTCATTAACAAACACAACACCATTACAGACAGACGTCTTACAAAACATGGAAGTGGGATTCACAGGATGAGTGAGGCCCAAAAATAGTGGTTTAACATGAGGGGGGAGGGGGAGGCGGCAGCGAGCGAGAGACAATTCAAACGCTGAACCCCAGAGCAGGAAAAGGAAATGTCAGTCAGTCACAACRTAATGTTCCAAAATAGCTTTGACACGTGTGTCCAAAGAGTAAAGTCAGTCAGTCCCAGCTCAACCTCTCAAACCCACAGAGTTTCTCACAAGGCATTAGGACATCCAGGATGCTCTGTATGATGTCACAATGTCAACAAGAACCCTCATACAGATTAAAGCCCTTTTTCAGTTCCAGAATCTTTCATTGGTTCCAGAACATCTCGTTTTTGGCTCAGATTACTGTGCACAATGATTCCAATATAACCCCAGTATTGTAGTCTGAGACTATTTAAATTGATTCCCCAGRTCAACTTGTATTGATTGGGGATTAGTCAGTGAGCAGCACTCTACTGCACCATTGGCCAAACTGCACTTCTAATCCTCCACTTCTGTCTTTTCATTCTGGTGAYCCAGACACCGATAGGCTGGAGGACTGAAGACAAGGTGCCTTTTGTTCCAATSGGAATGCTCTTCAGGAGGCTTAGGTCCCGGTCAGGTGTTAGAGATGACAGTTGATTGGTCAAGGGAATGTCAGTCACTGGATCTTTGACAGGCCATTGGCCAGGAGGAGCTTGAGGGGGATGGTGGTGCGGGACACGGTCAGAGGCAGTTTGTGGAGACCTGCGGAGACATAACACATACGGTTAAAAAGGTGTAACGACATGGCACGTTTACCRCCAACACACACAGAGATCACAAGCAAGAGAGAAAGACGGTGAGCAAAGGAAAGAGAGGGATAGAGTGTGTGTGCAAGAAAGTTTGGGTGCTAAGAAAGTCCATCAGTCACAAAACAGAACAAAAGCAGTTGGGGAGGAAGCGGGAAAGGAGAGATGCCATCAGATGCCACCCCAGTAAGGGGGGTGTGTGTAATATATATATATATATATGGCTCTACACTCCGAACTGTTGTTTTTGTTGGGCTGGGGAGTGTGTGTGTGCGCGTGCGAGGGCTGGGGAGTGTGTGTGGCTGCGTGCGGAGGGCTGGGGAGTGTGTGTGTTTGAGGGGGCTGGGAGTGTGTGTGTTGAGCGGGAGTGTGTGGTTTGAGGGCTGGGGAGTGTGTGTGTTTGAGGGGCTGGGGAGTGTGTGTGTTTGAGGGGCTGGGGAGTGTGTGTGTTTGAGGGGCTGGGAGTGTGTGTGTTTGAGGGGCTGGGGAGTGTGTGGTGTTTGAGGGCTGGGATTGAGTGTGTATGAGTGTGAGGGGCTGGGGAGTGTGTATGAGTGTGAGGGGCTGGGAGTGTGTGGCGTGTATGAGTGAGGGGCTGGGGAGTGTGGTGTTGTGTGTATGAGGGGCTGGGAGTGTGGTGTTGTGTGTGTATGAGGGGCTGGGGAGTGTGTGTGTGTGTGTGTGTATGAGGCTGGAGTGTGGGTGTGTGTGTGGTATGAGGGCTGGGTGATGTGTGTGTGTGGTATGAGGGGCTGGGGAGTGTGTGGTGTGTGGTGGTGTGTGTGTGTGTGTGTGTGTGTGTGTGTGTGTGTGGTGTGTGTGTGTGTGTATGAGGGGCTGGGGATGTGTGTGTGTGTGTATGAGGGGCGGGGAGTGTGTTGTGTGTGTGTGTGTGTGTATGTGTATGAGGGGCTGGGAGTGGGTGTGTGTGTGTGGTATGAGGGGCTGGGAGTGTGGTGTGTGTGTGTGTGTGTGTATGAGGGCTGGGAGTGTGTGTGTGTGTGTGTGTGTGTGTGTATGAGGGGCTGGGGAGTGTGTGTGTGTATGAGGCGGTAGTGTGTGTGTGTGGTGTGTGTGTGTGTATGAGGGGCTGGGGAGTGTGTGTGGTGTGTATGAGGGGCTGGGAGGTGTGTGTGTGTGGTGGTGTGTGTGTATGAGGGCTGGGGAGTGTGTGTGTGTTGTGATGTGTGTGTGTGTGTGTGTGTGGGTGAGGGCTGGGGAGTGTGTGTGTGTGTGTGTGAGGGCTGGGGAGTGTGCCAGCACGCCAGACCTACAGACCCCCAGGGGACTCCTACTCCCCTCTCACTTTCCTGAGAGAATTGTATAGGCCTTTCTATCTGAGGAAAGGAGACCAGCCCATTGGGAAACATGGCCAGGCCCAAAGCTGGGAAGGGAACACCTTGCTAGCTTGCTCACAGTTCAGTCACTCTGAAAACACACTGACCATTAGCAGCTAGCACAGCCCTTCTACTGCATAATGAAAGTAACACAATATAACTAATCAAATATATATTCAATAGCTGATGAGGGGATTCAGCTGCAGCCAAGGTAAGTGGACAAATCATGTAAGGTTGTATTTGGAGTGGAACATCCCTTTAAATTGAAAGATGTAAAGTTRCATGAAAGCATTATTATTTTAAAAACGAAACATAAAAAGCCAACATATAGAAAAATCAGGTAACAGGTCCATAGACACATCTTCCTGTCAAGTACTGTGTAATGTATATAGAGGCTTTAGAAATACATTTGGATTGATTGATGTAAGTACCAAAGGCACGTATGAGTTCTCTCTGCACAGTCCAGGTGAGAGTGTTGATGAGGCAAGCAGAGGTGAGGCCAGCGAACAAAACGTTGTACAGGAACACTATGTGGAAGTTCCCCAGCCAGTTATACCTCCCAAAGTCTCCCAGCAGGTCAAAGCGTGTGATGCCTGTAGAACAGATAGAATGTGGTTAGGTTTGACGCTCTGTAACTGCTCATCATGGTTGGATAAAGTTCAGATCCTCTGACTGGTGAGGGTGTATTTGTGAAGCGCAGTACTTGAACATGGCCAAGGTCACACAGCGTTCATAGTGAATAGACTGCATAGACACGCCCTCTTCTGGTCAGAAATGATAATGCAACCAGAAGCTCTGTCTAATAACAGTAGGCAATGAGTCACTTTTTGTTCAACCATATGAAACAAGAATATAGAAACTCAACCAGGGGAAAGGGGAGAGCCCTTACCTAGAGTACGAGAGAAGACTGGCAGTGCTGAGCTGAGGACCAGAAGAGAGACACAGTTCCCAATGATCTGTGTGAGGTTGGTGTCCTGAGTGTGGGGCAGCAGGAAGGTGAAGAGAGGAGAGCTGTAGAAGCCCACCACAGACGACACCATCAGGTACATGATGAGGACCACCTGCACTGCTGCTCCCAGAGAACCAAACATGGAGAAGGAAGTTGTCCCCAGACGAGGGTCCTATCACGCAGAGGAAACACACGGTTAATGCCAATTGGTTGTAAAATGTTCCCACCCTCCCTCCTCCGCATGTTCCTTGTATTTGTGTAGTCTTAAATCAATATAACATATAAATGGTCCTCAGTGACTTCATATAGGATAGAACAGGCTATTCAGGAGCAACAGTGGCAATATACAGTTAGAATTCAACATACACTACATGAYCAAAAGTATGTGGACAACTGCTTGTTGAACAAGCAGTTGGGCATTAATATGKAGTTGGTCGGGAGTTGGTCCTCCCTATAACAGTCTCCACTCTTCTGGGAAGGYTTTCCACTAGATGTTGGAACATTGGAAGCAAGTCCCTGCAGCATTCAGCCACAAGAGCATTAGTGAGGTTGGGCACTGATGTTGGGCGATTAGATCTGGCTCGCAGTCGGCGTTCCAATTCATCCCAAATATGTTCGATGGGGTTGAGGTCAGGGCTCTGCGCAGGCCAGTCAAGTTCTTCCACACCGATCTCAACAAATMATTTCTGTTGCCACAAAGTTGGAAGCACAGAATCGTCTAGAATGTCCTTGTATGCTGTAGCGTTAAGATTTCCCTTCACTGGAACTAAGGGGCCTAGCCCGAACCATGAAAAACATCCCCAGAACATTATTCCTCCTCCACCAAACATTACAGTTGGCACTATCGTTCTTCTGGCATCCGACAAACCCAGATTCACCCCTMGGACTGCCAGATGTTGAAGCGTGATTCATCAATCCAGAGAATGAGTTTCCACTGCTCCAGAGTCCAATGGCAGCGAGCTTTACACCACTCCAGCTGATGCTTGGCATTTTGCATGGTGATCTTAGGTTTGTATGCGGCTGCTCACCCTTGGAAACCCATTTCATGAAGCTCTCGATTAAGTTATTGTGCCAACGTTGCTTCCAGAGGCAGTTTGGAACTTGGTAGTGAGTGTTGCAACCGAGTACAGAATTTTTACGCACTTCAGCACTTGCCGGTACGTTCTGTGCGCTTGTGTAGCCTACCACTCCGTGGCTGAGCCGTTGTTGCTACTAGATGTTTCCACTTCACAATAACAGCACTTACAGTTGACCGGGGCAGCTCTAGCAGGGGAGAAATTTGACGAACTGACTTGTTGGAAAGGTGGCATCCTATGACAGTGCAACGTTGAAAGTCACTAAGCTCTTCAGTAAGGCCATTCTACTGCCATTGTTTGTCTATGGAGGTTTCATGGCTGTGTGCTTGATTTTATACAGCAGTCAGAAACTAATTTGAAGGACTCACTCATACGTATGAAGAAAAACAACATTAAATGGAGATAAGAGTTTTCGGCCATATCGTCCCAGCCCTACAAGAAGACTAACAGCACGTGGTCTAGCATTGATGCTATAAAAGCCAATAATCCATACAAAGCCCCTACCAGCTCACACATCCCCTTATTCCCCTTGGTAGAGTCCTCACCCCCATTCCTCTGGGCATGGCCGTCTCGTCGAAGAGGAGCTCCAGAACGTGGAAACACACCATCAACACACACACCACCGTTAGAGCTAGGAGCAGCAGCATGGCCAGAGGGTAGAACAGGTTCCGCTGCCATGGTGACGCTCTCCTCCGCATCTCTGGGGAGGGAGAGAGAGAGAGAGAGATGAGAACCATTGTAAACAATGCGGTCTGTCTCCCGGTATAGTGTAGCTATTCCTGGACTTTTTATAATGTCTGAATGAAATCAAACAATGTTGTACTTTTATAATAATAATCTTGAATACTATCCAACCCTAGTATCCCCACAGTGATCCCTGTATGCTGCAGCCCTAAATCAGTCAATACCTACAGAAGGTAATAAAACACAGTACTATTATATACACATCTTGGTCTTACGGAGGGCGATGCGTTTGGCCTGGACGCTGAGGAACTGCATCCTCAAAGGCTCCACGTTTACACTGATTCTGCATGACGTGCTACCGCCTACAAGGAACAGAGCAAGGTCAACACAAACACCACCTCTCTAGGATGAGTCATAATAGCATGGTGTAGTGTGAGCATCCCGTCGGTGTACTCTAGCACACGGTAGTCAACTCACTGTTGAGTTTCCTGGAAAGCGAAGCCTCCTCGAACACAGCACAGTTCATCTCCACCTCCACATTCTCCAACAGCTGAAGAAACACAGGGGATGGATGTCATCAAGTTACAACAAAGGTATAGTGTTGTTATTGTCTGTATATGGGGGTATAGTATGTGGATTGTCACTCACCCCTGGTTTGACTAGTAGGCTCCCAGTGACACTGAACATGCGGGACAGCCCGAAGGGAGTGCACACTGCAGGGAGACAGGAAGTGGTAGGGTGGCAGATAGTCTAGCGGTTAAGAGCGTTGGGCCAGTAACTGAACGGTCGCTGGTTCGTATCCCAGAGCCAACTAAGTAAAACAAATCTGYYGATGTGCCCTTGAGCAAGGCACTTAACMCTAATCGCTCCTGTAAGTCGCTATGGATAAGTGTGTCTGCTAAATTACTAAAATATAATACAAAAAATATCTGACCATGACCAACTGATCACAAGTTAGTCAGCTACTTACACAGGAGCAGGAGCACTCCAAACAGAGAGATGGCAGAGTAGAGGTATGGCAGGTAGCACTCCCACACGTCTGAGATGGGATATCAAAAGGTCACCAGAGAAAGGATTTTTATATATGGTTCTCAAAAATAAAGGACTCCAATTCAATTCTTCAAAATACCCATCTTCAAAATACCCATTGCGAACAGTAGCAAAATGGCTTATATGAATAGCAAAGTCAAAGATCAACTGACCGTAGAGGCTCTCCCTGGCTGTGTTGTTCAGCAGGGCAACACCCACCCACACCATGCCYAGYACCAGCAGAGTGAGCAGCAGCAGCACCACCGCCGTCTCATACACCCGCGCCATCACCCCCTTCTTACAGCCCACGAAGCCCTCAGACTCAGTGAAGAAGTAGGCGAAGGGCATGAGGAAGACCAGGGACAGGTTGGAGAAGAGGAACACCAGGTTCCACAAGCCTGATGGAGATATGGTCCAAACATTACAGATTAGAACGTTATGAAACACCAGCAAATAGATAGAACAATCTATTAGCAGATAAATAGATAGAACAATCTATTAGCAGGTATTAGGAACAGGTCCAAAGGGGAACTACATTTGACTGTTAACAGTACAACAGTCAGCCACAATGAGGCGCAGCAGTGTATGCCCCCCAACACTTTTGGGGGGCATACAGTCCAGTCCACTAACATCTGTAGGGATCTATGGCAATAAGCTACAGGGCTCAGTGAGTTGGAGTTGACAGTGCTCCTTGTTATTCACACCAAGAGCTAACATATGGGGCCCACTTCCGCTTGTTGTTTAATTACTGTGAAAGGATAACATGACTCACCTTTTCCAAACACCACACTATATTTGCCATAAAACCAAAGGCAACAGTTGTGGCTGCTTTGTGTGATGTATTGTTGTCTCTACCTTCTTGCCCTTTGTGCAGTTGTCTGTGCCCAATAATGTTTGTACCATGTTTTGTGCTGCTACTATGTTGCTACCATGATGTGTTGTCATGTGTTACTGCCTTAGGTCTCCCTTTATGTAGTGTTGTCTCTTGTCGCGATGTGTGTTTTGTSCTATATAACAATTGATTTCAACTCATTGACTATCGATACTTAGGATTTAAATATGGTTTAAAACAGAAGGCTATAGAAGTACAGAGTGAGTGCGTTATGGTGTAGACATGAAATGCTGTGTTGGTTGTAGTATAGACAAGGTACAGTACCGTGGATGAGTGATCCATTGAGCCACTGCATGTAGTAGCTGTGAGGGAAGGTGAGCAGCACCTCATTGGACAGGATGGAGATGGGGAGGAGCAGCACAGCGCACACAGCCACAGAGAGGGTGAATGTACACAGCCACAGCCTGGAGGGGGAATGTACACAGCCACAGAGAGGGTGAATGTACACAGCCACAGCCTGGAGGGGGAATGTACACAGCCACAGAGAGGGTGAATGTACACAGCCACAGCCTGGAGGGGAATGTACACAGCACAGAAGGTGTGAATGTACACAGCACAGCCTGCGGGGGGAATGTACACAGCCACAGAGAGGGTGAATGTACACAGCCACAGCCTGGGGGGAATGTACACAGCCACAGAAGAGGTGAATGTACACACAGCCACAGCCTGGAGGGGAATGTACACAGCCACAGAGAGGGTAATGTACACAGCCACAGCCTGAGGGGGAATGTACACAGCCACAGAGAGGGTGAATGTACACAGCCACAGCCTGGAGGGGAATGTACACAGCCCACAGAGAGGGTGAATGTACACAGCCACAGCCTGGAGGGGGAATGTACACAGCCACAGAGAGGGTGAATGTACACAGCCACAGCCTGGAGGGGAATGTACACAGCCACAGAGAGGGTGAATGTAACAAGCCACAGCCTGGAGGGGAATGTACACAGCCACAAGAGGTGAATGTACACAAGCCACAGCCTGGAGGGCGGAATGTACACAGCCACAGAGAGGGTGAATGTACACAGCCAACAGCCTGGAGGGGGAGAGCATATTCTGTGACCGTGTAGAAATGAATTTTTATGGAAATGGACAATAAAGCATTTTGGAGTGTGTGTTTCCTGTAGCTTCTCTGTGAGAAGGGAAGGGGACAGTATAGTGCCAACTGGTATGACAAAGGTAGGAAGGACATTAACAGTTACACCGGGCAGACTGATAAAACTACAGCCAAGTGGTTGGTGTCATTTATTTGGTCACATTGACTCAGATACTAGTCAAAACTCTGCTCACACTGACACAGTGATGGACTGAAGTCAACGTGCTGCAGACTGCTACCAAGTCAGTTTGTTCAGCCTTACGCTCTTTACTTACGCAATTTTGTTGACGGTTGCATCTTCAATGTCATCTGAAAAATGGCGAAAAACATGATGAGTGATTCACATTTATACCAACATGCTAGTAAGGCACACTAGTACTGACTAAAGGAACATGAGCATCTTGGCAACTTGAAGGAAACTTGAAAACAGACCAGCTCTAAACCAGACAGATAAGAGAACTGATAATGGTTAGGAATTTGATGGAGCCTGGAGGTAAAGAGAGGTAGAGGCGAGGACGAGGTAAGAGAGAGGTAGAGGCGAGGACGAGGTAAAGAGGTAGAGCAGGACGAGGTAAAGAGTTAGAGGGCGAAGGTAAAGAGAGGTAGAGGCGCGGAAGAGGTAAAAGAGAGGTAGAGGCCGCGGAAGAGGTAAAAGAGAGGTAGATGCAGAGACGAAGGTAAAGAGAGGTAGAGCCGAGGACGAGGTAAAGAGAGGTAGAGGACGAGGACGACGGTAAAGAGAGGTAGAGGCCGAGAGAGGTTAAGAGAGGTAGAGGCATCCGTGAAGAGGTAAGAGAGGTAGAGGCGTGGAAGAGGTAAAGAAGAGGTAGAGGCTGTGGAAGAGTAAAGAGAGGTTAGAGCATAGAGAGGTTAAAGAGATGTAGAGGCGTGGAAGAGGTAACGAGAGTAAAGGCGTTGGAAGAGGTAACGAGAGGTAGAGGCGTGGAAGAGGTAAAGCAGAGGTAGAGGCGCAGAGGACGAGGTAAAGAGAGGTAGAGGCGCGGAAAGGTAGAGAGGGTAAGGCGCGGAAGAGGTAAAGAGAGGTAGAGGCGTGGAAGAGGTAAAGAGAGGTAGAGTGCGCGGACGAGGTAAAAGAGGTAGAGGCGCGGAAGAGGTAGAGAGGTAGAGGCGCGGAAGAGGTAAAGAGAGGGAGCAGGCGCGGAAGAGGTAAAGAGAGGTAGAGAGCGCGGAAGAGTAGAGAGCGTTAGAGGCGCGGAAGAGGTAAAGAGAGGTAGAGGCGCGGAAGAGGTAAAGAGAGTAGAGGCGCGAGAGGTAAAGAGAGGTAGAGGCGCGGAAGAGGAGAGAGGTAGAGGCGCGGAAGAGGTAAAGAGAGTAGAGGCGGAAGAGGTAAAGAGAGGTAGAGCGCGGACGAGGTAAAGAGAGGTAGAGGCTACGAGCGCGAAGGTAAAGGAGTAGAGGCGGGAAGAGTAAAGAGAGGTAGAGGCGCGGAAGAGGTAAAGAGAGGTAGAGGCGAGAGGAGAGGGAAAGAGAGGTAGAGCGTGGGAAGAGGTAAGAGAGGTAGAGGCGGGAAGAGGTAAAGAGAGGTAGAGCGCGGAGAGGTAAAGAGAGGTAGAGGCGCGGAACGAGGTAAAGAGAGGTAGGCGCGGAAGAGGTAAGAGAGGTAGAGGCGCGGAGAGTTAAAGAGAGGGTTAGAGGCGCGGAA
>NC_036847.1:29864333-29891229 GCF_002910315.2 Salvelinus sp. IW2-2015 | reverse complement strand
GAGGTAAAGAGAGGTAGAGGCGATGAAGAGGTAAAGGAGAGGAAGATTCTAAAAACAGAGCGATAAATCGGTAAGACACTACGATAGCACCGATCAAAACGGATGGCGGGGAAATAAGGAGTTGGCCTCAACAACGGAGATACAGAATACAACATGTTCAAAAGGTCCAAAGAACAAACATCTCTGGTATGCCTGTATGAGTCAAGAAGAGGAACAGAAGAGTTTGGAAAAACACGGTCTGAGTGCAAGACAAACCAGTTAGTAGCATACCAATTGACTCACAGACCATCTTCAACACCCCACTATTCAATTAAAGCTGTGAGGCACAAACGTCCTGCTGGTGGTGTTGACTGACTGCTGACATTCATTGCATTCAAAAACACTGTATTGCTAATGCAGAGCAGGTTTAGCTGTCCACCTTTCCAAAACACACTGGTTGGGTAGGCTGTGGGCTGGCCCACTACCAAACCTCTGCCAGAAGGATACGTTATGTTACATAGGAGGTGCTACAGCTATAACCTATAACCACACCTTATTGGAGTGATTACATAAAGCCACATAACCAATTGCATTTGCACATCCACATTTTGTGTTCACTTGAGAGCAACATACCGTACATTCAATTATAAAATGGTCATACTTGGAAAGGACAGGGTACGTGTTATCTTAAAAGGAACATTCCTCCCACCCAGCTGACCCACAAGCCTGAGGTGTTTCCATAACAACCTCCTGCAGCAGTATAGGGCCCTGTGTGTTCTGGCCAAGGTCCACAGCTATAGGCCCAGATAGATAGCTGCTACACCTCCACATGTACAGGTTGGTAGGGAAACGTGCAAAACACACATTAAAGTAGTGATGGGGGATCTATACAGTTAAATGTTGAGATATTATTACTTTTTTTTACTCCAATTTCATGATATCCAATTGGGACAAGACTGTAACTACCATCGCTGCAACTCCCTTGCGAACTCAGGAGAGGCGAAGGTCAAGAGCCAAGCGTCCTCCGAAACACGTCCCCGCCAAGCCACACTGCTTCTTGACACACTGCTCACTTAACCCAGAAGTAAGCCTCACCAATGTGTCGGAGGAAACACCGTACACCTGGCGACCGTGTCAGCGTGCAGTGCTAGAGTAACACCTCCATCACTGCATACATTGACAATGTATGGTATTGTTTTGACAATATCACAATATTATTTTTTAGCTAGTTGGCTGTACCAAAACGTCAGTATTTTTTGTTCATAGCTTGTTCTCCATCTTCTTTTTAATATTTGTTTTGTCAAAAACATATTTACTGGAACATTGATCTGGCCTTACTGCCATTAGCCCATAGAAATGCATTGAATAACAGACATTTTGGGGGGACTAAAGGAAGTTGGTTTTTAAGTGTCTGTCCTATATCTGAGAGATATAAGAAAGATCAGGAAACTATTTATAAAATACGTTTAACACATATTCAACCCCCATTTGTGGGGGGGATAAACAACTTCCATACATACTTCCATAATTTTTTTTAAACTGGTACTGCCTTCAGGCGAGTCTTGAGGCTTGTGGACGTCCTAGAGCAAAACCATGTACAGTATTCTAGCAGCCTAACACTTACAATAGACTAACTCAAAGAAACCAATGAACTGATTTCACTTAATCTACATCCAAGGCTGTTTACACTGGCAGCCCAATTCTAATATTTTTTTCCCATCTAATTTGTCTTTTGACCAATTCCATCAGATATTTTTCAGAGCTAGTCTGATTGGTCAGAAGACCAATTCCATAAATCAGAATTTGGCTGCTTGTGTAAACACAGTCAAAGAGGTCTGAACAATAGGTTTCTGCTACGCACACAAGGGAAGGTGTGGTCTCCATAAACATAACACTACAAGAACATTCCAAAAGTCATCTAGAGGTTTTTCAACAGCTTCCATTTCCTCTAATGGACTGTTAGTTTAGTTTGATGGATGGATGTGTTTAACATAATCCCTCAAGTCATTTCAGCCAGGCAAGCAGACTTCCATACTCACCAGTGGTGATATAGTCTGCATTCTTCTTGAAGTGGGTGAGGATGAGGTAGGACAGTATATAGAGGCAGGTGAAGAGGAGGACACAGATCTTGACAGAGGAAATAAACAAAAGACCAAAAGATTAGGCTAATACAGATCATTGCATATTACCAGGATTTTACTTGAAAGACATCTTTTGTTTTCTTGGAAAATATGCAGCTCAGTTCAATAATCCCAACCTCAGTCTAGGAGCCATTCTAAAAAGAGTCTAAATAAATATCAGGTAAATGTTGAGATAATATCTTCAGATCAGCACATACAACAGATCAAGTCACCTAGGTCGTTTGGTTTAAACTCAGACTCTCTCTGACAGTTGATTATCATCTTTATTTACATTTGAGTCATTTCGCAGGTCTACGCTCTTATCCAAAGTGACTTACAGTAGTGAGTGTATACTTTTCTGTACTGGTCCCCAGTGGGAATCGAACCCACAACCCTGGCATTACAAGCGCCATGCTCTACCAACTGATCCACACAGGACCATGTTATGTTGGTCATCATCACTAGGAGCTGTACTCATTATGGCTGACATGAATTGCTGTGTAAGTGATTATCGAAGAAGCTTGACAAGGTTGGGGGTCCTTGAGTGTGCAGACATACTTTGACTGTACCAAGGTTATTATAGTAAACCGAAAAAATAAAATGAACTAACTAAACTAAATGAAAAAACGATTTAGTAAACTGAAATAAACTATTATCTTTGACTCCAAAACTAACTAAAATCCACCATGAATTATGTTAAGTTTCTTTATTCTAAATTTAGGACAAAAATCAAATGGGGTTTTCAAGCTTTTTTTCTAATGGGATTTTCATGCTTCTGACAGGTCACATGGAGATTACCGTTAAATGATCAAGTAATACTCGGCAAGATGACATTTCCACCAGCAGCACAGCAGATATTGACATGAGCGCCATGCAATACCTCTCTCACACAGTCATCGCGCTGTGCTACAAGTGGTAGCTGTAGCTACAGGACCAAAACAGCAGAGAAGTTTAGCCTCACGCATCAACGCTCCTGGTTGCGGCGGAAATCGACCCACTACTACTGTTTACTTGGTGCATCTACATCACCTCGCTGAGTCTACCTTCAAACCTAATCTATAACCTGACCCATCACTTTATGCAATACTGCTCCACAATGGCAAGAAGTGACATCCCAGAACGTATACAAATACATACATGGCTCCTAGCCTCCCAAGCATAGGCTACTTCGTCCCCTAAAAATAAATAGAAAAACAGAAGTAGTATTTTTTTTTAAACAAATGTAAAAAAATACTCAATCTGATCTAAAAAACTGAAACTGAATTTCAAATAGAAATCTTAACTAACATTAAAAAAACGAAAGAAAATCACAACAGTAATAACAGTGGAATGTAGAGAACAGAGGAGGATAGACAGGATACAGCTGGCTGAACAGGATAACAGGAGGATAGACAGGATACAGCTGGCTGGACAGGATAACAGGAGGATAGACAGGATACAGCTGGCTGGACAGGATAACAGGAGGATAGACAGGGATACAGCTGGTGGACAGGATAACAGAGGCCAGACAACAGAGTAAGGATAGACAGGATACAGCTGGCTGGACAGGATAACAGGAGGATAGACAGGATACAGCTGGCTGGACAGGATAACAGGAGGATAGACAGGATACAGCTGGCTGGACAGGATAGCAGGGGCTAGTAACAGAGGAGGATAGAGAGGATACAGCTGGCTGGACAGGATAGCAGGGGGTAGATAACAGAGGAGATAGAGAGGATACAGCTGGCTGGACAGGATAGCAGGGGGCTAGTAACGAGGATAAACAGGATAACAGGGGGCTAGAAGGGATACAGCTGGCTGGACAGGCTGACTGGGGGCTAAAAGGATACAGCTGGCTGGACAGGATAGCAGGGGGCTAGATAACAGAGGAGGATAGAGAGGATACAGCTGGCTGGACAGGATAGCAGGGGGCTAGATAACAGAGGAGAATAGAGAGGATACAGCTGGCTGGACAGGATAGCAGGGGGCTAGATAACAGAGGAGAATAGAGAGGATAACAGGGGCTAGAAGGGATACAGGTGGCTGGACAGGCTGACTGGGAGCTAGAAAGGATACAGCTGGCTGGACAGGATAACAGGGGGCTAGAAGGGATACAGCTGGCTGGACAGCTGACTGGGCTAGAAAGGATACAGTGGCTGGACAGGATAGCAGGGGCTAGATAACAGAGGAGGAGAGGGAACAGGCTTGGCTGGACAGGATAGCAGGGGGCTAGATAACAGAGGAGGATAGAGAGGATACAGCTGGCTGGACAGGATAACAGGAGGATAGACAGGATACAGCTGGCTGGACAGGCTGACTGGGGGCTAGATAACAGACGAGGATAGATAGTCTGGTTGTTCTCCTTTCTGACTGGCACAGTTGTGTAACTAGCTATCTAGTCAATATGTGTGGGTTGGACTCAGGAAGCCTCACCCAGTCAATGTTTTGAAGCAAACCTTTTCAGGTCACAATAAGCTAGGATTTCTTTCTTCCATCACAATGCATTACTATCCACTGTCAACGGTGCCGTGGGTTTTGAAATGACCCAGCCTGTATAGTGAGATGGTGACAGAGACATGCAAGACAAGGTCATTAGGCCAAGAGAAACAGATGGAGACTGCAGATTAGATATACCAGTTTAGCCAGATGAAGAGAGCGGGAGAAACAGGGTGAGTGGGGTACTGGGATCAGGTTAGGACGGGAAGGAAAAGTGTGCAACTAGACAGACCTTAAACCCCTATTTGGGTCAACATACAGTCAGCTTCAATGAATCCAGGGATATTGTCTTCTGTAAGAGAATGGACTCCTTGACCAACTGAACATTGATTAATCCCATTTAATCGGATACAGTCTAATAGCTGTCTGCCAGCCTGGTCGTCTGGGGTAAAAATCTGAGAATGTGCCTCTTGAAACTAAATCAGTGGTCAACTGTTCACAACTATATTCACATAGCTTCAACTCTAAAATCACAGGATGTGGTGAGAGATGAATAAGTTTCACCATTGGTGTTGGAGGAAGTGCTGAGTTAACTGGAACTATTCAGAGAGACAACCAAGGACACACATAAAACACAACATTTAAGGCTAGGCCTAGACAAACATCCTCTCTCCAGCCCAGAGGAAGAGAGGCCATGGTAGCAGGATTCAGGAGTTCACCCTGAGGTGACATCAACTGCAGAAAACAATAGTTGAGAAAGAAAGTTACCTCATCCTGAGAGAGTGGCAGAAACGTGACAAAATGGCTACCACTGCCTGGCAAAAGACTGTTTCCTGTAGATTGAATAATGCTTACCCAAGCACATCTTGTCCTTGTGAACTAAATAAAATGGTACCTTTGACAATCAATCCACTGAAATATGATAGCATTCCTCTTATTCAATTGTAGGCCTATTTGTTCAATACATACGATCACGTTTCTAGGGCATTATTTCACTGCAGTAGAAGGTCAACAACTTCTTGTTCTATTCTTCACTGTAGAATAACATTTAAGGAGAGGAAAACACATCTGCACATGCACCCACCTTCATATCAATGCCTAGACACTACATTACTCTGACATACAAAGTACATTTAACAACAGAAGATGAGGACATATGGTATAGTGACAAAGTGGGGTTCCTCCTCCTCCAATCCATGGGTGGGACAGGCGATGTCCCTGACCCCCTTTATAGGATGGCAACAATGAGATTTGGGGAAAACCAGTGGTTGGATCACCCATATTTACAACTGGGCCCTAAACACAGTGAAGTTCCTAAAATCGCTGCCATTCCAGGATGGTTTCTCATTGAGGCAGTGAGAATAGATCCAACACTATAGCCTGGTTGGGCTGATGTCCCCAACAGTGACAATTTAGCACTTGGAAAATAGATTCCAGCTAACGGGACAGGTATCTGAGACAGTCTACAATGTTTTGTTTTCCCAACATGAACTGAATGCGACACAAAACAATGCCTTCTCTACAGACATGACTGGTGACACAATCATTCCCATTCACTGTTCCTTACACAGGCTACTTGGCGTATGCGTTATGGTTTTGTAGGTTTGTTGAGAAATTCTTACCAATCGTGACGTATAGCTAGCCTGGTACCGCAAAATGTCAAATGCATGTCGCAACAAAACAATGACGCTACAAATGCTCAGCATCAAAATTAGCCAACAAACTGTGGAGGAAATCCTTCAATGTGCTGTGTTCGCAATAAGTCTGCTGTATCCCACAAAGAGAAAGTACCGGTAGGTACGAGGGGGATCACAAGGGGGTGAAAGACCTTGCCAACAGACAGAGACAGGGACAGACCGAGAGACCAGTCAGCAGTTGTAGGTGAAAAACACATGTTGAGTTCTAACTGGAGGAAGGCAACTTTCTGTCCAGGCAGTTCTAAACAAGGAGCTGGGCTTAGAATGGGTTTTAACGGCCGGAGGCTGGGCTTCTGTGGAAGGTGGTGGTAGAAATTTTGGCAAACTTAAAATGAATAAACCCTTTCTTGCATGGTGTTCTACTGCTCACTTCCTGCCCCAACATGAACCTGGTTGTTGAGAATAGGCCGAGGAGCTAGAGTTTAGAGTGTGTCTACTGGCCAGGGTCGCTGCCTGCCTGAGCTTGTGTTGAAGGCACTGCCCAGTTGGCCAGGCATTTGAGAACAAGGAGCTGGAGTTTCAAGAGGGCTTCATTTGGGTTTAACAGCCAAATGATGGGCTTTTGTATTGAAGGCGGTGCAGAAAGTGGGCGCAACGTTGTTTTTTTTAAATGCCCTGAAAAAACCCATTCTGTACAGATGGAGACAGCGGCAGAGTAAAAACCCATTCTGTACAGATGGAGACAGCGGCAGAGTAAAAACCCATTCTGTACAGAATGGAGAAGCGGCAGAGTAAAAACCCATTCTGTACAGATGGAGACAGCGGCAGAGTAAAAACCCATTCTGTACAGATGGAGACAGCGGCAGAGTAAAAACCCATTCTGTACAGATGGAGACAGCGGCAGAGTAAAAACCCATTCTGTACAGATGGAGACAGCGGCAGAGTAAAAACCCATTCTGTACAGATGGAGACAGCGGCAGAGTAAAAAGAAAAGCTGCAGCTACCTCGCTTTCAAAGCAGCTTTCATGCCAACACATTGAGGAGTTTGTACAATGCTAGGTTTACAAGTGGAACAAGAGGATAGATGTAACTAATGGCCAACAGCCAAAAACAATCAACAAATGGTATGGAACAGGAAAAGTCTGCATGTCCTTATAATAATAGTCCAAATATTTCACATTACCGAGAAGAAGTTGAATAACAGATCAATACTGATGTGGGACAAAACACCTTCTGGTCTCTGATAACACTTTGGAAGGATGACGTCACAAGATTACTGAAACGTTAACTACCAAGTCATTTAAGGTAGCAAGATGAGAGGGGCTTGTATCAGGGTCAATGATGATAAACCAAGGCTAAAGCCTCTTTAATGACCAGAGGTCAAAATGATTACACCATGTGTGAGAGAGAACAAACAGTGAAGAAATAAGGACTGTATGTTAGCTAAAAGGTTAAGCAAGGGCTGGGGTACTTGAGAAACATTTGGCCTAGGTGAAACGGGCAATGTCAGGATACGCTTTGGGAATTGAAGCATCTTTTTAGTATTAAGCCTATTGGGCGATTCCACACCAGCGTAGCCTGAAAGTATTTTTGGCATCTCAGATTGTTCTGGCAATTCTCACATATTAAAACTCTTTTTGGGGGGGGGGCGTTTCACATGCTTTTACATTTGTATCAAACATATTTTTGTTATCATGATGACATTTTAAGGACCCATAAGACCATATGAGCCGTGAACCATACATGATACACACCTCATCTTTGTATATTTCTACCCATTATAGTCTGCTGTAACATATGGAGTATGTCTAGTTTAGAGGTCGACCGATTAATCTGAATGGCCGATTAATTAGGACCGATTTCAAGTTTTCATAACAATCGGTAATCGGCATTTTTGGACACCGATCATGGCCGATTACATTGCACTCCACGAGGAGACTGCGTGGCAGGCTGACTACCTGTTATGCGAGTGCAGCAAGGAGCCAAGGTAAGGTGCTAGCTAGCATTAAACTTATCTTATAAAAAACAATCAATCTTAACATAATCACTAGTTAACTACACATGGTTGATGATATGACTAGTTTATCTAGCTTGTCCTGCGTTGCATATAATCGATGCGGTGCCTGTTAATTTATCATTGAATCACAGCCTACTTCGCCAAACGGGTGATTTAACAAGCGCATTCGCGAAAAAAGCACTGTCGTTGCACCAATGTACCTAACCATAAACATCAATGCCTTTCTTAAAATCAATACACAAGAATATATTTTTAAACCTGCATATTTAGTTAATATTGCCTGCTAACATGAATTTCTTTTAACTAGGGAAATTGTGTCACTTCTCTTGCGTTCTGTGCAAGCAGAGTCTGGGTATATGCAGCAGTTTAGGCCGCCTGGCTCGTTGCGAACTGTGTGAAGACCATTTCTTCATAACAAAGACCGTAATTAATTTGCCAGAATTGTACATAATTATGACATAACATTGAAGGTTGTACAATGTAACAGCAATATTTAGACTTAGGGATGCCACCGGTTAGATAAAATATGGAACGGTTCCGTATTTCACCGAAAGAATAAACGTTTTGTTTTCGAAATGATAGTTTCCGGATTTGACCATATTAATGACCTAAGGCTCATATTTCTGTGTGTTATTATAATTAAGTCTATGATTTGATAGAGCAGTCTGACTGAGAGATGGTAGGCAGCAGCAGGCTCGTAAGCATTCATTCAAACAGCACTTTCCTGCATTTGCCAGCAGCTCTTCGCTGTGCTTCAAGCATTGCGCTGTTTTTGACTTCAACCTATCAACTCCGGAGATTAGGCTGGCAATACTAAAGTACCTATTAGATCATCCAATAGTCAAAGGTATATGAAATACAAATGGTAAGAGAGAAATAGTCCTATAATAACTACAACCTAAAACTTCTTACTTGGGAATATTGAAGACTCATGTTAAAAAGGAACCACCAGCTTTCACATGTTCTGAGCGAGGAACTTAAACGTTAGCTTTTTTACATGGCACATATTGCACTTTTACTTTCTTCTCCAACACTTTGTTTTTCCATTATTTAAACCAAATTGAACATGTTTCATTATTTATTTGAGACTAAATTGAAGTTAAAAGTTAAAATAAGTGTTCATTCAGTATTGTTGTAATTGTCATTATTACAAATATATGTATATATACGTATACATATATATATACATTTTATTTTTTTAAATATTATTATTAATATTATTTTTATTTTTTTATTTTTTATTTTTTTTAATCGGCCGATTAATCTGTATCGGCTTTTTTTGATCCTCCAATAATCGGTATTGGCGCTGAAAAATCATAATCGGTCGACCTCTAGTCTGGATACTGAAATACAATTTCACATCACGAGGGTCTTGGCGTTTTGCAATGTTGTCGTCATTTCTGACTCACAGAATAGGCCTACAAAATGCAAGATTAGATGTGTCTTTAAAGTACAGTGCTGTTATCTTTTTGGCTCATGGAACAAGGCGTGCTCTGCTGTAGCTAAGTCTACATGAGAACTGCTGTGCGTTGCGGGGTTAATGGTCATCTCGATGTGCCCTGTTGAAGCAATACTAATCAGGTCTGAAGTTCAACAGGAGCTGTTCTGTGCCATCAGTACAGTGTTGTATTCAGTAAGGACAAAACGTTTTAAAAAACTGAGTGAAAGAGGTACCACCAAAACTTGTCCAAATAGAATGCAGATATACATTTAATGTTGCGAAACGTTTTGCTACAGTGTGCCCTACTGAACACAACCCAGCGTAACATCCCATATAGAAGTCAATGTGGTGGAACCAGGTGGCAACAGTTCAGGTAAAATCATGACATATAGCCATTCATTAAAGTACATGTTTTGTATACTGAATGGAATCTATACAACTATAAGTTATGCATGGCTCTCATTACACACAACCATGATAGTCTACAGCCAAGACTTTACAAGAAGAAACATACATAAATGTTATGGATGGAGGCCCAAGGTGGAAGAAAAGGCTCCTTGGGTCACCCTTCTGTGTCTCAGCCATATTAATGACCACACAAACACACACACACACACACACACACACACACACACACACACACACACACACACCTGTAAAGAGATTCCCTTGTAATAAGTTATAGGCTACAGTAATCACAGAACTTCAGTAGAGGAATTAACGATAACATCACTATCAGTATGCAAGCTTGTATGAACATAATACAGCCACTTCCCGAAATGCACCACGGATTAATATCTCGCTGTTATGTACGTTGAGGTTTATAAACAAAGAGCATTAAAGTACTTACAAAAGTCTCTCGCACTTTGTTGTGGAAAAGTTGCTCTCTAACCGACACGTCGTCTACTTCCATCCTACGAAACCATGACGCAGGGGTTAAAATATGATAAAACGTGGCTAAAAGCGCTGGGACGGGATGGTAGTATAGTAAAACAACAAAACATCTCTCTCTGGTTAGAACATTGTGGCAAGCGAACTACATTTGTCCTAAACTTCTCAAACTAACGACAAAGCTACGGTCGCGCACCCTGTTTCGTTTAAACTCCACTAGCAAGCAACCGTCCTCCGTGCGCGTTACACAAATGGGGTGGAGACTGGGCGGGCGATCCGGGAGAATGGGTGGTGGTTAGATGTATCGCTACCTGGGCTGCGTTCAGTACGTTTTTATTCGTGGATGTATATATWTTTTTTTCTCGAACACAATCATAATTGCTTCTATTTTACCAGGGCCCTGTTTCAGAAAGCAGGTTTAACAAACTCTGAGTTTAAACCTGAACTCTGAGTTGACTAACTCTAGGCTGTCAAACTCAAGAGTTTTCGGTTTCAGAACATATGATAAATTTAAATCAATCAAATCAAATCAAAGTTTATTTGTCGCGTGCGCCGAATGCAACAGGTGTAGTAGACATTACAGTGAAATGCTTACTTACAGGCTCTAACCAATAGTGCAAAAAAGGTATTCGATGAACAATAGGTAGGTTAAGAAATAAAACAACAGTAAAAAGACAGGCTATATACAGTAGCGACGCTACATACAGACACCGCTTAGTCAGGCTGATTGAGGTAGTATGTACATGTAGATATGGTTAAAGTGACTATGAATATATGATGAACAGAGAGTAGCAGCAGTGTAAAAAGAGGGGTTGGGGGGGCACAAAATGTAAATAGTCCGGGTAGCCATTTGATTACCTGTTCAGGAGTCTTATGGCTTGGGGGTAAAAACTGTTGAGAAGCMTTTTTGTCCTAGACTTGGCACTCCGGTACCGCTTGCCATGCGGTAGTAGAGAGAAGTCTATGACTGGGGTGGCTGGGGTCTTTGACAATGTTTAGGGCCTTCCTCTGACACCGCCTGGTGTAGAGGTCCTGGATGGCAGGCAGCTTAGCCCCAGTGATGTACTGGGCCGTACGCACTACCCTCTGTAGTGCCTTGCGGTCAGAGGCCGAGCAATTTCCGTACCAGGCAGTGATGCAACCAGTCAGGATGCTCTCGATGTTGCAGCTGTAGAACCTTTTGAGGATCTCAGGACCCATGCCAAATCTTTTTAGTTTCCTGAGGGGGAATAGGCTTTGTCGTGCCCTCTTCACGGCTGTCTTGGTGTGTTTGGACCATTCTAGTTTGTTGTTGATGTGAACACCAAGGAACTTGAAGCTCTCAACCTGCTCCACTACAGCCCCGTTGATGAGAATGGGGGCATGCTCGGTCCTCCTTTTCCTGTAGTCCACAATCATCTCCTTAGTCTTGGTTACGTTGAGGGATAGGTTGTTATTCTGGCACCACACGGCCAGGTCTCTGACTTCCTCTCTATAGGCTGTCTCGTCGTTGTCGGTAATCAGGCTGTGTCACTGTTGTGTCGTCTGCAAACTTAATGATGGTGTTGGAGTTGTGCCTGGCCATGCAGTCATGGGTGAACAGGGAGTACAGGAGGGGACTGAGCACGCACTCCTGGGGAGCTCCTGTGTTGAGGATCAGTGTGGCAGATGTGTTACTACCTACCCTCACCGCCTGGGGGCGGCCCGTCAGGAAGTCCAGGATCCAGTTGCAGAGGGAGGTGTTTAGTCCCAGGATCCTTAGCTTAGTGATGAGCTTTGAGGGTACTATGGTGTTGAACGCTGAGCTGTAGTCAATTAATAGCATTCTCACATAAGTGTTCCTTTTGTCCAGGTGGGAAAGGGCAGTGTGGAGTGCAATAGAGATTGCATCATCTGTGGATCTGTTTGGTCGGTATGCAAATTGGAGTGGGTCTAGGGTTTCTGGGATAATGGTGTTGATGTGAGCCATTACCAACCTTTCAAAGCACTTCATGGCTACGGACGTGAGTTCTATGGGTCTGTAGTCATTTAGGCAGGTTGCCTTTGTGTTCTTGGGCACAGGGACTATGGTGGTCTGATTGAAACATGTTGGTATTACAGACTCAATCAGGGCATGTTGAAAATGTCAGTGAAGACACCTGCAAGTTGATCAGCACATGCCCGGAGCACACGTCCTGGTGATCCGTCTGGCCCCGCAGCCTTGTGTATGTTGACCTGTTTAAAGGTCTTACGCACGTCGGCTACGGAGAGCGTGATCACACAGTCGTCCAGAACAGCTGATGCTCTCATGCATGCCTCAGTGTTGCTTGCCTCGAAGCGAGCATAGAAGTGATTTAGCTCGTCTGGTAGGCTCGTGTCACTGGGCAGCTCGCGGCTGTGCTTCCCTTTGTAGTCTGTAATATTTTGCAAGCCCTGCCACATAAAACGAGCGTCGGAGACAGTGTAGTATGATTCAATCTTATCCCTGTATTGACGCTTTGTCTGTTTGATGGTTCGTCGCAGGGCATAGCAGGATTTCTTATAAGCTTCCGGGTTAGAGTCCAGCACCTTGAAAGGGGCAGCTCTAACCTTTAGCTCAGTGCGAATGTTGCCTGTAATCCATGGCTTCTGGTTGGGGTATGTACGTACAGTCACTGTGGGGACGACGTCCTCGATGCACTTATTGATAAAGCCAGTGACTGATGTGGTGTACTCCTCAATGTCATCGGAAGAATCCCGGAACATGTTCCAGTCTGTGATAGCAAAACAGTCCTTTAGTTTAGCATCTGCTTCATCTGACCACTTTTTTATAGACCGAGTCACTGGTGCTTCCTGCTTTAATTTTTGCTTGTCAGCAGGAATCAGGAGGATAGAGTTGTGGTCGGATTTACCAAATGGAGGGCGAGGGAGAGCTTTGTACGCGTCTCTGTGTGTGGAGTACAGGTGATCTAGAATTTTTTTTCCTCTGGTTACACATTTAACATGTTGATGGACATTTTGTAGAACTTAGTTCAATCAACTCTGAGTTAAGTTAACCCTGAGTAAAGCATATGCATGAGGAGATAAAAAGCCCTCATCAATGGAACGCAGATAACATGATTCATCATGGCAACAGGAGAGGAAAGGGCTCGTTATTCTGACCTAACCACCCCCCAGGACACAAGGGCCTACATAAGAGGTTAGTTATTCAAATTCATGATATATGTACATTCATCCTTTAGCCAGTGTTACCTCAGTGACGCCCACACATCCATCTTAGACACAACTTTGCACACTGATTTTATTGTATCGGTACAATTCTTTGTAATTAACTGCTGTTACTTTTTCAGATTCTTAGTTGTCCTTCAGACATAATCTACTTTAAGGTGACTCAGAGTTATATATTTGGCCTGCACACTGTTGTAAAATTAAAATTAGGTGGGGCACTTTTCTGGGTAAAGTTATAATTTAACTGTCTAATCTTCTACCAGTTACTGATGGTGTAATCTGTCTGGTTGAGCCTTCTGCCATAACAGTGTGGCTATGGGTGTGGCTATGATCTATAAATTGAAAGCAGACCACTACCTGAAATCTACTTCACAAAATTTAAATAATCCATCCAAATTTTGGCAAGTAGTGAAAGGTTTGGAGTGCAGAAAAGATACACAGCTTCCTAAACAATTGTTGGTCGACACACAGATTGTAACTGAGAGAACCTCCATTCTGAAAGCCTTGAACCAGCAATTTTTAGATGCAGGCAGTTTATTTGAAAAGGTCAAAGGTATAATTGAGCCCCCTATAAATTTACCTGACACCCCTGTGCAGTCCTTCACCAGGTTCTCCTTTTCATCCTTCTCTGTTTCAGAAGTGTGTAAAGCCCTGAAAGAAATTGATTTAAAAAAATCCCCTGGCCCTGATGAACTAGACCCCCGCCTCCTACATCTACCTGCAGACATCATTGCTCCCCCCTTAACATGTATTTTTAACCTTACGCTTGATGTTAAGGAAATACCCAAGTTATGGAAATCTGCTTTTGTACTGCCTCTCCTGAAAGGTGGAGATCCTTCGCTACTTGACAACTATCGACCCATATCAAAATTGTCTGTACTGTCAAAGGTACTGGAGTCCTTAGTTAGTAGGCAGCTAAAGACCTACTTCCAAGAAAACAACATCTTAAATGGAATACAATCAGGTTTTAGGTCTGGCCACAGCACTGTTTCAGCAACATTGAAGGTTTTAAATGACATCCACTGTGTTCTTGATAAGAAGTTACATTGTGTGTCTGTTTTTATTGATTCGTCGAAGGCTTTTGACACCGTGGAACATGCTGTGTTAGTGCAAAGGTTAAAATGTTGTGGAATTACTGGTCATGCTCTAGATTGGTTTATAAATTACCTGTCAAATCGTACACAATGTGTAATGGCCATAGAGGTGTGCTCAGGTGTTCCGCAAGGTTCTAATTTGGGCCCACTGTTGTTCATTTTGTATATCAACAACATTGGGATCTTATTGAAACAGCGGATGTTCATTTTTATGCAGATGATACTGTTCTTTATTCAAGTGGTAGTAGTTTAGCTTTAGCTTTTGAAAATGCCCAAATAGTATTTAACATCATACAACAGAATCTGTATGATTTAAAGCTGATTCTAAATTTGGGGGAAACAAAATGCATGGTATTTTCAAATGCCAGGCATGTTACAAATCATGTCATTGCTACATTGGCTGGGCATACTATAGTGCAAGTTAAAGTGTACAAATATTTGGGTGTGGGTTGATGATAAGCTGAGCTTCACTGTGCATGTAGAGAACTTGATAAGGAAGCTCAAGCTGAAAATAGGATTTTATTACCGGCATAAGGCTTGTTTTTCTTTTGAGGCCAGGAAGGAGCTGGTACGATGTACATTACTGTCGGTTTTAGATTTGAGTGATGTTATACATATGCAGGCCTCAGCCACTACCCTGAGAGCACTTGATTCACTGTATCATGCAGCCCTCAGGTTTATTACAAATCAGAAACCTCTAACACATCATTGTGATCTCTACAGCGCTGTTGGCTGGTCGTCATTGACCTTGCGTAGGCTTAAATACTGGTATACACTGATTTATAAGGCCATATTGGGTGAAATGCCATTTATCTCTGTTATTTTTAGTCAGGTCGGTAAATAAATATAAATTACGGTCCTATTCTGATTTGCTTCTAACAGTACCAAAAATTAGAACAGGTCATGGTAGAAATAGTTTTAGTTACTTAGCACCGTGGTCCTGGAATTCTCTCCTGAACATTTTAAAATGTGATAATCTAGTTTCGTTGGTGGAGTTTAAACACTTGATCGATGTATATATCACAGAAGAGTGTAATTGTTTTTAGGCCAGCTGTTTTAAGTCAAGATGTTTGTGTTTTTTGTACTGTATGTGTGTTTATAGTTTTGTTTAATATTGTGTTAGTGTATGTAAGTTGTTTTGTCTGAAACATTGTTCCTCCAGGTCTCTCTTGGAAAAGAGATATTATCTCAATGAGAAGAAAAAAAACGGTATAAATTAAGGTAAAATAAAAAAATAAAAAATTCAAGTTTATTCCATAGAACACCAAAATTGTTACTTTTCATTACAGGAGGATGAAGACGCCTTGTCAGCTGCCGCAGAGAGGCCTATTGAGGTTTACACCTTAAAAATAACATCTAACAGTTGATGATAGTGTTGTACCATAATAAAACTTCCACCTTCTTTTTCTCTAACAGAGCAATGAAATTACAATGAGGAAGAGAGTCCATCCACCTCCACAGCACAACTTGTTCAGCATTGTTTTTTTTGCCCTTTATTTAACCGGGCAATTCAGTTAAGAACAAATTGTTATTTACAATGACGGTCTAGAAACAGTGGGTTAACTGGCTTGTTCAGGGGCAGAACGACAGATTTTTGCCTTGTCAGCTCGGGGATTCAATCTAGCAACCTTTCGGTTACTGGCCCAATGCTCTAACCACTAGGCTACCCGCCACCCCAAAATATGAGGCTACAGCATTGGCCCATGACTTGCAATGAAACGAAGCACTGTGAAATTCAATGTCATTTTTTTGTGTCCCTATAGCTCCCTGTGAAACAGCTGTGGGTGTACTTAGAGAAACAAATTGAAAAATGTAATTTAGAAATTGACCACATAAGGCTGCAGATGCAAAAGATACAAATAGAAATACAACTGCTGGAACATCAGTTATTTGTGTGTGAGATGCCCACAGATGGATGACTTTACTTGTTTGAACAAAAGAAAAAGAAAACTACTGTACTGCATTTGTACTTGCAGGAAATAAAGAAGATTTTACAAAAAGAAAGGCATATTGTCTTTATTTGACACTGGGGAGGTGATGATGGTAGCATACTGCTCTTCCATCTGGTGTGTCAGCGGGGTGGTCAGGATCGTTCACTGGTTGACATTGTTCTCTAATTGTGGCAATGTTGTGGAGAATCACACAAGCCACAATAATGTCACATGCCCTTTCTGGGGTGACCCTGACCCTACGAAGGCACTGCAACTGGGCCCTGAGCATCCCGATGGTCATCTCTACCCTGGCTCGTGTCCTGCAGTGAGCCAAGTTATAATGTTGCTGCAGGCCGGACTCAGGATAAGCAAATAGGGCTGGTAGGGGTACCCTCTGTCACCGAGCAGGTAACCATCAAACTCTCCTATGATAATACGAGGATTCAGTTGCAGTAAGAGGAAACAAAATATTGATTATAATAGGATATAGCTATAAACAGTGGGGAGAACAAGTATTTAATACACTGCCGATTTTGTAGGTTTTCCTAATTACAAAGCATGTAGAGGTCTGTAATTTTTATCATAGGTATACTTCAACTGTGAGAGACAGAAAATCACATTGTATGATTTTTACGTAATTAATTTGCATTTCATTGCATGACATAAGTATTTGATCACTTACCAACCAGTAAGAATTCCGGCTCTCACAGACCTGTTCGTTTTTCTTTAAGAAGCCCTCCTGTTCTCCACTCATTACCTGTATTAACTGCACCTGTTTGAACTCGTTACCTGTATAAAAGACACCTGTCCACACAATCAAACAGACTCCAACCTCTCCACAATGGCCAAGACCAGAGAGCTGTGTAAGGACATCAGGGATAAAATTGTAGACCTGCACAAGGCTGGGATGGGCACAGGACAATAGGCAAGCAGCTTGGTGAGAAGGCAACAACTGTTGGCGCAATTATTAGAAAATGGAAGAAGTTCAAGACGACGGTCAATCACTCTCGGTCTGGGGCTCCATGCAAGATCTCACCTCGTGGGGCATCAATGATCATGAGGAAGGTGAGGGATCAGCCCAGAACTACACGGCAGGACCTGGTCAATGACCTGAAGAGAGCTGGGACCACAGTCTCAAAGAAAACCATTAGTAACACACTACGCCGTTATGGATTAAAATCCTGCAGCGCACGCAAGGTCCCCCTGCTCAAGCCAGCGCATGTCCAGGCCCGTCTGAAGTTTGCCAATGACCATCTGGATGATCCAGAGGAGGAATGGGAGAAGGTCATGTGGTCTGATGAGACAAAAATAAAGCTTTTTGGTCTAAACTCCACTCGCTGTGTTTGGAGGAAGAAGAAGGATGAGTACAACCCCAAGAATACCATCCCAACCGTGAAGCATGGAGGTGGAAACATCATTCTTTGGGGATGCTTTTCTGCAAAGGGGACAGGACGACTGCACCGTATTGAGGGGAGGATGGATGGGGCCATGTATCGCGAGATCTTGGCCAACAACCTCCTTCCCTCAGTAAGAGCATTGAAGATGGGTCGTGGCTGGGTCTTCCAGCATTACAACGACACGAAGCACACAGCCATGGCACTGTCTCTTATACACATCTAGATGTGTATAAGAGACAGCTCCAGACCTGAGCCCAATAGAACATCTTTGGAGGGAGCTGAAAGTCCGTATTGCCCAGCGACAGCCCCGAAACCTGAAGGATCTGGAGAAGGTCTGTATGGAGGAGTGGGCCAAAATCCCTGCTGCAGTGTGTGCAAACCTGGTCAAGAACTACAGGAAACGTATGATCTCTGTAATTGCAAACAAAGGTTTCTGTACCAAATATTAAGTTCTGCTTTTCTGATGTATCAAATACTTATGTCATGCAATAAAATGCAAATGAATTACTTAAAAATCATACAATGTGATTTTCAGGATTTTTTTTATTTATTCTGTCTCTCACAGTTGAAGTGTACCTATGATAAAAATTACAGACCTCTACATGCTCTGTAAGTAGGAAAACCTGCAAAATCGGCAGTGTATCTCCCCACTGTATATACGTATATAAACTCACCACGGGCAAATCTAGCGCTCAGTGTAAACTCACAAAAAATGTGCTAGTCATGCACAGACCCAGGCCACTTGCTTCCATGTTGCTGATGATGTGGGCTGCATCACATGATCTTCTCAGTGCAGAACAGTAATTAACTGTATTGTGAAGTATCTTTCATTTGGAATGCTAAAGGATAATATTTAGGCCTACCTGCACATTAATGCTGTGGAAAGACTTCCTATTCACATAATCTCCTTCATTTACTGAAGGAGCTGTGATAGGAATATGAGTGCCATCTATGCAGCCAATCACACCTGGAAACCCTAAAATATATCACATGAACTGATTAGTGCTTCAAGTCTCAAAGCTTCATACTAAATAAATTATTGCTTAGACTGATACCTGCAATTCTATGGAATTCTTCTTTGAGTCTTGTGGGTCTGTGACTTGGGAACACCACACGTGTACAGTAAACGTTTCAGTGCAAGAGTCACATTTCTGACAGCCCGACAGACGGTTGCCTTGGAAATATGCTCAGCGTCACTGATGTTATATAGAAAACTCCCGTTGTCGAAAAAAAACGAAGTGCAACAAAAAGTATTTCTTCCGAACTGTGTCATATGAATGATATGAGGGCTGGGAATATTGTTCCGGTGAATGATCGATTGTGCAGAAAAACGGAAATGCTCAAACAGATAATCATCAGGGAATGATAAAACATCCAAGCGGGATCTGATCACCCTCTCCCGACTGAGATTTCTGCGGAGTATTTGTGCTTAAATATCAACTGGCTCTTCAAGAAAAGGACACGCCATGTCTGACACCTCCTTCAGTCTGCATGTCTGACACCTTCAGTCTGCATGCTTCAGCTAAAGAAGAGGAGAAACTCAGGGTTAGTTGAAGAAAACCTGCCAGCGAGCAGGTTAGCTTCACGGAGTATGTTGCCATAGTAACTGACTCAGCGTTAAACTGAACTGGTTTTGTGAAACCGAAAACCCAGAGTTTCCTTCAACTCTGAGTCGACTAACTCTTGAGTTTTCACTAAACCCGCTTCCTGAAACAGGGCCCAGATGTATGTCCTTGAACCGATTACTTTAAAATCACACACAGACGAAGTTATAAGGATAATTTTGTTGCTAATTGTAGCCTGCAGTACCTCGGTCGGCCTTCAACTTGAGATACTCAATGAGAGGTTGGCAGTACTGAGCTAGCCTGCAATGTCCCTTCCTAGAGTAGCTGAAACTGCGCATGGAATGTTTCCAAAAACTCCTCCACAGATAGATGAGAGAACATAGTAGAACATCTTTGACTCCTCCATGTGATAATAACGGCGACACGCTAATAACACTTCCACTTCCTTTGACAATAAACAAAAACACAAATAGACAAAAACAACAGACAACTTAACATTTATGTCACGCCCTGACCTTAGAGATCCTTTTTATGTCTCTATTTTAGTTTGGTCATGGCGTGAGTTGGGGTGGGCATTCTATGTTTTGTGTTTCTATGATTTTCTATTTCTATGTTTTGGCTGGGTATGGTTCTCAATCAGGGACAGCTGTCTATCGTTGTCTCTGATTGGGAACCATACTTAGGTAGCCTTTTTTCCCACCTGTCTTTGTGGGAAGTTGACTTTGTTTAGGGCACATAGCCTTTAGCTTCACGGTTTGTTTTTGTAGTGTTTATTGTTTTGTTCGGCGTCATCTTTAATTCAATAAAAGAAAATGTACGCTCACCACGCTGCACCTTGGTCCTCCTCCTTCAACAGCTGTGACAATTTACATAAAGTTGAAGTCGGAAGTTTGCATACACTTAGGTTGGAGTCGTTAACTCGTTTTTCAACCACCCCACAAATTTCTTGTTAAAAAACTATAGTTTTGGCAAGTCAGTTAGGACATCTACATTATGCATGACACAAGTAATTTCTCCAACAATTGTTTACGAACAGATTATTTCACTTATAATTCACTGTATGACAATTCCAGTGGGTCAGAAGTTTACATACACTAAGTTGGCTGTGCCTAAACAACTTGGAAAATTCCAGAAAATTATGTGATGGCTTTAGAAGCTTCTGATAGGCTAATTGACATAATTTCAGTAAATTGGAGGTGTACCTGTGGATGTATTTCAAGGCCTACCTTCAAACTCAGTGCCTCTGCTTGACATCATGGGTAAATCAAAAGAAATCAGCCAAGACCTCAGAAAACAAATTGTAGACCTCCACAAGTCTGGTTCATCCTTGGGAGCAATATCCAAACGCCTGAAGGTACCACGTTCATCTGTACAAACAATAGTACGCAAGAATAAACACCATGGGACCACGCAGCCGTCATACCGATCAGTAAAGAGACACGTTCTGTCTCCTAGAGATTAATGTACTTTGGTGCGAAAAGTGCAAATCAATCCCAGAACAACAGCAAAGGACCTTGTGAAGATGCTGGAGGAAACAGGTACAAAAGTATCTATATCCACAGTAAAACAAGTCCTATATCGACATAACCTGAAAGGCCACTCAGCAAGGAAGAAGCCACTGCTCCAAAACCACCATAAAAAAGCCAGACTACGGTTTGCAACTGCACATGGGGACAAAGATTGTACTTTTTGGAAGAGATATTATCTCAATGAGAAGAAAAAAAACGGTATAAATTAAGGTAAAATAAAAAAATAAAAAATTCAAGTTTATTTCCATAGAACACCAAAAATTGTTACTTTTCATATTACAGGAGGATGAGACGCCTTGTCAGCTGCGCAGAGAGCCTATTGAGGTTTACACCTTAAAAATAACATCTAACAGTTGATGATAGTGTTGTACCATAATAAAACTTCCACCTTTCTTTTCTCTAACAGAGCAATGAAATTACAATGAGGAAGAGAGTCCATCCACCTCCACAGCACAACTTGTTCAGCATTGTTTTTTTGCCCTTTATTTAACCGGGCAATTCATTAAGAACAAAATGTTATTTACAATGACGGTCTAGAAACAGTGGGTTAAATGTCTTTTCAGGGCAGAACGACAGATTTTTGCCTTGTCAGCTCGGGGATTCAATCTAGCAACCTTTCGGTTACTGCCCAATGCTCTAACCACTAGGCTACCCGCCACCCCAAAATATGAGGCTACAGCATTGCCCATGACTTGCAATGAAACGAAGCACTGTGAAATTCAATGTGCATTTTTTTGTGTCCCTATAGCTCCCTGTGAAACACTGTGGGTGTACTTAGAGAACAAAAATTGAAAAATGTAATTTAGAAATTGACCACATAAGGCTGCAGATGCAAAAGATACAAATAGAAATACAACTGCTGGAACATCAGTTATTTGTGTGTGAGATGCCACAGATGGATGACTTTACTTGTTTGAACAAAAGAAAAAGAAACTACGTTACTGCATTTGTACTTGCAGGAAATAAAGAAGATTTTACAAAAAGAAAGGCATATGTCTTTATTTAACACTGGGGAGGTGATGATGGTAGCATACTGCTCTCCATCTGGTGTGTCAGCGGGGTGGTAGGATCGTTTCAGCTGTTGACATTGTTCTCTAATTTGGCAATGTTGTGGAGAATCACACAAGCCACAATAATGTCACATGCCCTTTCTGGGTGACCTGACCCTACGAAGGCACTGGCAACTGGGCCCTGAGCATCCCGATGTGTCATCTCTACCCTGGCTCGTGTCTGCAGTGAGCAAGTTATAATGTTGCTGCAGGCCGGACTCAGGATAAGCAAATAGGCTGGTAGGGTACCCTCTGTCAGCAGCAGGTAACCATCAAACTCTCCTATGATAATACAGGATTCAGTTGCAGTAAGAGGAAACAAAATATTGATTATAATAGGATATAGCTATAAACAGTGGGAGAAACAAGTATTTAATACACTGCGATTTTGTAGGTTTTCCTAATTACAAAGCATGTAGAGGTCTTAATTTTTATCATAGGTATACTTCAACTGTGAGAGACAGAAAATCACATTGTATGATTTTTACGTAATTAATTTGCATTTCATTGCCATGACATTAAGTATTTGATCACTTACCAACCAGTAAGAATTCCGGCTCTCACAGACCTGTTCGTTTTCTTTAAAGAAGCCCTCCTGTTCTCCACTCATTACCTGTATTAACTGCACCTGTTTAACTCGTTACCTGATAAAAACACCTGTCCACACAATCAAACAGACTCCAAACCTCTCCACAATGCCAAGACCAGAGAGCTGGTTAGGACATCAGGGATATAAATTGTAGACCTGCACAAGCTGGGATGGCACAGGACAAAGGCAAGCAGCTTGGTGAGAAGGCAACAACTGTTGGCCGCCAATTATTAGAAAATGGAAGAAGTTCAAGACGACGGTCAATCACTCTCGGTCTGGGGCTCCATGCAAGATCTCACCTCGTTGGGCATCAATGATCATGGGAAGTGAGGATCAGCCCAGAACTACACGGCAGGACCTGGTCAAGTACCTGAAGAGAGCTGGACCACAGTCTCAAAGAAAACCATTAGTAACACACTACGCCGTTATGGATTAAAATCCTGCAGCGCACGCAAGGTCCCCTGCTCAAGCCAGCGCATGTCCAGGCCCGTCTGAAGTTTGCCAATGACCATCTGGATGATCAGAGGAGGGAATGGGAGAAGGTCATGGGTCTGATGAGACAAAAAATAAAGCTTTTTGGTTCTAAACTCCACTCGCTGTGTTTGGAGAAGAAGGAAGGATGAGTACAACCCCAAGAATACCATCCCAACCGTGAAGCATGGAGTGGAAACATCATTCTTTCGGGATGCTTTTTCTGCAAAGGGGACAGGATGACTGCACCGTATTGAGGGAGGATGGATGCGGGCCATGTATCGCAAGATCTTGCCAACAACTCCTTCCCTCAGTAAAGCATTGAAGAGTGGTCGTGCTGGGTCTTCCAGACATGACAACGACCCAAACACAACAGCCAGGGCAACTAAGGAGTGGCTCCGTAAGAAGCACTAAGGTCCTGGAGTGGCCTAGCCAGTCTCCAGACCTGAGCCATAGAACATCTTTGGAGGGAGCTGAAAGTCCGTATGCCCAGCGACAGCCCGAAACGCTGAAGGATCTGAGAAGGTCTGTATGGAGGAGTGGGCCAAAATCCCTGCTGCAGTGTGTGCAAACCTGTCAAGAACTACAGGAAACGTATGATCTCTGTAATTGCAAAAAAGGTTTCTGTACCAAATATTAAGTTCTGCTTTTCTGATGTATCAAATACTTATGTCATGCAATAAAATGCAAATGAATTACTTAAAAATCATACAATGTGATTTTCAGGATTTTTTTTATTTATTCTGTCTCTCACAGTTGAAGTGTACCTATGATAAAAATTACAGACCTCTACATCTCTGTAAGTAGGAAAACTGCAAAATCGGCAGTGTATCTCCCCACTGTATATACGTATATAAACTCACACGGGCAAATCTAGCGCTCAGTGTGAAACTCAACAAAAAATTGCTAGTCATGCACAGACCCAGCCCATTGCTTCCATGTTGCTGATGATGTGGGCTGCATCACATGATCTTCTCAGTGCAGAACAGTAATTAACTGTATTGTGAAGTATCTTTCATTTGGAATGCTAAAGGATAATATTTAGGCCTACCTGCACATTAATGCTGTGGAAAGACTTCCTATTCACATAATCTCCTTCATTTACTGAAGGAGCTGTGATAGGAATATGAGTGCCATCTATGCAGCCAATCACACCTGGAAACCTAAAATATATCACATGAACTGATTAGTGCTTCAAGTCTCAAAGCTTCATACTAAATAAATATGCTTAGACGATACTGCCATTCTATGGAATTCTTCTTTGAGTCTTGTGGTCTGTGACTGGGAACACCACACGTTGTACAGTAAACGTTTCAGTGCAAGAGTCACATTTCTGACAGCCCGACAGACGGTTGCCTTGGAAATTGCTCAGCGTCACTGATGTTATATAGAAAAAACTCCGTTGTGTCGAAAAAAAACGAAGTGCAACAAAAAGTATTTCTTCCGAACTGTGTCATATGAATGATATGAGGGCTGGGAAATTGTTCCGGTGAATGATCGATGTTGCAGAAAAACGGAAATGCTCAAACAGATAATCATCAGGAATGATAAAACATCCAAGCGGACTTATCACCCTCTCCCGACTGAGATTTCTGCGGAGTATTTGTGCTTAAATATCAACTGGCTCTTCAAGAAAGGACACGCCATGTCTGACACTCCTTCAGTCTGCATGTCTTCTACACCTTCAGTCTGCATGCTTCAGCAAAAGAGAGGAGAAACTCAGGTTAGTTGAAGAAAACCTGCCAGCGAGCAGGTTAGCTCACGAGTATGTTTGCCATAGTAACTGACTCAGCGTTAAACTGAACTGGTTTTGTGAAACCGAAAACCCAGAGTTTCCTTCAACTCTGAGTCGACTAACTCTTGAGTTTTCACTAAACCCGCTCCTGAAACAGGGCCCAGATGTATGTCCTTGAACCGATTACTTTAAAATCACACACAGACGAAGTTATAAGGATAATTTGTTGCTAATTGTAGCCTGCAGTACCTCGGTCGCCTTCAACTTGAGATACTCAATGAGAGGTTGGCAGTACTGAGCTAGCCTGCAATGTCCCCTTCCTAGAGTAGCTGAAACTGCGCATGGAATGTTTCCAAAACTCCTCCACAGATAGATGAGAGAAACATAGTAGAACATCTTTGACTCCTCATGTGATAATAACGGCGACACGCTAATAACACTTCCACTTCCTTTGACAATAAACAAAAACACAAATAGACAAAAACAACAGACAACTTAACATTTATGTCACGCCCTGACCTTTAGAATCCTTTTTATGTCTCTATTTTAGTTTGGTCATGCGTGAGTTGGGGTGGGCATTCTATGTTTGTGTTTCTATGATTTTCTATTTCTATGTTTTGCTGGGTATGGTTCTCAATCAGGGACAGCTGTCTATCGTTGTCTCTGATTGGAACCATACTTAGGTACCTTTTTTCCACCTGTCTTTGTGGGAAGTTGACTTTGTTTAGGGCACATAGCCTTTAGCTTCACGGTTTGTTTTTAGTGTTATTGTTTGTTCGGCGTCATCTTTAATTCAATAAAAGAAAATGTACGCTCACCACGCTGCACCTTGGTCCTCCTCCTCAACAGCCGTTGACAGAACTTCCACCACCAAAGACCAAGCAGCGTGGTAGAGAGGACTCCTGGACATGGGAGGAGATCCTGGATGGTAAGGGAACCCTGGAGGCAGCTTGGAGTATCGCCGTACAAGGGAGGAACTGGAGGCAGCTAAGGCGGACGCAGCGTTATGAGGAACACGGCTGGCAAGGAAGTCCAGAGCAGCCCCCCCCAAAAAAATTGGGGCACACGGGAGTGTGGCTGAGTCAGGTTGGAGACCTGAGCCAACTCCCCTGCTTACCGGCGACATGTGACTGGTCAGGCCCGTGCTATGGGTGATGCGCACTGTGTCTCGGTTGAGCATTCATAGCCGGCCGTGTGCTCGGTGCCAGCGTCCCGCATTTGCCGGGTGAAGTGGGCATCCAGCCAGAAAGGTTGTGCCAGCTCTGCGCTCGAGACCGCCAGTGCGCCTCCACGGCCCCAGTTATCCGGTGCCTCGCCAAGGAAGAAGCCTCCGTATGTCTCCCCAGCCTGGTGAGTCCTGTGCCTGCTCCCAGAGCCAGGCCTCCTGTGTGTCTCTCCACTCCAAGATGGCCTCCAGCCCGGAGCCTCCAGCGACGCCTCCAGCCGGGTCCCCAGCGACGGCTCCAGTCCGGGCCCGCAGCAGGTGGCCCAGTCCGGGCCCGCAACGAGGGCGCCCATTCGTACGAGGGTTCCCGCACCAGAGTGCCACCAAAGTGGGGAAGCCAGCGGTTGACCGGGGGTCTGTGTCGCGCGCACCTGAGCCCCGCGGATAGATCCCGCCCAGACCCTCCCCTATAGGTTTAGATTTTGAAGCCGGAGTCAGCACCTTTGGGGCGGGGGGGGGGGGGTACTGTCACGCCCTGACCTTAGATCCTTTTTAATCTCTATTTGTTTGGTCAGGCGTGATTGGGGTGGGCATTCTATGTTTTGTGTTTCTATGATTTTCTATGTTTTGGCCGGGTATGGTTCTTAATCAGGGGACAGCTGTCTATCGTTGTCTCTGATTGGGAACCCATAACTTGAGGTATCCT
>NC_036847.1:29835938-29864308 GCF_002910315.2 Salvelinus sp. IW2-2015 | reverse complement strand
TTTTTTCCCACCTGTCTTTGTGGGAAGTTGACTTTGTTTAGGGCACATAGCCTTTAGCTTCACGGTTTGTTTTTGTAGTGTTTATTGTTTTGTTCAGCGTCATCTTTTATTCAATAAAAGAAAATGTACGCTCACCACGCTGCACCTTGGTCCTCCTCCTTCAACAGCTGTGACAATTTACATAAAGTTGAAGTCGGAAGTTTGCATACACTTAGGTTGGAGTCGTTAACTCGTTTTTCAACCACCCCACAAATTTCTTGTTAAAAAACTATAGTTTTGGCAAGTCAGTTAGGACATCTACATTATGCATGACACAAGTAATTTCTCCAACAATTGTTTACGAACAGATTATTTCACTTATAATTCACTGTATGACAATTCCAGTGGGTCAGAAGTTTACATACACTAAGTTGGCTGTGCCTAAACAACTTGGAAAATTCCAGAAAATTATGTGATGGCTTTAGAAGCTTCTGATAGGCTAATTGACATAATTTCAGTAAATTGGAGGTGTACCTGTGGATGTATTTCAAGGCCTACCTTCAAACTCAGTGCCTCTGCTTGACATCATGGGTAAATCAAAAGAAATCAGCCAAGACCTCAGAAAACAAATTGTAGACCTCCACAAGTCTGGTTCATCCTTGGGAGCAATATCCAAACGCCTGAAGGTACCACGTTCATCTGTACAAACAATAGTACGCAAGAATAAACACCATGGGACCACGCAGCCGTCATACCGATCAGTAAAGAGACACGTTCTGTCTCCTAGAGATTAATGTACTTTGGTGCGAAAAGTGCAAATCAATCCCAGAACAACAGCAAAGGACCTTGTGAAGATGCTGGAGGAAACAGGTACAAAAGTATCTATATCCACAGTAAAACAAGTCCTATATCGACATAACCTGAAAGGCCACTCAGCAAGGAAGAAGCCACTGCTCCAAAACCACCATAAAAAAGCCAGACTACGGTTTGCAACTGCACATGGGGACAAAGATTGTACTTTTTGGAGAAATGTCCTCTGGTCTGATGAAACAAAAATAGAACTGTTTGGCCATAATGACCATTGTTATGTTTGGAGGAAAAAGGGGGAGGCTTGCAAGCCAAAGAACACCATCCCAACCGTGAAGCACGACGGTTACAGCATCCATGTTGTGGGGGTGCTTTGCTGCAGAAGGGACTGGTGCACTTCACAAAATAGATGGCATCGTGAGGCAGGAAACTGATGAGGATATATTGAATCAACATCTCAAGACATCAGTCAGGAAGTTAAAGCTTGTTCGCAAATGGGTCTTCAAAATGGACAATGACCCCAAGCATACTTCCAAAGGCAAAATGGCTTAAGGACAACAAAGTCAAGGTATTGGAGTGGCCTTCACAAAGCCCTGACTCATATCCTATAGAAATTTGTGGGCAGAACTGAAAAAGCGTGTGCGAGCAAGGAGACCTACAAACCTGACTCAGTTACACCAGCTCTGTCAGGAGGAATGGGCCAATATTCACACAACTTATTGTGGGAAGCTTGTGGAAGGCTACCCAAAACGTTTGATCCAAGTTTAACAATGTAAAGGCAATGCTACCAAATACTAATTGAGTGTATGTAAACTTCTGACCCACTGGGAATGTGATGAAAGAAATAAAAGCTGAAATAAATCCTTCTCTCTACTATTATTCTGACATTTCAAATTCTGAAAATAAAGTGGTGAGACTAACTAAGACAAGGACTTTTTACTAGGATTAAATGTCAGGAATTGTGAAAAACTGAGTTTAAATGTAGTTGGCTAAGGGGTATGTAAACTTCCGACTTCAACTGTAAATAAAGTCCACCTGTGTGCCATCTAAGTGTCACATGATCTGTCACATGATCTCAGTATATGTACACCTGTTCTGAAAGGCCCCAGAGTCTGCAACACCACTAAGCAAGGGGCACCATGAAGACCAAGGAGCTCTCCAAACAGGTCAGGGACAAAGTTGTGGAGAAGTACAGATCAGGGTTGGGTTATAAAAAAATATCTGAAACTTTGAACATCCCACGGAGCACCATTAAATCCATTATTAAAAAATTGAAAGAATATGGCACCACAACAAACCTGCCAAGAGAAAGCTGCCCACCAAAACTCACAGACCAGGCAAGGAGAGCATTTGTCACGCCCTGACCGTAGAGATCCTTTTTATGTCTCTATTTTGGTTGGTCAGGGYGTGAGTTTGGGTGGGCATTCTATGTTTGGTGTTCTATGTTGTTCTATGTTTTGTATTTCTATGTGTTTGGCCTGGTATGGTTCCCAATCAGAGGCAGCTGTCTATCGTTGTCTCTGATTGAGAACCATACTTAGGTAGCCTGTTCCCACCTGTGTTTGTGGGTAGTTGTTTTCTGTTTTGTGTGTATACCTTGCAGAACTGTTCGTTTGTCGTTTTGTTGGTTTTTGTTCCAAGTGTTTCGTATTATTAAAAGTAATATGGACACTTACCACGCTGCACGATGGTCCTCTTCTCCTTCTCCCGACGATGTTCGTTACAGCATTAATCAGAGAGGCAACAAAGAAACCAAAGATAACCCTGAAGGAGCTCCAAAGCTCCACAGCGGAGTTTGGAGTATCTGTCCATAGGACCACTTTAAGCTGTACACTCCACAGAGCTGGGCTTTACAGAAGAGTGGCCAGAAAAAAAGCCATTGTTTAAAGTGCTCCAAAAGTCCACTTTCAACTCATCCTTGACCGCTGGCTACGTCCCTTCCGTCTTCAAGAGAGCGAGAGTTGCACCCCTTCTGAAAAAACCTACACTCGATCCCTCCGATGTCAAACAACTACAGACCAGTATCCCTTCTTTCTTTTCTCTCCAAAACTCTTGAACGTGCCGTCCTTGGCCAGCTCTCCTGCTATCTCTCTCAGAATGACCTTCTTGATCCAAATCAGTCAAGGTTTCAAGACTAGTCATTCAACTGAGACTGCTCTTCTCTGTGTCACGGAGGCGCTCCGCACTGCTAAAGCTAACTCTCTCTCCTCTGCTCTCATCCTTCTAGACCTATCGGCTGCCTTTGATACTGTGAACCATCAGATCCTCCTCTCCACCCTCTCCGAGCTGGGCATCTCCGGCGGGCCCACGCTTGGATTGCGTCCTACCTGACAGGTCGCTCCTACAGGTGGCGTGGCGAGAATCTGTCTCCGCACCACGTGCTCTCACCACTGGTGTCCCCAGGGCTCTGTTCTAGGCCCTCTCCTATTCTCGCTATACACCAAGTCACTTGGCTCTGTCATAACCTCACATGGTCTCTCCTATCATTGCTATGCAGACGACACACAACTTAATCTTCTCCTTTCCCCCCTCTGATAACCAGGTGGTGAATCGCATCTCTGCATGTCTGGCAGACATATCAGTGTGGATGACGGATCACCACCTCAAGCTGAACCTCGGCAAGACGGAGCTGCTCTTCCTCCCAGGGAAGGACTGCCCGTTCCATGATCTCGCCATCACGGTTGACAACTCCATTGTGTCCTCCTCCCAGAGTGCTAAGAACCTTGGTGTGATCCTGGACAACACCCTGTCGTTCTCAACTAACATCAAGGCGGTGACCCGTTCCTGTAGGTTCATGCTCTACAACATTCGCAGAGTACGACCCTGCTCACGCAGGAAGCGGCGCAGGTCCTAATCCAGGCACTTGTCATCTCCCGTCTGGATTACTGCAACTCGCTGTTGGCTGGGCTCCCTGCCTGTGCCATTAAACCCCTACAACTCATCCAGAACGCCGCAGCCCGTCTGGTGTTCAACTTTCCCAAGTTCTCTCACGTCCACCCCACGCTCGCTCCCGCTCTCTCCACTGGCTTCCAGTTGAAGCTCGCATCCGCTACAAGACCATGGTGCTTGCCTACGGAGCTGTGAGGGGAACGGCACCTCCGTACCTTCAGGCTCTGATCAGGCCCTACACCCAAACAAGGGCACTGCGTTCATCCACCTCTGGCCTGCTCGCCTCCCTACCTCTGAGGAAGTACAATTCCCGCTCAGCCCAGTCAAAAACTGTTCGCTGCTCTGCACCCCAATGGTGGAACAAAACTCCCTCACGACGCCAGGTCAGCGAGAGTCAATCACCACCTTCCGGAGCACCTGAAACCCCACCTCTTTAAGGAATACCTAGGATAGGATAAAGTAATCCTTCTAACCCCCCCTTAAAAGAGTTAGATGCACTATTGTAAAGTGGTTGTTCCACTGGATATCCATAAGGTGAATGCACCAATTTGTAAGTCGCTCTGGATAAGAGCGTCTGCTAAATGACTTAAATGTAAATGTAAATGTAAAAGGCATGTGGGAGACTCCACAAACATATGGAAGAAGGTACTCTGGTCAGATGAGACTAAAATTGAGCTGTTTTGCCAATCAAGAATAAAAACTATGTCTGGCGCAAACTCAACACTCAATCACCCTGGGAACACCATCCCCACAGTGAAACATGGTGGTGGCAGCATCATGCTGTGGGGATGTTTTTCATCGGCAGGGACTGGGAAACTGGTCAGAATTGAAAGAATCATGGATGGCGCTAAATACAGGGAAATTCTTGAGGGAACCTGTTTCAGTCTTCCAGAGATTTGAGACTGGGATGGAGGTTCACCTTCCAGCAGGACAATGATCCTAAGCATACTGCTAAAGCAACACTCAAGATGTTTATGGGAAACATTTAATGTCTTGAGTGGCCTAGTCAAAGCCGAGCCTCAGTCCAATTGAGAATCTGTGGTATGACTTAAAGATTGCTCTATACCAGCAGAACCCATCCAACTTGAAGGAGCTGGAGCAGTTTTACCTTGAAGAAATGGGCAAAAATCCCAGTGCCTAAATGTGCCATGCTTATAGAGACATATCCCAAGAGACTTGCAGCTGTAAGTGCTGCAAAAGGTGACTCTAACAAGTATTGACTTTGGAAGATGAATAGTTAGGCACGCTGAAGTTCAGTTTTTTTTGTCTTATTTCTCGCTTGTTTCACAATTAAAAAAAAAAAGTGGTAGGAATGTTGTGTAAATCAAATGATACAAACCACAAAAAAATATATTTTAATTCCAGGTTGTAAGGCAACAAAATAGAAACGCTCTCCTCTCCAGAGGGAGTAGGACGAACGGTCGCCAGGTAAAGTTCCAGTTGTAGAAGGAAACCCTGACACCCAGCCGCCGGTTCCATCATACTCCCGTGGGAGCGCCAGCCGAAGAGCCCCGGAGCGGATGCGGTAGCAGGAACAGGAGGTGCTGGAGGAGGGGGTGCTGGAGATGAGGTGGGAAGGCCACTCCTCTCCCATCGATCCATCCTCTCCATCATTTGATCCATAGCAGAACCAATCCTGTGGAGAACACTGGTATGATGGAGGACCCTTTTCTCCATCGATGGGAGAGGAGATGCGGCTGCTCCTGCTGATTCCATTTGTGGTGCGGGATTCTGTCACGCGGGACTAGGTGGGTGCAGGAATCAGACGCAGAGAGAGTTCCACTGGGGTATAGTGCTCTTTACTAAGGCACACACAAAAATGAAGCCCAACAATACAGGGCGCAGAACATACAACTTGACAACCCAAAAACCACAGGGTGTCAAGTGTAAGAAAGAAAATTACACCTCAGCCTACAATGCACACACGTAACAAAATAAAGACAATCCCGCACAAAACAAGGGCGGGTCTACCTACTAAATATAGGGAAGCTCATTAACCGAAAACAGAACACAGGTGAAACTAATAAGACAAAACAAACAGACAAACGAAAAAGGGATTGGTGGCGGCTAGTAGGACGGTGACGACGACCGCCGAGCACCGCCCGAACAGGTAGGGGAGCCAATTTCGGCGGAAGTCGTGACAAAGGGGGTGAATACTTTCGCAAGCCACTGTAAGATACTATTGATGTGTCTGCCTTTGGGGCAGTTACAATAGCGTTACAATAGCATACATATATTCCCGTCATATACTGTTGATGCTGCTGGTTGGCTCTATTTGCCATATATCAATTAGCATGCCCTTCTGTGCCCACCTCATACTATGTAAATGTTTTGCGTTTCAGCTGTTATCAGTGAATGAGGCAGCTTTATGGAGGAGATAACAATTAACTACACGTATCCCTGGCAGCAAGATGGAAAAGTCCCAGAATGTGTTTATACAGATCCAGGAAGCCTATCAGATTCTGCTCAGAAGCCTCTATTGAAATAAGTGATTTTCCTCCTCGACCCTTGTCAACCCTGCAATGCCAATGACGTGGCTTATAGCTGGTTTCACTAAAAGGATCTACAGTCAGCCCGTTATTCGAGTCATGAAATGTACCAAATATATGGATGAACATACTTTACAGGGAGTTGTAACATGACTAGTATACTTCATTTGAACACCAGAGCAGCTCACAGAACATACATTGTGTAGGGGGTAGTCTTGGTGGTGTTAGCTGCCATCTTCTGGTAGAACACCTATGGATTGGGAATGCTTCACTCTTCACAGTATAAATTATTAAGTACATTCACACAGTTAATTACCTTTCATTCAAATCTGTTGTCAATTACCTGCCTCCTTTTTTATCATCAAATGCATCACCCTAATGATTGACAATGAATGCACTAGTAGTAGCTTAAAGTGCTGCATTACCAACCACACCACACATGGTTGATGCACAAATATTTAGGCTAGTTTTTGGTGGCTGAATAAATCAGCTGTTTCTCACATTATTACGCATCTATGTTTTCGGCAATCACTGTCTGATGATCAGGTTATCTGTTGTATTTTCGCCCGGTATCCCGATCGTCACTAGTTACCACAGCCCCAAAGTCTTAAACCCGGTATATTTATACTTTACTTCATTGAGTTTATTTTTACAAGGACAGTGCACATTAATGAACGTTTCAGTAAAAGTGCCGGTTTTAGCCAGCCGGCTAATTTTCAACCCCATGTCCCTTGGCAAGCTATTTAAATAATTACAATAACAATACAAACAAACAATGAGCAGTGAGCACATGCAGAGCAACATATGACAAGCAACCCGTAGCATGCAGACAGACAGCAATAGCACAAAAAGCAACACAACAAAATGCAAAAAACAGTATTTACACATCTCACAAACTACACACAAAATCGGATTTGAAACCTAACCCAAACCCTAATCACACTGTTAAGCTTATACCAAACCCTAACCTTAAATCAAGACCAAAAAGCACATATTTGTTTTTATGAATTTTTACGATAGTCCCTTTTGACTTTGTGGCTGTAGTAACTAGTGGAAACACTATCCCAGCATGGGCCCGGAAGTTGTCTGGGATTCCCGATTTCCACTAGATAACACAGCCACAAAGGCTATATCGTAAAAATTTATGAAAATACAAATGTGCTTTTTATTTTTAATTTAAGGTTAGGGTTAGGCATAAGGTTACTATGTGGTTACGGTTATGTTTAAAATCTGATCTTAAGAAGATATATTGTAGAAATAGGCGGGATGTATTACTTTGTGGCTGTGTTAACTAGTGACGACCGGGATTCCCAGGTAAAAGAAGATTCCGGATATGCTGCCGTCGTCAAAGATATCAACAAACAGATATTCTGACATTTAAAAACGACAAAATAGTCTTTCACCAGGTAAGGAAGATAGTGATGCATTTGCTAACAATGAAGGTATGACATGAAAAGTGACATTTTGGCAAGGATGTGTTTCGGACTAGTTTAGATGTATGGCATTTGTCGGGTGGTGGGTGCCATAGCAACGGCTCAGAAGAAACAGTATTCTGCTAGCTTGACGTGTCATTTTCGGATGGGGAAGTTCCCATCTAACGAGACGAATGTCTCCCATGAAGATGATTGGCACACTGCAGCGGCGGTACAGGCGCCTGTAGCTTCTGTACCGCCCCTGCTCATATCTGCGGGAAGTAGCGGTGCTGCGGGTTAAATTGAAATAATTTAGCCAAAATTTCCTTATAAAAAATTATTCCCCCCAAAATGGTATTACTCCTGTCTGGACAGACATAAATAAAAATGTCAAAATACTACACCTGAGAGCATCATTTATATACAGAGGATCAATAGCGTCTAGCTTCTTGGTTAAGGGCTTGTAAGTAAGCATTTCACTGTAAGGTCTACAGACCTGTTGTATTCGGAGAATGTAACAAATACAATTTGATTTGATTTGATTCTAAAGAAATTACCTGTGGGTTAAGTTTTATCACAAGCACTTACTGTCAGGAAGGACGATTTTGAGCAAACAGCACAGTTTTTCAAAGTAGGTTATCTTGAGATATTGGCACAAGCTCATTTGTCATCACAGGTGAGTAGCCTATGCTTTATCTTCATCATTGGGTGAGTCAGTGTCACTGGAAAGTTAATAGACTAGTGCAGCCTATACTATGTATGTACTAGTCTATAAAATTAACTTATATATATGTGTGTGTATATGTGTGTGTGTTTCCTTTTGTAAAATGTGGCGCCTGACACGCTATCAATAAATTAGGATTTTGGCCAAATGAGCCACATTTACATGTTCTTAAAAACAGCCTATAACAAATTACAAAAACACTATTCCTTGTGTTTCGATGTGTAGCATATGCAAAACTTTATAGCCTATTGTTTTATTGGTTTTTACTTTCCTAAAACAATACTTGTCCACCTCACTGTTCAGCTGTCAGAGATTTGAGCACTAAATGCATCAGCGCATTGTATGCATAGGCCTATAGGCTGTATGATATTACTATAAAACAAATATAAACAAAGAGAAGCTTAGGCCCAGAGAGAGAGAGAGAGCGAGAGAGACCGGCAGCATGCTACGACACCAACATGCGTTTCTTTATCCTTGTCAGATAGGCTATACAGATATCTGCTAAACAGATATAGACATACAGAAGGAGGCTATTTCGTAATTTTTTTTATCCAAATATTTTTTGAAAGATAAGCATTATATTGTTTGCTGGTGCACAATGTCTTCATATCATAGGCCTGCAGTGTAAGCTAAAAGCCACACCACACCAAACCTTCACAAAAGTTTCTAAACTTTATTAGGGTAATATCAAAAGTAAGTCAAGCCATTGTTTATAGAGAAAATACGAGCAGGATATTACTGTATAACAGCAAACACAACGTTACAGTTGGAACTTAATTTGGCCAAAGCAAATGGCTCAACAGAATGAAACCAAACACTTGCGAACTGGTTTAAACCTTCACAAAAGTTTTGAACAGGCTAGATTGCAGCAACAACCAAAAAAGACTAGTGCCTACTGTAACCCAACAAATGATAGCAATAGGCTAATGATATTTATTTGACAAAAGGCTTACTTATAACTTAAACTAAATACGGAGCACACAATTAAAAATACAGATTTAACTTAATTTAGCCAACAAAAATGCCAACAAAAACAAATTATGTTTTGCATATTTTAAAAAACTGGTTTAGATTAATAAACAGGCCTACAATAATAACAATGATATACAATAATAATAATGATAAAACAAATTATTATAAATAAGAAAAACTAAAAATTAAGTTAAAAAATTGTATCCTACTTGCATTTGGTCATTTGTGTGGTATGAAAAAATATTCTACTAATGTCTTCTATCATGTAAATGACATAGAATAGCATGAAATGCATTTATAAAAGGCCTGTGGAAATCCTAAAAATGTGTCTGCTCAACTGTATGTCACTACTCAAATGAATGTGATTATAGATTCTGTCCCCAACTCGCCCCGAAACTCAAAACATCTTCCTGCGGCTATGCCCCTTTTGTCTACTGCTCCAATGTCTTCTTTTGCTAATGGATGATTGGTTTTACGATGGCCCCGTCAGGCTCACTCAGTAACCAAAATGTTACCTTTGTTTCTGATTAGAATATCCATGCAATATTTAAAATATATGAAACTAATGAAATGTTATAATTGATATACATACCATGATGATAAACCAGAGAAATGTGATCAAACATATACCCCACATTTCCTGGGTATGTGTAGGTGTAGGAGGGAGGGCAGTTCAAGCAGTTACTGACTATAAATGTTGATCTTCTCATATGTGCATTTCCTGGCAACTGAGGATAGGTGAATCTAGATAGACTAGAGCAAAGTACCAGTTAGACACACAATACAAAGACTCGTGTGAAACAATTTAATACTGCATTTATTGCAGCTTTACATTGGGCTTCAGACATATTTGAACCAAAAGAAATATACTGCAAAGGATACATTTAACATGGTGAGCATCATACAATGGTATCCAAAATKGCATTTTTTGTTTTGTTTTAAAACAGGTGGGTGTACTTAAGATAAGATGAAGATTGTTGTATGCTAGGATATCTCATGAGTTGGACCATATCTTTGCTCTGACTTGTCTGTTTTTGTCTCTGTGCCACAGGCAGCTGGTGAGAGAATGAATGCTGATGACTGCAATGGACATTCATATATGTCAGGTAAGCAGAAAACTAAAAGTATTTTAAAGACTGGATAGATTAGAGAGTTTAATAGTCACATGTACAGGGTTGCAGATGTAATTACAGGGTACAGTGAAATTATTGACCTCCGAGATACAACAATGCAGGACAAAATGAAATAAAACATTATAATATAATAAAAATGGATAATATAAGTAATAATATATACATATTAACAATGTAATGATGGGGACAGGGAGAGCAGGTAGCTGACTAGTGGTGGCTATTCAGCAGCCTGATGGTCTGGGGGTAAAAGCTATTGGCCAGAGTGACAGTTTTTGCCATGATGCTCCTATACTGCCCACGTCTGAGTGATGGAAACGGGGAGAACAGGCCATGGCTCGGGTGGCTGGGGTCGCTGATGATCTTCTTGGCCTTCCTGCAACACCTGGTGTTGTAGGTGTCCTAAAGGACAGGCAGTGTATCCAGTATAATGACATAAAACGGCATCAAATGTCCCAACATTACATTGTGTTCACTTCACAGCCAGTGGAGGAGAGACAGCGACGGAGCATGGTGATTTCTGCGGAGGTCTGAGGGTTCTGGCCGTGAGAACTCAACAGTCCTCTCTCAACCAATCTCTCAGTGGTCAGTCATCTTTTTAAGTCTCTTATCTGTGATCTACAGTATATAACCTATTGAATGTACTGTATAATATATCACATGCAAAACTGACTGAAAGTTATAAAGAACACCAGCAGTTATCTCACTTGAGGAATTATTTCCATATGATACATTTTGGTATTTCAATTTATAAAGATTTACTTCATTGCAATAAAACAAAATACATTTCCCATCCCTTTCCCTATACCGTTCCATATGCTAAGTTATGATGAAGGTTTTGAACAAAGTGTCTCTCCCCTGTCTCCACTCTACCCAGTGAACTCTATTAAGGTAGAGGAGGACAGTGACAATGAGCCTGTTGGTGCTCTACAGCCAGAGAGGAGAAAAGGAGAGAGAGATGACAGAGAGGACACAATAGAAGAAGGGAGTGGAGAGCTGGGAGGAAGGGTGGGTCCAGGGAGTGCAGGAAGTGGTTACGGGGAGCTGGCCAGTCCTCAGCCTGCGTCCCCTGGTCCCATCCGACTGCCCAATGGGAAGCTCCAATGTGACGTGTGTGGAATGAACTGTATCGGGCCAAATGTACTGATGGTGCACAAGCGCATCCACACAGGTGAGGCCAGATAAACAGACAGCAGAGTAGGTTGAAAAATCCCCCTAGAAAACAACGGGCAAGTTTCTATTCAGTTTCCTGAACTGAAAACTGTATTGACCCCAACCCTGATAGGAGGTCTTTGTGTTCCTCATCAACATGAACCCTTTGACTTTTCTTTACATGGTGTCTATATCGTCCATACATTTTGACTGAATATTGCTCCACTGCTTTGTTCCAAGGTGATAGTAGGATTTGGAAAAAAAGACTGCCCATGTTGTTGTCAGGTGAGCGTCCGTTCCAGTGCACCCAGTGTGGAGCCTCCTTCACCCAGAAGGGGAACCTGCTGCGTCACATAAAGCTGCACTCTGGAGAGAAACCCTTTAAATGTCCCTTCTGTAACTACGCCTGCCGCCGCCGGGACGCACTCTCTGGACACATCCGCACACACACTGGTAAGACACAGTAGCCTGCTTTCTAATATCAAGCCAGGAAACTGGTAAGACCATTTTGGCTCTAAGTGGGCTCAGTGGGACCAGATGGGGAATAGAGCTGCTACCAGCCGCAGTCCCACTGTGTTGTGTAATTACAATGTATTGTAATAGCGAGTCATCTGTTTTCACAGTGTCTTCAATTCAATTATTTTTTGGGGTCCAATTGGATTTAGAACAACAAAATCATATATTTCTTGCAAAAAAGTCCATTCATCTCTCTAGAGTGGGGCTCAGAGGAAATAGACAAATATCTATTGTCTTTACAGGAATGTACTTTACCACACGTGCAAAATATGACATTTAAAAGTATTCAAAACAGGATGTCCTGTTGGTGTTTTTCAATTTAATGAAGACATGCATTCAACAGGTGTTGATAGAGACAGGCAGAGCATGGTGGGCCTGCTGTTCTGAACAAATAATTTCAGTTTCAAAGAAAAGCAAACTTGCAAACCTCAGATTTCGGCGAAATGACGTCAGTCTCTGACTGCTCGGTAAAGGTGGAACATTGCGGTGACAAGTTGGGTGTTTTAAAACGTCAAAGGTGTGGAACAGAGAACAATTTCTGGAATTCACAGAGAAGGGGGAGTACATACCCATATGGAAAAGAGATATATATATATATATATATATACACACACACATTAAACAAGATTCTTATATAGGTTATATATATATCTGGAACATGTTAGTAATAGATACGGCAGCAAATACACTGAGAAAATTCATAGAAGATTCTTGTAATATATTACTTATATGGGTGGGTAACATTTACACATAAAAAAAATGTTCCATGTATTATATAAATCAAATCTGATTGGTCACATACACATGGTTAGCAGATGTTATTGCGAGTGTAGCAAAATGCTTGTGCTTCTAGTTCCGACAATGCAGTAATATCTAACAAGTAATCTAACAATTTCCTAACAACTACCTTATACACACAAATCTAAAGTGGTGAATAAGAATGTGTACTTATAAATATATGGATGAGCGATGGCCGAGCGGCATAGGCAAGGTGCAATAGATGGTATAAAATACAGTATATACATATCATATGAGTAATGTAAGATATGTAAACATTATTAAAGTGGCATTATTTAAAGAGGCATTGTTTAAAGTGACTAGTGATCCATTTATTAAAGTGGCCAGTGATTGGGTCTCAATGTAGGCAGCAGCCTCTCTGAGTTAGTGATTGCTGTTTAGCAGTCTCATGGCCTTGAGATACAAGCTGTTTTTCAGTCTTTCAGTCCCAGCTTTGATGCACCTGTACTGACCTCGCCTTCTGGATGATAGCGGGGTGAACAGGCCGTGGCTCGGGTGGTTGTTGTCTTTGATGATCTTTTTGGCCTTCCTGTGGCATCGGGTGCTGTAGGTGTCCTGGAGGGCAGGTAGTTTGCCCCCGGTGATGCGTTGTGCAGACCTCACTACCCTCTGGAGAGCCCTGCGGTTGAAGGCGGTGCAGTTGCGGTACCAGGCTGTGATACAGCCTGACAGGATGCTCTCGATTGTGCCTCTGTAAAGGTTTGTCAGGGTTTTGGGTGACAAGCCAAATTTCCCCAGTCTTCTGAAGTTGAAGAGGCGCTGTTGCGCCTTCTTCACCACACTGTCTGTGTGGGTGGACCATTTCAGTTTGCCTGTGATGTGTATGCCGAGGAACTTAAAACTTTCCACCTTCTCCACTGCTGTCCCTTCGATGTGGATAGGGGGGTGCTCCCTCTCCTCTGCTGTTTCCTGAAGTTCCATCCTGAAGATCATCTCCTTTGTTTTGTTGACTTTGAGTGAGAGGTTGTTTTCCTGACACCATTCTCCGAGGGCCATCACCTCCTCCCTGTAGGCTGTCTCGTCGTTGTTGGTAATCAACCCCACTACTGTTGTGTCATCTGCAAACTTGATGATTGAGTTGGAGGCGTGTGTCGCCACACGGTCGTGGGTGAACAGGGAGTACAGGAGGGGGCTGAGCACACACCCTTGTGGGGCCCGACTGTTGAGGGTCAGCGAAGTGGAGATGTTGTTTCCTACCTTCACCACCTGGGGGTGGCCCGTCAGACAGTCCAGGACCCAATTGCACAGGGCGGGTTGAGACCCAGGGCCTCCAGCTTGATGATGACCTTGAAGGGTACCATGGTGTTGAATGCTGAGTTGTAGTCAATGAACAGCATTCTTACATAGGTATTCCTCTTGTCCAGATGGGATAGGGCAGTGTGCAGTGTGATGGCGATTGCATCGTCTGTGGACCTGTTTGGGCGGTATGCAAACTGAAGTGGGTCTAGGGTGGCCTGTAAGGTCGAGGTGATATGATCCTTGACTAGTCTCTCAAAGCACTTCATTATGACAGAAGTGAGTGCTACGGGGCGGTAGTCATTTAGTTCAGTTATTTTTTTTAAACATACGAGAGACATTGTCCCATATGGAAAAGATAGAAGAAGATATAGAAGAATCTAACAAGATGATTATCTTCTACCTGGAACTTGGCAACAAATACACATACAACATGAATAGAAGATTGTTGTAATATCTGACTTATATGGGTGGGTAACCTTTAGACAGAAATATAAAACACATACGAGAGACATGTACGGTAAGCATTCTAGGAGGAGGTGGAGGAGGGGGGGGGGGGGGGGCAGGAGCAGAGAGGAGCAGGATGGGGTGGAGGGAGGAGCAGGAGGTGGAGGGGAGGAGGAGGAGGAGTGGAGGGAGGAGCAGGAGGGGGATGAGAAGGGGGAGGGAAATCTAGGTATAAATAGTATAATTGATGATACATAACTTGTAAAGTATAGTTAGATTTAATTTACCCTTTACAATGGCTCACTCAATAATCATTCTCACAATAGAACATTGGTAATAGTCAGTGACAGATATTAAAGTTAAGCAGGGCTGGACTTAGTAAAAACCCTGGATGGGAGACAAAGGCATAGCTGTAGATTAATCAAATGTCCAGTAGGAGGTGCTGCACAGACTTAACCATGGAAACTCATACCTGAAAATGCACACTGAGTATACAAAACATGAATAACAGCTGCTCTTTCCATGACATAGACTGGCCAGGTGAAAGCTATGATCCCTTATTGATGTATCTTGTTAAATCCACTTCAATCAGTGTAGATGAAGGGGAGGAGACAGGTTAAAGAAGGAGTTTTGACAATTGAGATGTGGATTGTGTATGTGTGCCATTCAGAGGGTGAATGGGTAAGACAAAAGATATAAGAGCATTAGTCAACACCTTGTAGAGTCCATGCCCTGTTGAATTGAGGCTGTTGAATTGAGGCTGTTGAATTGAGGGGAGGTGCAACTCAATGTTAGGGAGGTGTTCCTAAGGTTTGGCATACTCAGTGTATAAAAACAATACACTTTTGTTATAAAATTCATAGATGACTTATATAAGTCATATTTTGTCTCATATGTCATACAATATCCATGTAGGAAAGTGGCCACTTTCATATGTCATACAAGGCCAAACATACACCATTTCAATATTGATATAGAATATACATACAAACCATGTATTTGTATCTTACCTGATTCTTACTAGATTTTTGTGCAAATAATCTACTTCTGCCATACAAGATTCATATTGTATTTTCATGCTTCTTTTCCATATGGTAGGCTAACGTCTAGGTCATGAACAAGTATTAAAGGGTGTAATAAAACTTAAATTATGCACAACTACATGTAACTTTTTATTTGACTTACTTTCAGAAATAACAAACTTTCCTAGGACACAATATCAATAGTCTGGTCATATTTTGTAGATCTCATTTTACCAAAACAGACCAAAAGAGAAGCATGCGTGACCCATTAACTGACCCATGAATTGCTGTGTTTCTGGGCTGCAGTGCCCTCTCTGACAGTGGGTAAACCTTACAAGTGCAGTTACTGTGGTCGTAGCTACAAGCAACGGATCACCCTGGAAGAACACCTTGAACGCTGCCAGAACTACCTAAAGAGTCTACAGAACCATCAGCCAGCACTCAGCACTGAACACACTGCACAGGGTAACATACACACAGACTCCTAATGTCAAATGTACAGGGTAACACACATTGACTGTCATCATCCACACAAACACAAGATTACAGAAATACACTTTGCTCTTTCATGTTGTGTTAGTTCAGTCTGAGCTCACTGGACAAAGTCACTGTGAACCAGAAAACACACATCTGTTTTTGCATTATGATGTCAATGTGTATTTGAACAGAGTCTGTTGTGTTTTGTCCCCAGATATGGAGCCGATGTCTGAGCCACAGGCTGTCCTCCAGCCGTCCACTAAGAAACTGTCTTTTATAGACAGACTGGTGAACACCATCACCAAACGCAAGAGGTCCACTCCACAGAAGTTTCTGGGTGAGTTTTCTCCTGTTTATATATGTCCATGTTCCTGAAGGTCTTGAAACCCAACAGTGCTATAACATGATGATAGTCTTATGAATCTGAGGTTGTCAACACTGATGTGCCCTTTTCTTTACAGGAGAAAAGCACATGAGGCTCAACGAGCCTGATATAACTTCTGAACTGTCCCCTGGTCCTGAAAAGGAAAAGGATGGGGACCTGCACTCTGCACCCAACTCTCACCTTGAGGGAGAGGCTGGTGCTGCAGGGTTAGTGGGGATGGGGGGCAGGTATCTCCACAGGTATGGAGGTGATGAGGACCCTGGGTCTGAGCCCCCTCAGCTGGCCCTGCCCTACTCTGCCTGCCTGTCTGATCCCAGCCCAGTCATCAGCTCTGTTAACAGCCACCCGATTCCTCTGGGTCCCCAGGTCAATGGAGCCGTAGGTGGGCGTGGAGGTGGGGTAGCGGCCAGGTTTGTGGAGCTCGCTGGACGGGAAGCAGGCGAGGGACACAAGGACATACCCTCAGGTCAGAGCCCCACGGTCAGCAATGGCTACAGCAAGGGCCCCAGCAATGGCTGCCATGATTTCAAAGACAAGTCCGACACAGAGAGCACAGCAGAGGAGCAGCAGAGCACCAGTGTTACAGCTCCAACCAGCAACTCCAACAACCACCACCTATTCCCTAACCTACAGTACGTAGCCCCAGCCCTGCCCAGCAGCCGTCGCGACCGCCGTCCAAACCCCAATCCCAGACACGCCCAAGACCCAGATATAGAGAGGGAGAGAGGGTACACCGACACCACTATCCCCACCACTGTGAAGGGATCGGGGAGCCCTGGTCCAGGGTCACCATCCATCTCCGGGGAAGCTTCTATACAGGTACAGGTGGTGGACGGGGAGGGACGAGCGGTGCGGTCATTCCACTGTGAGCACTGTCGCATGTTCTTCCTGGATCACGTGATGTTCACCATCCACATGGGCTGCCACGGATTCCACCAGCCTTTCCAGTGTAACGTCTGTGGCCACTGCAGCTGCGACCGCTACCAGTTCACCTCGCACATCATCCGCGGGGAGCACCAGGTGGGCTGAGGACGGGAGCACCAGGTGGGCTGAGGACGGGAGCACCAGGTGGGCTGAGGACGGGAGTGAAGGGGGAGAGCCGGTCCCAACTGCCCTACCCCTTAGCACTTCCCCTTCAATGTTTACACATCTGAAGGGTCTGGATAGGTATAACCAGTGTAGTGGTGGAGATTTCACTGTATTGCGTCCACATTACAAGGCAGTGGGAGTGAATTGAGACCGGCTGGGGGTGAAGGGGGTGGGTGGGGCGAGGGAAAGGCAGGGGTGTCTGCTTCTTTGAGGTGACATGGGCTGCTTGTTCTGCACCAGATTACACACAGAGAGACACCCATTGCCTTAACTGTTACATAGGAGTAACCCAGGATGATCTTGCTGTGACTGAGAGAAGGCATATTGTTTACAACTGTTAATGTAATGATGGAGTATGTGATCATGTGTAAAGGACATTTATGAACATGAAATATCCTGCCTTAGGTGATGTGGATCCTTCACTGTGGATGGTTACAGATTTTAACCATGGAGATTAAGAAGAAAGCTAATAGGGGCCTTATAATACTGGTGCAGATCAGACTGTTGACCCATGTCCAGTGAAGGATAGGACTCGACTGAGGTGGTCAGGTAGACGAGGCTGCTACATCTAATGGAGGATTGCACTTCTAGATTATTGGCTTGAATGTGATAATAGCGTGACGTGAAAAATACTTTTAGCTTTAGAGGGTATTCAATCAATCAATCAAATGTATTTATAAAGCCCTTTTTACATCAGCCGACGTCACAAAGCGCTATACAGGAACCCAGACTAAAACCCCAAACAGCAAGCAATGCAGATGTGGCTAGGAAAAACTCCCTAGAAAGGCAGGAACCTAGGAAGAAACTTAGAGAGGAACCAGGTTCTGAGGGGTGGCCAGTCCTCTTCTGGCTGTGCCGGGTGGAGATTATAACAGTACATTGCCAAGATGTTCAACCCCACCCACTTTGCATAAGCACAGCCTCCACACCATTAGAGGTATATCTTCAAACCACCAACTTACTACCCTGAAACAAGGCTGAGTATAGCCCACGAAGATCTCCCCCACGGCACAAACCCGAGGGGGCCGCCAACCCAGACAGGAAGATCACGTCAGTGACTCAACCCACTCAAGTGACGCACCCCTCCTAGGGACGGCATGGAAGAGCACCAGTAAGCCAGTGACTCAGCCCCCATAATAGAGTCAGAGAATCCCAGTGTAGAGAGGGGAACCGGTCAGGCAGAGACAGCAGGAGCGGTTCGTCGCTCCAGTGCCTTTCCGTTCACCTTCACACTCCTGGGCCAGACTACACTCAATCATAGGACCTACTGAAGAGATGAGTCTTCAATAAAGACTTAAAGGTCGAGAACAAGTCTGTGTCTCTCACATGGATAGGCAGACCATTCCATAAAAATTGAACTCTATAGGAGAAAGCCCTGCCTCCAGCTGTTTGCTTAGGAATTCTAGGGTCAATAAGGAGGCCTGCGTCTTGTGACGTACGTGTAGGTATGTACGGCAGGACCAAATCGGAAAGATAGATAGGAGCAAGCCCATGTAATGTTTTGTAGGTTAGCAGTAAAACATTGAAATCAACCCAGCCTTAACAGGAAGCTAGTGTAGAGAGGCTAGCACTGGAGTAATATGATATATTTTGGGGGATTCTAGTCAAGATTCTAGCAGCCGTGTTTAGCACAAACTGAAGTTTATTTAGTGCTTTATCCGGGTAGCCGGAGAGTAGAGCATTGCAGTAGTCTAATCTACAAGTGACTAAAGCATGGATTAGCATTTCCGCATAGTATTTGGACAGAAAGTTTCAGATTTTTACAATGTTACGAAGATGGAAAAAAAATGTAAATGAAATCTTCTTGATATGTTCATCTATTTTTCCTCCTGAGATTGCACTGATAAATGACAATGCAATGCTTTAAAAAAATAATGACTTTGTATAGGAAGAATGCTCTTCACGTCAGATGAACAGTGGATTTTTATAGGGTTTTATTTATGAAAAGGGGCCATCTACAGAACTGGGTCCTCTAATTGGTCTGTCCCTCTCCACTTCAAATTGGTGCTGAATTGACCATTGTTAGGTCCTTGTTTGGTTAATCATGTCACATGACCTTTATTTAAAGCTTTTTCATCAAACTGTCCCTTTTCTTTTATGTCAGATGGTCCAGCACTGTCCTCAGACAATTGTCATCTAATTCTAATTTCTGGAAAAGGCTTAAAATAAAGGTTAAAATCCAGGTCATGTGACACGATTAACCAAAACCCAGGGCCCTGACCATTGTGACTAAGGTTATCTCCATCCTAATTTAGAGGTGACTCAGATGTGAACATCCACAGAATTGTGTAATTTCGCACTGAATGGTTCAGGAAACAAGGACAACGTCTTGATGGGTTGACTCCAGTTGCACAAATGGACACTGAGAATAGTACTTAAAATATTTCAGCCTATCAAAGATAATTTTTTATGAAGTTTATCACTTTTGTATAGTTATGTGAATATCTATATGTTGTAGTGTGACACATTTAGCATAGCCTTGGTAGATGTGGTCAGCTTCAGCTATATCCCAAATCTTGTCCAGCCACAGCACAAGCAACCCATTGGTCCAGAAAAGGTTACCTCCTGTGATTTTAAAGCAACCAAAAACCTCTAAATGTATTTGTTTCCCGTTGCAGTGTGGGGACTGGTGAACAATGTTTGAGACCAAATTCAGTATTTTATGTGAAATGTTGTCTGTTTGCATCCTCATGTGAACAAATGAATATCTTAATATCTATTGTACTATGAATGCACTTGATGTACATAGGATAATTCTATGATATATGAGTGAGAAAATGTAATTATCAGAATCTTATTTATCCTTTCCAGTGGCAGGTAGCCTAGCAGTTAATTAAGCGCTTTGGTCCAGTATTTAAGGGGAAAAAATGTGCCAATGTGCACTTGAGCAAGACACTTAACCCTAATTGCACATGTAAGTTGCTCTGGATAAGAGTTTGCTAAATTATTAAAATGTAAAAATTGTGTGATGACAAATGAATTCTGTATGAACTGTGAAGTATCTTCAAGCAGCAGGTTAGTAACCTCAAGGATAGTTGTTCCTGTCATAGTTAGGCTTTAATTTAATTGCAATGTTGTAGAAATATTTTGTGAGGAGAAATGTAACATGACAAAGAAAAAACTATTTACCTCAAGATAACAGAGACACGAAACTGCCTCATTCTTTGAAATAAGTTACTTTTGGTATCAAGTGCTTTTATGGTGTGCAACCTAACTCTGTTCAAGTAACACATGTCCAATAAAAATACATGTAATGTTCTGATTGGACATTTTGTTCTCATTAATGTGACATTCAATATAAAGCAGATATTGATATGGCTCTTCTACCAAGTCGGTATACAAATGTAACACTTCTGACATACAGTTAAATCACTTTTATTTGTTGACATAAAAATGATAGTGATCCCTAGGATGGTCAATGACATTAACCCATGGGCTTTGGAGGAGGTCTTGGGGCACCTCCCTAGAAGGGAGAAAAAACATATTTAGTTAAATATTCAGAACATGATTTTAATCTACTTTCCCTTAACTTCCTGTCCTTATAGGAGCTTCAGGATTCAGACTAGGTTCATTTAAATAGATTCAGATCATGCATTCAGGTTTGTAATCAATAAGTTGATTTTGCGAATTGACTAGCCAATGTCAAATTAACTTGACATTCTTAGACTACATGGTTTTGGATTGAAAGCCCACCCAACATGCTCTTCCAGAATCTATGCAATCACATTGAGTAAAGGGACGAGCATTATTGGGACGATTAACTTCACTAGGAGTTAAAAGGCATTGCCAATACACAGTGCTATAACTTACACTGGGCCTGAAGCGGGGTGGTGGTGTACGGTCCTTCCTGGCCTCGGTGGAGCGATTCCTCACCACCTTGCTGTGGATGGCACAGCTCACACAGTAGTGCAGCTTCACATACAGTTTGGGCAGCACGTAAGCTGGAGAGGGCAGATAACAATAAAGCAGGGTTAGATCAATGGCCCCTCACAGTTAGGCCAGAATATTGATACTACAGTAGCCATTAAGCCATTGTAGTCTAGGTCACAGAGGCATTCAATCCAGCCATAACATGTGTACAGGGAAAAAGGTATTTTTATGCATCAGAGCTCATGATACTTTCACATTTCATCCAGTAAAATCTTCCCAAAGCGACAGATGTATAAAAAATAAAAAAAAATAAAAAAAAGTGAAATGAAATGTGCCTTCCAAAAACCCGATTTCAGACTCTGAAGAGACTGACATTACACCATCCTTATACTGGATACATCAATATTTTTTAAGTGTTTTTATTGACATTCAGCAGCTCCTTACCATCGAACACACTGGCCTCTGTGATGTCCCTCACCGCAGCAGCCTCCACAATGTTTCTGATGACAAACTTCTTGATGGCCTTGTCCTTGGGAACACACCGGGCACAGTTGGTGCAGCGGATGGGCTGAACATGTCCACGTCCCTTCTTGGCACGGCCATTGTTCCTTCTCTTCTTAGTCTGGGGAGAAGATATCAGTTATTTCATTAACCTTTATTTAACTATTCAAGTCAATTAAGACCAAATTCTTATTTACAATGACTGCCCATTCGGGCCAAACCCTCCCCTAACCCGGACGACGCTGAGCCAATTGTGCGCCGCCCTATGTGACGCCCAATCACGGCCGGTTGTGATACAGCCCGGTATCGAACCAGGGTCTGTAGCGACGCCTCTAGCACAGATGGAGCCAGTTAGATTTAACACTATAAAACCAATGTGACAGCCAGCAACAAGCCAAGTCTCGGGACCTGGCTTACAACGTTCCTGAACTGATCAGGTAATACAAATTCAACTTAATGTATTTATATAATCGATTTCCCCTATTCATCTGTGCCACATCATTCTGATAATGAAAACACCAAAAGTGTTTGCGCCTAGATAACATGAATGTGTTAACTTAGTTAGTTTCCAAGCTAAACTACTACTAGCTAGCCAACCAACGTCAATCTATTATTGCTGTTGATCTGTTAACTAGCTATCCAACCAACTGTGTCGACAGACTAACCGATTATTATTCTGCTTGAATATGCAGTTTGGCGCCGATCACCTGGTTGACAATTTATATCAAAGCATTACTATAGACGACCCCGGTTGAACAGCGACACAAATCAAGCGCGTGCCTGTTGTGGCAGCATGCGGCTAACTAGCTAACCATATTTGACATCATTCCTAGCTAGAAAAAACATTTTAAACACTACATCTGAAAAATGTATTACATATTACTTTTTTCTATACATAAACGACCAATCCAGTGGTGTATTTTCGTGTGTTTATTTCATTTCAACAGAATGGGCCTGTAGAAGAATCAGAGAAGCGCTTACCATCGTGTCACGTAAGGGTGGAAAGAGAACCAGCCGGAAATGGGAGGAGAATTCATGTCTTCCGTCTGACAGGAGATCAATGCGCATGTGCAAACCCAATGTGCGTTTTGTTTAGACGTCCACTTGATGTCACTATTGACCCGTTTATGAGATCAAGTTTGTACAGCTGTTCTTTTATATACTGAACAAAAATATACACGCAACATGCAACAATTTTTAAGATTTTACTGAGTTACAGTTCATATAAGGAAATCAGTCAATTAAAATACATTAATTACGTCCTAATCTATGGATTTCACATGACTGGGAATACATATATGCACAGATACCTTAATGCTGGTCACAGATACCTTAAAAATAAGGTAGGAGCGTGGATCAGAAAATTAGTCAGTATCTGGTGTGACCACCATTTGCCTCATGCAGCGAGACAGATCTCCTTTGCATATAGTTGACCAGGCTGTTGATTGTGGCCTGTGGAATGTTGTCCCACTCCTCTTCAATGGCTGTGCGAAGTTGCTCGATATTGGCGGGAAGTGAAACACGCTGTCGTACACGTCGATCCAGAGCATCCCAAACATGCTCAATGGGTGACATGTCTGGTGAGTATGCAGGCCAGAAGAACTGGGACATTTTCAGCTTCAAGGAATTTTGTACAGATCCTTGCGACATGGAGCTGTGCATTAAAATGCAATTGTGTTCGTTGTCCGTAGCTTATACCTGCCCATACCATAACCTCACTGCCACCACGGGGCACTCTGTTCACAACATTGACATCAGCAAACCAATTGCCCGCACAACGCCGTACACGTGGTCTGCGGTTGTGAGGCTGGTTGGACGTATTGCCAAATTCTCTAAAATGGCTTAGGGTAGAGAAATGAACATTCAATTCTCTGGCAACAGCTCTGGTGGACATTCCTGCAGTAATCATGCAAATTGCACGCTCACCAAAAACTTTAGACAACTGTGGCATTGTACTGTGTGAAAAAACAGCACATTTTAGTGGCCTGTCAGGTGGATAGGTTATCTTGACAAAGGATAAAATGCTCACTAACAGGGATGAAAATTTGTGCACAAAGTTTGAGATAAATAAACTTTTTGTGCGTATGGATGATATTAGGCCTGTTTATGTGCTAATTTCATGTGTTGTGTGTCTGGTGATGATTCTTACTCGTTTTGCACAAAGGCAAAGACACTTCTAGAGACTCTAAATCCCTTTGTCTATACTCTATCTGCACATTTGTCTTTTGCTGGCAGCACTATTCACTTAGTCAAATTATTTGTAAGTGTAAATGTTCTTGGCGAATAAATTGATTCTTATTCTGATTCACATGGAGGTGGAGGGTTACTGGTCAGATGACCTAGGGGGGGAATAGCGTTTTACATGGGAATTGCTTTGGCTACAATTTTATACTGTTTTTAACCGTTTTGTAAAGGATTTAAATTTGAGACAGCCTCACACTAAGGCCAGGACTAGTTAGACCTAGGGCTAGGCAGGCCATTGCAATGATGACATATCACACTATTACTGGGCTCAGTTGGCTATCATCAATAACATATAAGTAACTTGACTGTTATCCTGATAAAGTTGGTGGAAGAGAGAGGACAGATTTGGAGGGTGCAAGCCATAGGTGACGTCCCAAATTGCACCCTATTCTCTACATCGTGCACTACTTTCGACCAGAGACTACAGGGCCTACAGAGCCCTGGTCGAAAATAGTGCACGATGTAGGGAATAGGGTGCCTTTTGGGACGTCACCTGATTGGCTGACAGTCTAAGTCAGGACAATTCTGCCTCTGGAAGCGATTACAGAGTTGGGTGAGCAGAGCAGTGAGAAAAGGCTAGGGCCACCAGATCCAGTGTCTGTGTGTGTGTACACGTTCCTTCTGTGTGTGTGTGTGTTTACACGTTCCTTCTGTGTGTGTGTGTGTGTACACGTTCCTTCTGTGTGTGTGTGTGTGTGTTTACACATTCCCTTCTGTGTGTGTGTGTGTTTACACGTTCCTTCTGTGTGTGTGGTGTGTTTACACGATCCTTCTGTGTGTGTGGTGTGTGTTTTACACATTCCTTCTGTGTGTGTGTGTGTTTTACACGTTCCTTCGTGTGTGTGGTGTGTGTGTTTACACGTTCCTTCTGTGTGTGTGTGTTTTACACGTTCCTTCTGTGTGTGTGTGTGTGTGTGTTTACACATTCCTTCTTGTGTGGTGTGTTGTGTGTGTGTGTGTGTGTGTGTGTGTGTGTGTGTGTGTGTGTGTGTGTGTGTGTGTGTGTGTGTGGTGTGTGTGTGTGTGTGTGTGGTGTGGTGTGTGTGTGTGTGTGTGTGTGTGTGTGTGTGTGTGTGTGTGTGTGTGTTTACACGTTCCTTCTGTGTGTGTGTGTGTGTGTGTGTGTGTGTGTGTGTACACGTTCCTTCTGTGTGTGTGTGTGTTTACACATTCCTTCTGTTGTGTGTGTGTGTGTGTACACGTTCCTTCTGTGTGTGTGTGTGTGTACACATTCCTTCTCTCTGTGTGTGTGTGTGTGTGTGTGTGTTGTGGTGTGTGTTGTGTGGTGTGTGTGTGTGTGTGTGTGTGTGTGGTGTGGGTGTGTGTGTGTGTGTGTGTGTGTGTATCGGAGAGGGCCCGTTAGCAGCAGTTCTCAGCATGCATGCAGACTGGATGATGTGTGGCCCTGTGGTTGGCTGTTCCCTGTATCACTGCCGTTAAAACCCAGTGCCAAAAGAAATGTCTTCTTTACAGGGCCGGCTGCCAGACTCTGGAAGGAAAGAAGAAATGTCTTCTTTACAGCGCCGGCTGCCAAACTCTGGGGGGAAGAAGAAATGTCTTCTTTACAGGGCCGGCTGCCAGACTCTGGGAGGGAAAGAAGAAATGTCTTCTTTACAGCGCCGGCTGCCAAACTCTGGGAGGGAAAGAAAAATCTTCTTACAGCGCCGGCTGCAAACTCTGGGAGGGAAAGAAGAAATGTCTTCTTTACAGGGCCGGCTGCCAGACTCTGGGAAGGAAAGAAGAAATGTCTTCTTTACAGCGCGGCTGCCAAACTCTGGGAGGGAACGAAGAAATGTCTTTCTTTACACGGCCGGCTGCCAGACTCTGGGAGGGAAAGAAGAAATGTCTTCTTTACAGGGCCGGCTGCCAGACTCTGGGAGGGAAAGAAGAATGTCTTCTTTACAGGGCCGGCTGGCTAGACTCTGGGAGGGAAAGAAGAAATGTCTTCTTTACAGGGGCCGGCTACCAGACTCTGGGAGGGAAAGAAGAAATGTCTTCTTTACAGGGCGGCTGCCAGACTCGGGAGGGAAGAAGAAATGTCTTCTTTACAGCGCCGGCTGCCAGACTCTGAGGGAAAGAAGAAATGTCTTCTTTACAGGGCCGGCTGCCAGACTCTGGGAGGGAAAGAAGAAATGTCTTCTTTACAGGGCCGGCTGCTAGACTCTGGGAGGGAAAGAAGAAATGTCTTCTTTACAGGGGCCGGCTACCAGACTCTGGGAGGGAAAGAAGAAATGTTTCTTTACAGGGCCGGCTGCCAGACTCTGGGAGGGAAAGAAGAAATGTCTTCTTTACAGGGCCGGCTGCCAGACTCTGGGAGGGAAAGAAGAAATGTCTTCTTTACAGCGCCGGCTGCCAGACTCTGGAGGGAAAAGAAATGTCTTCTTTACAGGGCCGGCTGCCAGACTCTGGGAGGGAAAGAAGAAATGTCTTCTTTACAGGGCCGGCTGCTCTCATGGGAGGGAAAGAAGAAATGTCTTCTTTACAGGGGCCGGCTACCAGACTCTGGGAGGGAAAGAAGAAATGTCTTCTTTACAGGGCCGGCTGCCAGACTCTGGGAGGGAAAGAAGAAATGTCTTCTTTACAGCGCCGGCTGCCAGACTCTGGGAGGGAAAGAAGAAATGTCTTCTTTACAGGGCCGGCTGCCAGACTCTGGGAGGGAACGAAGAAATGTCGTCTTTACAGGGCCGGTGCCAACTCTGGGAGGGAACGAAGAAATGTCTTCTTTACAGGGGCCGGCTGCCAGACTCTGGGAGGGAAAGAACACATGTCTTCTTTACAGGGGCCGGCTGCCAGACTCTGGGGAGGGACGAGAAATGTCGTCTTTACAGGGCGGCTGCTAGACTCTGGAGGAAAGAACACATGTCTTCTTTACAGGGGCCGGCTGCCAGACTTGGAGGGAACGAAGAAATGTCTTCTTTACAGGGCCGGCTGCCAGACTCTGGGAGGGAAAGAAGAAATGTCTTCTTTACAGGGTCCGGCTGCCAGACTCTGGGAGGAAAAGAAGAAATGTCTTCTTTACATGGTCGGCTGCCAGACTCAGGGAGGGAACAAAGAAATGGCTCCAGAGAACTTTGACTAACTGATAAAAAGTTGTTGCATCAAAAAATCCTAGGGGAAACACTTCAATGATATGATACATCAAGTGTCTCTCACTGAATCATTCCTGTGCTAGCGTCTTCTAGGGAAGTCAGTCACAGTATCATGTCACATGACCTGGCCCGCCTGGTTCATGTGTTGTCCTCCTGGCTATGTTGGATAATGACGATGGTAGAAATGTCTAATGTCTGAGATGCAACGTTTATTGGGTGTTTAGGTGTGTGTTAATGAACATGAAGAGGAGCAAGAAGAGTCGGGTGGTTGTGGTTGTGGTTGTGGTTGTGGTTGTGTGTGTGTGTGTGTGGGGTTTGTTGTGTGTGTGTGTGTGTGTGTGTGTGTGTGTCTATGTGCACACTCACATGTGTGTGTGTGTGTGATAGAGAGAGGGACCAGGAATGTGTCAGATTTCCTGTAAGCCACCATTGCTCCTAAACTGCAGCAAATAAACATTCCTGTGCTGGTGTGTCAGAGTTGACCCTCGCCCACCATCGTTGCTGTAAAAACACTGCCGGTCAGTAATTAAAACCAAAACACACCCACTTTCCCTCTTTGTCTCTACATTCTGCAGTGGGATGAATTTAGACAATGGCCAACTAATATCTGATATTACAATGTTCCCAGCCTTGTGTGATCCCTACTGATGAGATAAGATATGTTACAGGTAGACAGGTGGAACACAGACCCACAGTTAGATACTGTAGACAGGTAGACAGAGACCCCCACAGGTAATACTGTAGACAGGTAGACAGACCCATAGGTAGATACTGTAGAGAGGTAGACAGGTAGACAGACCCACAGTTAGATACTGTAGAGAGGTAGACAGGTAGACAGACCCATAGGTAGATACTGTAAAGAGGTAGACAGACCCACAGTTAGATACTGTAGAGAGGTAGACAGGTAGACAGACCCATAGGTAGATACTGTAGAGAGGTAGACAGACCCACAGTTAGATACTGTAGAGAGGTAGACAGACCCATAGGTAGATACTGTAGAGAGGTAGACAGACGACGTCATAGGTAGATACTGTAAGAGTAATAGGTGACAGACCCATAGTAAGATACTGTGTCATATGTCACGAAGTAGATACTGTAAGTTCATTGTCATAGTAGATACTGTACTTCATATGGTCATAGAT
>NC_036847.1:29824435-29830862 GCF_002910315.2 Salvelinus sp. IW2-2015 | reverse complement strand
ACCCATAGGTAGATACTGTAGAGAGGTAGACAGACCCATAGGTAGATACTGTAGAGAGGTAGACAGGTAGACAGACCCATAGGTAGATACTGTAGTTCATATGGTCATAGGTAGATACTGTAGTTCATATGGTCATAGGTAGATACTGTAGTTCATATGGTCATAGATAGATACTTTAGTTCATATGGTCATAGGTAGATTCTGTAGTTCATATGGTTATAGATAGATACTGTAGTTCATGTCACGTTTCTGACCTTATTTCCTTTGTTTTGTCTTTATTTAGTTGGTCAGGGCGTGAGTTGGGGTGGGCAGTCTATGTTTGTATTTCTATGTTTTCTATTTCTCTGTTTGGCCTGATATGGTTCTCAATCAGAGACAGGTGTTTTGYGTTGTCTCTGATTGGGAACCATATTTAGGTAGCCTGTTTTGTATTGTGGGTTGTGGGTTATTGTCTATGTGATAGTTGCTTGTGTCTGCACTGTTTCGTATATAGCTTCACGTTCGTTTTGTTTAGTTTAGTTCTTCGTTTTCGTTAAATAAATAGAGAAGAATGCATTCACTTCACGCTGCGCCTTGGTCCACCTCTCTTCCACCATACAACGAACGTGACAGTTCATATGGTCATAGATAGATACTGTAGTGTATATGGTTATAGGTAGATACTGTAGTGTATATGGTTATAGGTAGATACTGTAGTTCATATGGTTATAGATAGATACTGTAGTTCATATGGTTATAGGTAGATACTGTAGTTCATATGGACTCGAACCACTCAGTGCTCAGATTTGTCACGATCGTCTTGTGAAGAGAGAGAGGACCAAAACGCAGCATGTGAAAAATAAGACATCTTCTTATTTATTACACGAAGACGTAACACGAAACAAACTAACAAAACAACAACCGACCGTGAAGCTACAAAACGAAAGTGCACACACAAGCTACTAACGTTTAGACATAGACAATTACCCACAAATACATGATGCCTATGGCTACCTTAAATATGGCTCCCAATCAGAGACAAATGAAAAACATCTGTCTCTGATTGAGAACCACTCAGGCAACCATAGACATACCTAGACACATTCACTCAACCATAGACATACCTAGACACATTCACTCAACACAAACCCATACACTACACCCAACACCCCCTTTACCATATAACCACCCAAACTAGACAAAACACAAACATTCCCCATGTCACACCCTGACCTAACTAAAATAATAAAGAAAACAAAGAATACTAAGGCCAGGGCGTGACAAGATTTAACAAACAGATTTAACAGTTCTTTCAGATGTCTGTGAACAATGCAAACTAACGCACATGGAATCCCCTTCCATTACAGAACATTGATAGCATACCAGAGAATCTCTAGAATGTATAGTTTTGTTTTACTGTTGGAGGCATAGTTCCTGTTTTCCTCTTCTAAGACATTTATAAATGCTCCTATTAGATAAAGGTATAGAAACCTGCCTTTTGATAGTTCACATTACAATTGTTTTGTTTAGATGTTTATCTTGTTATTACAATGTCGGGAATCCTCTCATTATTGCTTCATCACTCCTGTTCTTACACCAAACAATACCAAGGTGGCTCCTATTCCTCCCTATCAAGGCAGGCTACATGTAGCCTATTCAGCGAGCATGGCTATGTTGTCATTGAGGACTCTATCTGCGCTGCAGTCCTGTGGTTTAGAAGATGATTTAGTCTGAATGAGATGCTATCAGGCCAACTGGGAAGGAGCAGCCCGTCCCGTCAAGCCAACAGAGATAATCAAAGGGTCATGGTCTGTATATCTGCGGGGTTAATAATCAACAGTAATATATAAGCCGTAGTCCTACGCAGGGAAAATATTATTCTGCAATTTTGCTGGAATTTTTACAAGAAGCCCTGACCTTAGCTGTTGTGTTTTATAAGATACATTAGATCTTCTTCTCCACAAAATAATCTCTGTAATTGACCTGTTACTGTCCAGGTCAGAGAACACAATCATGGTACAGTGAAAAAGAGCTAATTCACTTACGAACGCACGTACGCACGTACACACAAACAAACACACACACACAATTCAGCGGTGGAGGTGCTCTGTTTGAAAATAGTCCCTTCTCTTAAAAAGTGGCACTCAGTCAGTCCTCCTTATTGGACAATCCCAGACCAGTGTGGTTTTGTCTTGGCCAATTATCAAGTTACTTAATTAGTGCCATTATTCAATTGACTTTATACGGCTCTTGGCCCTAGTGTTGTCGGTTAAGTTGTTCCCCGGAGTTGAGGGTCATATAAAGGCATTTTAGCACATTGTTTGAATTAAGTTATGGATAAAATGGGAAATAGATTAATTCAGACAGGAAATGCATAAGTCATTAGTTAACCTCAGGTATTGGGACACTAATTGAAGTGACAGTCAAAAAAGGAGTTACTTCCATCAAGAGGATCATGGGTACATGTAAATTGCTCTGATACACTCCTCTACCCTGTGTCCTTTATCCCTTCTCTACCTTCCGTATTCCTGTTACTCTTTCTTTTCTCCCCTCAAGCCTTTCCCCCTTCTTCCTCTCTCTTGACTTTAGAGAGATGCTAGTCCACTAATATTGTGAAGTTGTTGAGTTGTTGTTGTTTGTGCTGAACCAGTGTTCTTGCCTTTCCTACCCTGGCTGCCTGGTCTGTTCAGCTGCATATTGTGCAAGCAGCTGTTAAGCTGTTGTTGTTGTTTGTGCCTGAGAAGAGTGTTGGTTTCCCACCATGCTCTCTCCTCGCCGCCCGCCTGGCACAGCCCTGAGTCATGTGTCAAAGGTGGTTAGAGCAGAACAGACTGTGGGAACAGCCGGCTAGCCTCTCCCGGGTCCCCGGGTCCCCACCCAACCAGAGGGGCAGCCATCAATCCAAGACACTCTGAATAAAACACAAACAAACACGCATGCACACACAGGAACACACGCACACAAACACACACAACACAACACAAACGATCAACCCTCAACGCTCACACCCTCTCCCCAATAATCCGCGGAAGCAATTTTATCTCGACTCGGGTGGCGGCCCATTGTCGTCAAACCCCTTCAATCTTTCCTTATTAACTCTCGCTTTGTCCCGCATCCGAGGCTCCTGGACTCATCTCTCCTGCATTCCGATCGCTGCTGCTCCCAGCAATCCCAGGCAACCTCCCTCCACCCCTCCACCCCCTGTTCCCCCCACTCCCCCACTCCCTCCCAGCAGATCCACAGAAACTCCTCTTTTTTTCACAACCTGCCGATCACGTACATCTAGAGAGTTAGGTAGAGGGCATTAACTATGGGTTTTCTGAAGGGGAGAGAGGTAGCGTGTTAGGGAGAGTGCGATGAGGAGGAGGAGAACCACAAAGTGACTCCAGCCTAGACAATTAGAACAATGGGTCGGGCCGGTAGGGGGCTAACTCGCTGCGTCACGCCTGGACGCTGGGGTATTTTGTCGGTTTAATGAATTGTCAGTCAGGCCAGGGCGGCATGGCAGGCGGAGCGGGGAGAGGCCAGCAGGGACCCAGACACTAAGTCGCTATTTATTACACTGCCTTTGTCACTAATTGAGCTAATTACCACTGACTCCTCAGCACTCGCACAATGACAGACCCCTACCCACCACTACTTCTCCCACCACCTCCCATCTCACAACTGGCCTGGGAGTTAAGCCCTGCCTGCCTTTTTTTCTGGCCTTTTTTTTTTCTCTCTCTCTATCTCTCTCTCTCTCTCTATTTCCTGCTCTCTCTCTCTATTTCTTGTTCTTTCTTGCTCTCTCTCTCTCTATCTTTCGCTCTCTCTCTCTCTCTCTATATTTTCTATCTTTATCTATCTATCTTTCTCTGTCTTTGTCGCTCTCTCTCTGTCGCTCTCTCTCTGTGTCAATTCAATTTTCCATGCTTTATTGGCATGGGAAACATATGTTTACATTGCCAAAGCAAGTGAATTAGATAAACAAAAGTGAAATAAACAATAAAAAATAAACATTACACATACAAAAGTTCCAATAGAATATTTCAAATGTCATATTATGTCTGTATATTGTGCTGTAATGATGTGCAAATTGTTAAAGTGCAAAAGGGAAAATAAATAAACATAAATATAGGTTGTATTGACAATGGTGTTTGTTCTTCACTGGTTGCCCTTTTCTTGTGGCAACAGGTCAAAAATCTTGCTGCTGTGATTGCACACTGTGGTATTCCATCCAATAGATATGGGAGTCTGTCTGTCTGTCTGTCTGTCTGTCTGTCTGTCTGTCTGTCTGTCTGTCTGTCTGTCTGTCTGTCTCTCTCTCTGTCTATCTCTGTCTATCTCTCTGTTTGTCTCTCTTTCTCTCTCTCTCTCTCTCTCCTCTCTCTATCTTTCTCTCTCTCGCTCTATCTCTCTCTTTCTCTCTCTCTTTCGCTCAATTCAATTCAATTTGCTTTATTGGCATGACGTAACAATGTACATATTGTCAAAGCTTACTTTGGATATTTACAATATGAAAATAATAAGAATCAAAATTGTCAACGGGACAACAGTAACAACAATAACCAAGGGTCAAAATAACCATACATTGAACAATAACAATAAGCATACAGTAGAGGACATGTGCAGGTTGATTGGTCTGTCAGACACTGCCCCTCATCTTATGGCAGGCAGCAATGTAGTGCGCTGCCAACCCACAGCTCTCTGCATCCTCCCCCAACAGGACGGGTAGCCTACTCTCATCGGAGAGGTCTTTGAAACCTTGAATAAGGGTTTCAAATTTGGGGAAACGACACTCTCTAATTGTTTTATATTTATATGCAGCTCTGTCTCAGGTTCTGCTGTTGTGCAGTGGTTGCACAGCCTTTCCTCTACAGGGAGCCAGGTTTTCCTGTGTCTACCCTTCTCAATGGCAAGGCTGTGCTCACTGAGCCTGTACTTTGTCAAGGTTTTTCTAAGGTTTTGGTTAGTAACCATGGTCAAATAGTTAGCCACGGTGTACTGTCGATTTAGGGCCAGATAGCACTGCATTTTGCTTTGTGCTTGTGCTTCCCAATAAGCAATGTAGTTTTGTTTTGACTGTGTTATAATTTGGTTTATTCTGATTGATTGGATGTTCTGGTCCTGAGGTGTGTTAGTAGAACAAGTTTGTGAACTCAGCCCCAGGACCAGCTGGATGAGGGGACTCTTTTCTTTGCTCAGCTCTTGGCATTGCAGGGCTTGGAAATGATATGAGAGGGGGTCACTGTATTTTAGATGTTTCCAAAACTGAATTGCTCTTTTTTGAGTTTTTATTATTAGTGGATATTGGGATATTTTGCCCTGCATGCATTGTTTGTAGTTTTCCTCTGGACATGTAGGAGAATCTTAGAGAACTCTGCATGCAGGGTTTCAATGGGTTGTTTGTCCCATTTTATGAMATTTTGTTTCGCAAGTGGACCCCACACCTCGCTGCCATAAAGTGCAATTGGTTCAATGACACATTGAATTAGTTTTAGACAAATTTTAATTTTAGGTATTTCAATTTGAATTTGTTTTCTAATGCCATAGAATGCCCTGCGTTCTTTCTCAGTTCATTCACTGCCTCATTAAGGTGTCCAGTTGAGCTTATTTTTAAACTTAAGTAATTGTAGTGTGTGCAGTACTCTATATATTTTGTACCAATTGAGAACTTTGGTCTAATTCCCTGAGATCTGGATCTTCTCTGGAAAATCATTATTTTAGTATTTTTGGGGTTTACTGCCAGGGCCCAGGTCCAGCAGTACTGCTCTAGCAGGTCCAGGCTCTGCTGTAGGCCATGTGCTGTGGGTGACAGCAGGCATAGGTCATCTGCAAAGAGTAGGCATTTAACCTCTGAATTGTGGAGACTAACACCAGGGGTTGCGTTTTTTTTCTAGAATACTGGCTAATTCGTTGATGTAAATATTGAAGAGTGCAGGGCTCAGAATGCAACCCTGGCGAAAGCCCCGCCCCTGGTTAAAGAATTCTGTTATTTTCTTGCCAATTTTAATGCTGCACGTATTGCCAGTATACATTGATTTAATTATGTCATATGTTTTACCCCCTACACCACTTTCAATAACTTTGTAGAACAGTCCTGTATGCCAAATAGAATCAAATGCTTTTTGGAAGTCGATAAAGCAAGCGTATATTTTGGTATTATTTTGGTGGACATGTTTATCTATGTTTATTTGTGTAGGGTGTAAATATGATCAGTCGTGCAATGTTTTGTTATAAATCTTTCTCTCTCTCGCTCGCTCTCTTTCTCTGTCTCTCTTTCTCTCTCTCGCTCTCTATCTCGCTCTCTCTCTTTCTCTCTCGCTCTCTTTCTCTCGCTCTCTCTTTCTCTCGCTCTCTTTCTCTCTCTCGCTCTCTTTCTCTCTCTTGCTCTCGCTCTCTTTCTCTCTCGCTCTCTTTCTCTCTCTTGCTCTCGCTCTCTTTCTCTCTCTCTCTCTTTCTCTCTCTC
>NC_036847.1:29814908-29823719 GCF_002910315.2 Salvelinus sp. IW2-2015 | reverse complement strand
GACCTTTAGGCTGCGGGTCTGTGTTCTCATGGCTGGACCTTTAGGCTGCGGGTCTGTGTTCTCATGGCTGGTCCTTTAGGCTGCGGGTCTGTGTTTGCAGGCTGAGTGCAGCTGAGTGCCGCTCAGCCTGGCTGACCCTTGGTAGCTCCTAGCTGTGCTGCGGTGAGCTGGGTTAGGCTAAGGGGAACTAGCAGCGTGCCTTCCAAACTCCTGTGGTTGAGCAAAGGCCTGACTGCCAGGGGGTTTGGGGAGGCTCGAGGGTTTAGGGACGACTGCAGGCTTTCATTATTTATTCTATTATTTCATTTTTTTTCCTGCTTTAAGTAAATGAAGCAAAAAAATGTGGTGCTGTTAAAATCCTATGTAATAGTTAAGCTATGTGGCCTGGTCTCTGGGAATCGGGATCCTTCTGTGGTGTGGAGTGGAGTTTGGGAGTAGATAGGCATTGTTGCAGGGCTGTATGTTAGAGTGTGTGTGCCTGTTGCTGTGTTTTCTAAGTAATGGGATTCATACTGGGAAACCCAAGGATGGTGCCTTCATTCTCACATAGCGTCCCAAGCACAGACATGATATGACCATCATATAACATCAACTGATGAAATGAAAGGAGTTAAGATCCAGTATAATACCCTGCCAGTATAATACCCTGCCAGTATAATACCCTGCCAGTATAATACCCTGCCAGTAATGTACCCTGCCAGTATAATACCCTGCCAGTATAATACCCTGCAGTATAATACCCTGCCAGTATAATACCCTGCCAGTATAATACCCTGCCAGTATAATACCCTGCCAGTATAATACCCTGCCAGTATAATACCCGGCCAGTATAATGCCCGGCCAGTATAATACCCTGTCAGTATAATACCCTGCCAGTATAATACCCTGCCAGTATAATACCCTGCAGTATAATACCCTGCCAGTATAATACCCTGCCAGTATAATACCCGGCAGTCAGGAGCTGATTTCCATGCCAACTTCATTGAAAATATTAACTTTATTGTTCTATTATACAATACAAAACAAGCTAAAGCTATATTTTTGAGGGAAAAAGATCTCAAATGCTTTGTTTTACTATTTTACTTCTCTCTCTATAACAGTATCAAACATTCACAGTAATAAATATGTTTGTATTTACATAAATGGTAATATTCAGTGCATGACAAACATGACAAACATTAGTGTTAAGAGAAAATGAGTACGAAATAAAGCAGAATGCTCTGCCAGGTTTCCTGCCCTCCACAAAAATTAAGGAAATAAACAGAATATCAGTTTAACAATAAAACATGACCTGACGTAGGACTAATGATAGCATATTTTCTCTCCTTCCATCAATTGGCTTATGTACGACAGGTGCGCAAGTCATTCTTCCCTAAAATTGCGAGTAACTTCAGCATAAATATATATTTCTATATATATTATTTACAACATTTTGATTCTCTGAGCTGATATACAATACGTTTCCCTTAGTAGTGACTGTATAGTCAAGGTTTTTCCCTCAAAGTCTAGTTCACAGCTAGATGCAGCTCCTATTGAATGGTAAAACCCTCTGTCTGTCCACTGTAAACTTGGAAAGGAAGATGTTGGATTATCTTTACACACTTATCAAGTTTTCCACAGCAGGGCAATGTGTTTAGTCTCACAATTTTGCTCTGGTCATTGCCATTTTAGCAACAGGGTTGCCATATTACAGATCTCACTATTTGGCAGGTCACCCCAGTTTCTTGCAGCACCCCTATCTATCTCCTACACATACATCTAGTTATACTCTCCAATATTCAGTGTATTGATACTGCAGTCAAATGATTCATACATATGATTCCCATAGTGAATTCCAGTTTGTTATAAAACTGTAGAATATTTTTGTGTTATCCTTGGATAACGTCCAGTCCTTTAACGTCAGTAACCATGGTGCAGTAAATCACCGCGGTAACTCCGGGTTGAGGTGTAGCGGATTCCAGAGCAATCTAAACAAAGAGGGCATGTGTGGTGAGTTAGAGAGGAAATCATAACGGCTTGGTCCACGTCCAGGACCAAAGTACATAGCAATTGGGGGAGAAGACAGCACATCCTGGGAGATGTACTTCACACAATTGTATGTGAGAAAAGTAGAACTGCAGCAAAAGAAAACAAAACAGTGATGTTTAAAATAACCTCCCTCTTGTTACAGTTCTTCACCGGTTTATGAGAGACCATGCTTGTGGTTCTCCCGCCACAGAGACATCTGTCTGACATTGTGTTCAGCAACCGTTACTCTCCTCCCTCCCCTCTCCTCCTCTGCCATCACATCTCTCTGCCGTGGAGGGGAGAGATGGAGAGGGGACAGAGACACTAGTTGTATCTTGTAAGGTCAGAGAGGGTGAAAGACTCAAATCCCAGCGTCTCTCTCAGACTAATTTTGGTTGTTTATCTCTAGCCACAAATCTATTTCCTTTGTAAGTACTTCCTTTAACTCAATCTGCCTCTGGTCTTGTTACTGGTGTTGGGAAGCCATAGTGAGGATTGGTTTCCATTCCATTCTACACGGTTGGATAGCTACAGCATTGAAATACCCAGTAAGCACACTAACATACTCTGTTACAGCAGGGTGTCAGAAGCACACACACACAAAACACACAAACCCTCCTTCTACACCCTGTAATCAATGTTGTGCTTTTCTCTTTTCTTTCCTCACAAAAAAACATTGATTAAGCTCTAGTACTCCCTGTATTCACTTTTCAACCCCCCAATTACCCCTTTAAGGAGTTAGTCCTTCCCTTCTCTACCACACCATTCCTCTATCTACACACCACCTGCCCAAAGAGCCTGTCCGTTTCCATCTCTGAGCCCCTGTCCTGGTTCTCCTGTGATCAGAGGCACTGGTGTAATGTCTGTGTGCTGGTGCAGTTGAGGCAGCTAACATGGCAGCACCAGTGGAACGTACAGTGACACCTCTCAGTGACCTTCTCAGTCTGAGTTTGGAACCCTCTACCACAACACAGCAGCTCACACCCATCCAGCGCCGGAGACGAGCTGTTACAGGTCCTCCCTGAAGTTCCGTGGGTACCCGTCTTGCCGTGGTAGGTGCAGAAGTTGGGTGACTTCTCAAAGTATACCAGGTCTCTGGATGATGGGGGTTTGTGGGAGGGGTTCTCGGGTTCGAGATGGCTTGGATCGGCACGGTGAGAGGCGCGGTTGGAACCCTTGTTGGCATAGACGACCCGGGACGCTCCGTCGAAGCGGTCTTTCAGGAAGTCCCCCACAGCGCGGAAGCTGGGTAGACGCATCCAGCAGGTACGCACAGTGCATGACCCTGACATGCCATGGCACTTACACTCCTGACGCATCTCTGATGACACTGTCTGGAGAGAGAAGGCAGAAAGGATTACAGATGAAGAAATGAAAATGTGGAAGACGGTGAGCAAAGAAAAGGTGGAAGAACATCAAGAGCAAATAAAACATGGAGGAAAGGGAAGAGGAAAGAAATCTTGGAAGAACATGAAGAGAATAAACATGAAAGAAAATGGATGAAATTCAGAAAAATAGGTTGATAACGGATAATCACTAAAGAGTGAGAGAGTGAACATACAGCATGAAGTGCTATTTGTGAATCAACAATGTCTCCTTCACCATTCTCCCTGCCTCGTTGTTGTGTAGGTTAATGAGGTATCGGAGATCCCTTCCTCTCTCACTGGAGTCCACAAACTCCCGACTGAACATCCGCCCAAAGTCCACGTTGTCGCTGCAGCCACCCCAGTGCCAGTCAGGGCCCCCGGGCCCCCGACGACGGTAGTCACAGGTGCATGACTCTATGGCCCCCTCGGAGCAGGAGCGGGCCACCGCATGGGTCACCCCTGCACTCGTGATCGCAAACACAAACGCTGTCTCTCGGCAACCTGACACAACAACAGTAGAAATTCTCTTCAGCGCTATAGAATACAGAGCATTTTTGAATTACGATTTTAAATGTCAAAATCTCAAGATATGTTAAGATAGACTTTTCCCTTCCCAAATGGCCTACTAGAGAATCCAAGATTCCATGACATTCTGTACCAAAACAGTCCACCTGTTGCCTTAGTGAGGAGGCCCAGAAGGACAACAGACAACTCACCACGGTTGACGATTTTGCCAAATATTGCCAGGCTGTGGGTGGTCGGGCAGTTCCAGCGGCGGTTTCTGAACTGCCACTTGCACTCCTTGATGGCAGTGTGCAGGCCGGCTGTGATGGCGTGGAGGATCCCAGGGTTCTGGCGGATGAGGCGACGCTGGCGACGGTTCAGCTGGCCCAAGCTGGGATCCAGTACCAACTGGACGTCCTTAGAGTTGGTGAGGAGGTTTGCAGAGGAGGCAACGTTCACAATGCCCCTGGCAGAGATTAAGAGAAGGGAGGGTGGAATCAGTTAGTCAGAGAAAGAGAAGAGAGGGTGGGATCAGTTAGTCAGAGAGAGAGAAGAGAGGGTGGAATCAGTTAGTCGGAGAGAGAAGAGAGGGTGGAATCAGTTAGTCGGAGAGAGAAGAGAGGGTGGAATCAGTTAGTCAGAGAGAGAGAAGAGAGGGTGGAGATCAGTTAGTCAGAGAGAGAGAAGAGAGGGTGGAATCAGTTATCAGAGAGAGAGAAGAGAGGGTGGAATCAGTTAGTCAGAGAGAGAGAGAAGAGAGGGTGGAATCAGTTATCAGAGAGAGAGAAGAGAGGGTGGAATCAGTTAGTCAAGAGAGAGAAGAAGAGGTGGAATCAGTTAGTCGGAGAGAGAGAAGAGAGGGTGGGATCAGTTAGTCAGAGAGAGAGAAGAGAGGGTGGAATCAGTTAATCAGAGAGAGAGAAGAGAGGGTGGAATCAGTTAATCAGAGAGAGAGAGAAGAGAGGGTGGAATCAGTTAGTCAGAGAGAGAGAAGAGAGGGTGGAATCAGTTAATCAGAGAGAGAGAAGAGAGGGTGGAATCAGTTAGTCAGAGAGAGAGAAGAGGAGGGTGGAATCAGTTAGTCGGAGAGAGAGAAGAGAGGGTGGGATCAGTTAGTCAGAGAGAGAGAAGAAAGGGTGGAATCAGTTATCGAGAGAGAGAGAGAGAGGTGGAATCAGTTAGTCAGAGAAGAGAGAAGAGAGGGTGGAATCAGTTAGTCAGAGAAGAGAGAAGAGAGGGTGGAATCAGTTAGTCAGAGAGAGAGAAGAGAGGGTGGAATCAGTTAGTCGGAGAGAGAGAAGAGAGGGTGGAATCAGTTAGTCGGAGAGAGAGGAAGAAGAGGTGGAATCAGTTAGTCGAGAGAGAGAAAGAGAGGGTGGAATCAGTTAGTCGAGAGAGAGAAGAGAAGGGTGGAATCAGTTAGTCAGAGAGAGAGAAGAGAGGGTGGAATCAGTTAGTCAGAGAGAGAGAAGCTCGTGCATTTTCTTCTTTCATTGACCTTTAAAAATTGTATTGACCTTTAACAAAAACTATTCGGTTCAAATATATTTATTAAAAATAGGATTCTGATCATAATGGGTGATGGAAACATTTCATTGGAATTTGAGTATCAGCCACATAAGTAATAACAAACAACTTCAATACAGTCTATTTTATCTGATGTGATTATGGCTGCGATTATTGGCTGCAGTATGACTGCCATATTGCATTGCCAGCCTACTATATTTATGGTTTCAGTTACTTAGCCTAATTGTTGTGTCTCCTGCAACCCCTTGGCAATCAGAAAGACACATCATTATTTAACTGACTGACCACACTCTTAGAAAAAAAGTTCTGGATAGAACCAAAAAGGGTTATATTGCATGCCTTTCATATGGCACCCCTAAAGGTTCTATACAGAACTTTCTGTAGGGTTATTTGATCAGAACCCCAGGGGTTCTTCTTTACTGAACCAAAATTGGTTCCATATAGAAACCTTGGGTTCCATATAGGGTTCTGTATGGAACCAATTTAGGTTCTATATAGAACCTTAAGGGGTGCCATATATGAAGCAAGCATAGAACCCTTTTGTGGTTCTATCCAGAATATTGTGTTCTAAGAGTGCACGGGCCAGACAGTATAACGCGCTCGGTCCAGGATTTGGAACGTTATTATCCCATCTTCAGATAAATATTTCAATCCAGTTTTCTTCTCTCTCGCTGAGTATCTTCTTTCTTTATGTTCTTGTCTTATTGTAGTGATAAGGATTGGTTTAGAAGTCAGACCCATGTCAAAAATAAATAAAAAGTATAGCTTACCCCAGTGGCATTGCAAGGCTGCTATATTCCATAACGAATTATATTGCGGTCTGCGTTATCATTTTGATTATTCAGTTAAATATTATTCATGCAGCTGTTCTCTCTTAATGTCTTTGCAGTGACAGAATGCGTAGTATGCCATGGTCTATAAGCCTACTTAAAATGTGATTTATATTTGTCCACTTAAGCTAGTGTAAGGCACACTATTTCGCATGCTGGCTTTCTAGTTTATAACAAATGTATGCAGACATTGGCGAGGGAATGTATATTTATCCTATAGTTTATCCTATATAGAGTGGAATGTTGAGCATACTTGGAAAATACGACCATGACAATATATAGGACCCTGAATACGACCTGGAATGGAACTGCTCTCTGCCATGAAATAAATCCATATTTAATTTATCCCACATTGGGACAGAATTTTTTTGTCTCCCGTTCAAGCCACACTATCAAAATTACAAGCGACAGAGAGAGGGAACGGGGGGAGGGGGGGGGTAGTAAATTGAATAAACATGGGCTGCAACCGTTCCCAAAAAAACGAAATCGTTATCATATTGAAAAATAATACTTCCTTTATATCAAAAGATTTAATGGAGAAAGTAATTCCTTTCGATTGAAAACTGGCTAAATCGAGTTAGTTAACCTACTCGCTCTAAATAGGAAGGTGTCATCCTAAAACCCTCAAATCTTAATGGCTTGTGGTTAATGCTTGGTTTTCTAGCAGAAATGAACAGAAATGATGAAGCTGGAGCCAACAATAACACATGATTATTCCGAGCATGGAACAGGCCTAACGGTTTAGTGTCGATTCAGTTGATTTGGAAGCAGAGCACTGCATATTCCAGGCAATACACCATCATACCACGCATTGACTCCTTTGCTGCAGGCTTCGTTGAAATGAGCATTGTTCATTAGGAGGCGCATTTAATTGAATGAATACCTCACACATTAACTGAACTACTTACCACCACCGGCCGCTGTTGTTGACTGCCCCCGTGCCTGAGCGCGAGGAAACCAGCAGGATGCACGCGGCTTTCATCCCCAGAAGCAGTGCGAGGATCCTCATTATGTCTTCAATTAGAATATGAAAACAGAGCAGGCAAATGTCAAAATTCCGCATCTGAATTCCAAGCACTTTGTATATCTGGTTCTAATTATGATAACAATTCTATTTTGAAGCACAAATAAATCTAGGCCTACTAGATATACATCTGTTTGCCTCCTGCTCCCCAACCATGACCCATAAATAAAACTCATCATAAGAATTGATCATGGAAATAAACCAATTATTTTTAGAATGAATAATGAGATCTCGTATTACAGAAGTCCCTCTGTTATAAAAGTGATCTATAGGCAACAGGTTTATTCATCTCTCTGATACCCTGTCATTCTCCCATGCAGGTTATCAACGAGCAGGTAATGTATCAACGTGTACTCACCACACCACATTCCAAAGAACGGGACTTTAGAGGGGAAAAAGCAACGAGGAGCCTTTCCTATAATAATGAATCTGGTGAGGAGACAGTCAGACAGAGGAGACAGGTTGCTCAATGGGTCCTTGTCTAGTGCAGCTGAAGTGTCTTTCCAGGCTCGGCTGCAGGATGCTGCGGCTGTTCTCTTTACGCGCTCTACGTCTATCTCTGTAGGGATGCTCTGGACAACAGCAGCGCATTGAGCGCGTGGGACAGTCCGGAAGACTTGATCCCCTCCATGAGTGATAGGCAACACATTCTTTTCTTATTGAGCGCTACAAGAGGAATCAAAAGGGATTTGCTGCTCTCATGTCCCTTTTTTTCTGCCCTCTTTTCAATAGGATTGGAAGGAGGGATAGTTAATTGCCTTCATAGGGCACAATGAATAAAGAAAACAAAAACGGACAGAAAGGAGGAGAAAGGAAAATAAAAAATAGCCAAGGCAATCCACCAGTGTAAATTGCACATATTACTAACGGAATCTCACGGTAATCAAATAATCCACCGATTCTTAAGAAATGATGGCTATTAATGCTTGTAGTATTTTCCCACAGGCTCATGCTCTGTCTTCCACATCCAGTCTTCCTGAATTAAGTCAAAACACTGAGATGTATGTGTCTGTGTGTGGAGATGTGCTGTGGCTGTGAGTGCGCATAGCCTGGTTTTCTCCTCCCATTTATGATGCATGCGCGAGGTTGGTCGGTGTTACTGTACAGTACAGTTACAGCGGAATATGAGCCATCTAAACAGCACTTTTTACCCGCTGGTTGGATTACTCCCTTAACCGCGTCTCCTCCTTCTTTATCAAACTCTCGTATAGCCTACATTCTCAAGATGTTTTCAGTGGCTTGTCACATTTCTCTGCCTTCTCCTTCCATCAGCCGATATCATACACCGAGTGTACAAAACATGAAGTAAACCTGCTCTTTCCGTGACATAGCTTTCACCTGGATTCACCTGGTCAATCTATGATCCCTTAATGATGGCACTTGTTAAATCCACTTGAATCAGTGTAGATGAAGGGGAGGAGACAGGTTAAAGAAGGCTTTTTAAGCCTTGAGACAATAAAGACGTGGATTGTGTATGTGTGCCATTCATTATAAATGAATAAGACCAAAGTTGATTCCTCAAGATGATTCATCAATTTAGGAATTTTTCTTA
>NC_036847.1:29719908-29809908 GCF_002910315.2 Salvelinus sp. IW2-2015 | reverse complement strand
CCCCCAGGATTTCAGAGATGTGCCAGCCAGCCAGCGTTCTGGTTCTACCCACCCCACCTCCCTCCTCAATCCCCTGCCAGAGGACTTCAGCCCCCAGCAGGAAACCTGGGAGTGGGGGGGCTGTAGCCATGACACCCGCTTCGGTGAGAGATTCTCCAGAGATTGGTTGGACTCCCGGGGGACTCCGAGGGATATCCACGCCCGCATGAGGATCCACAACAACAGGGTGGGCCGACAGGTGAGCAGAGACTCTGACAGATAGGATTCATCTGTTGTATTTTTATCAAGATGATAACTGCAGATAGGATTCAGGCTCTCATTTGGTGAAGGTTTCGTAATGGAATTCATCAAGTTTTTTAACATTCATGTAATTTAATAATGAATTGAATGAATTAGTTATAAATGTTTATTACAGATTCATAAACAATCAATAAAATATTTATAAAACACGTATGAACCATTTTAAAGCTGCAATATGTAACTTTTTAGGTGACCTGACCAAATCCACATAGAAATGTGTGTTATAGATCTGTTATCTTCATTGAAAGTGAGTCTAAGAATCGGTAGATCTGTTCTATGTCTGCTATTTCTATGCTTCCCGTTTTTCAGTTCGATTTAAAAAAAAATGTACTTTCGGTTTTGTACACCAGCTTCAAACAGCTTAAAATACAATGTTTTTGGTTATGGAAAATATGTTTCACAGCAGTTTAGATGGTACAATGATTCTCTATGCTATTCTTGCTTGTTTTGTCACAGAAACTGAAATAAGGCAAACTATTAGAATTATAGCAACCAGGAAATGGCTCAGCGATTTCGGCATGGTGTATCTTTAAATACATTTATAATTGTTACCCTAGTACATTGCAATCAAAAGCCTTCTATACTTCTATGGATAGTGACATGATTGTTTCCCCCTGCACAGCTTGTGACTGACAACATGAAGCGGAGGTGTAAGTGCCACGGCACGTCAGGCAGCTGCCAGTTCAAGACCTGCTGGTACGTGTCTCCTGAGTTCAGGCTGCTGGGTTCTCTGCTGAGGGATAAGTTCCTCTCCGCCATCTTCATCAACTCCCAGAACAAGAACAGCGGGGTGTTCAACCCCCGGGTCGCAGCTGGCAATGGAGCCTTGAATGGGGTTAGGAACGGGGCCGGAGTGGGGTTCAGATCTGGGTCTGGGGGCGTGGGTAGCCCAAACAATGTGGGTCGGCGGAAGCCGAGTGTGTCACGGGAGCTGGTCTACTTTGAGAAGTCTCCAGACTTCTGTGAGCGGGAGCCGTCCCTGGACTCCTTGGGCACCCAGGGGCGGATCTGCAACAAGACCAGCCACAGCATGGACAGCTGCGGGTCCCTGTGCTGCGGGAGAGGGCACAATATCCTGAAGCAGACACGTAGTGAGAGGTGCCACTGCCGCTTCCACTGGTGCTGCTACGTGCTCTGTGAGGAGTGTCGAGTCACTGAGTGGGTCAACGTTTGTAAGTAGACCAGTAGCATCCTGTACACATAAACCGACACAACTAAACCTTTCATTTGGTATATGGGTAGACGAGGCCCATCCAGGACTCTTACTTACTTAATCATCTTAATGCTTTGGGACGCATGGGGCCTCCACAAGAGAGAAAGAGTGCTACTATTTCAAGTCAGCACTAGCAGCCATCTTGGTAAGGGTTCCTGGTCAGACCACAGTCTTTGATGTTCTTCTCAACTGTCCTCCAGGTTTCTCCTGGACATTTTCAGGACACAGGATGGCAAAATCGAAAATCCACCCTTTAACTCTGTCCAATGTACACACATTCACCCAACCAAACCTTTCATTTCAGTGTTTGTGTTTCTCTTTGCGTCAGTTAAGTCTCCCACAGAATCGGTTTATCCCCCGCTTCTTCTTCTTCTCCTCTTTTTTTTCTTCTTTCCATCATCTGGGATCTATTTTCCCTTTGTTGCCTGTTGTTATTCTCAAAATGCCAAGTCAGAGATTGAAGACGAGGTGACTCATGTCATTTGTCTTTCTTTCCTCGGTCTGTTTGGATGCAGCTCTTTCAGCCATGATAATCAGAATGCCCTGGACCCCATCTGCTGTTCTGTTCTGCGCTCCCCTGGTCTCTGTTCAGAAACAAAGAACACTCAAACAGCAGTAAGGCATTACTATTTCAACTAACTAATGCCTAGGCTACTATTACAGTGTACAGGTTTTGTGTACATGAAAAATGTATATTATTTTGGTGTGTGAATTTATTTAGACTCCGTTGCTTGGCATCTGCTGTGTGGCACCAGTTTATGAGAGGAACATATGAGGCCCAATGACTGAGTGTTTCTCTGCTCAGGATGGTGAAATTGAGCTGAAGTCGTAATAGTCAGCAAAGCCTGAACACAACAGTGGGACGCTGGAAAACAGACAAGTCATGTCACGTGTTCTGATATGGAATGTGGTAATGAACTCCAGAGGACGATTATACTCATTGAATATTTTGCACCTGCACCTCAAGACCAATGGGTTTCAATTCTTTAATTCCAATTCTTCATTGCATGAACCAGGAGGAACTAAGGAAACAGAACTAAAGAGAACCAGGCATGATAGTTCCTCAACGTGTTTCCACTACCAACGGAATCAGAACCACAAGTCATCTAGTGGGGACAGTTTTTTTCTGTCCATGGATTTTCTTGGAGAAGGAAACCCATGTCTGGCTCTTGGTTGAGGGATGTTTTTGATCTCTCTCCATACTGAACTGCAGGTCATTTAGGGAATACTGCACCTAGAACTGTAACACTCATAACCAGGAAATGACCACACACACTGTATTATTGCTGTTTCTTTTGTTTTGTGATTATGTTTTATTTAGTGAATCAATATAATTATTATGTCACAAATATGCCTCTACTTATTGTTGCCGCACGGAAATTGTCTCATTCCATTGTGAGAACAGCGGTGATTATAGGTCTCTGCATTTCTGATACGTTTCAATGCTATGAAACGTGTGGGAAGGAGTGTATGAGTGCCCACTTTGAGAGAAAGGTAGAGAATTGGCACACATGGATTGAGTATATCAAACCCAGGCAAGGCATGCTCTATTCCCATGACCTGGATTAGGGAGCTGATGGTAAGGTGGGGTGAGGTGTGGGAGGGTTGGAGGGATTGGGCATAACCCACTTGGAACAAACTGGTTGAATTAACATTGTTTCAACGTAATTTGTCAACATATTGTGACGTGGAATCTATGTGGAAAATACAGTTGATTTGAAAAAAGTACCTTTAAAACAACATCAGTAAAAAAACGATATGCTGGGAAGCACCTCTTAATGGAGAGTGGATCTGTCTGCATCAGGAGTCTCCAGCCTTTTCTAGCATGAGAGCTACTAAAGAAAAATGAAACATGTCACAAGCTACAATTGTTTTTCTTTTTTTTCTTCTATTAAATAGGCACATTCTCCTCCTCTCCCCCGCAACTCTTCCCCGCAACTCTTCCCCTGGTCCTTAGTGTACAAGAGAAAGTAGTGCACTATGTTGTCAACTCTTCCCCTGGTCCTTAGTGTACAAGAGAAAGTAGTGCACTATGTTGTCAACTCTTCCCCTGGTCCTTAGTGCACAAGAGAAAGTAGTGCACTATGTTGTCAACTCTTCCCCTGGTCCTTAGTGCACAAGAGAATGTAGTGCACTATGTTTTCTGCCAATATGCCTGGTAAAATAATGGTTAATAAACGACTAAGGTGTGCCCTATAAAATGTGTGCTTTTCCCCCCCTAAACTCTCTTTTATATTTTCCCAAATTATGTTCTCGCAGTTTTATTTTTTCCTGTTCTTAGATTTTTTTCACTCTCAAAATTACAATTGTTTATAGAGAAACAACACAGTTGGATGTTCTGAGCCCATGTCAATTGTCATGGTCGTTATTAGAGAAGGACCAAGGCGCAGCGGGATTACAGTGCCACATAATTTATTCAAGTGAAACTATAAAACAAAACAAGAAACAAATAACGAACCGTGACTACAGTGGTGCTACATACACTAACTCAAAATACAAAATACAATATCCCACAAAACACAGGTGGAAAAAAGGCTACCTAAATATGATCCCCAATTAGAGACAACGATTACCAGGTGCCTCTAATTGGGAATCATACAAAATCACCAACATAGAAAAACAAAACTAGAACCCCACATAGTAATAATAACTAGACTAACCCCCCAGTCACGCCCTGACCTACTCCACCATAGAAAATAAGGACTCTCTATGGTCAGGATGTGACATCAATGCTTAAATCACATCAGAAGACAATTTTTTAGGTCTGGAAGAAAATGAACACATTTTTTTCAATGTAATTTTTGAGTATAATTCCCCTTTAATTGCGCACCTAGCCATTTAATTCCGCACATCAATGACCACATTTTGAGGTTACTGTAACTATACATTTCTTCTTATGTATTCATATAAAGCACGCATATTCAAGATAGCATGCATAGGTCATCGCAAGTTTGTGGAGATCTTCACAATAATCTGTGCAGAATCTAGAACGGCATTGATCATTTGAACCATGTACTTTTAATGTAATCTCAACTACCATCCAGGTCATTTGGTTCAAGTTGAACGTTTTAATGCCACATGCACAAGTACAGTGAAATGCCTATCTTGCCAGCGCTAAATTCAACAATGCAATAATCAATAACAATATAATACTAAAAATAACACAAGGTAGAACAAAAACACATAAGAAATTTAAAAACGAAATAAGAAAAACACAAGAAGGTAAGTAAGTAAGTACGTCTATATACGGGGTCAGTTCCAGTACCACATTTACAAGGTCAGGATCCCGGAGTCGCCTCTTCACTTTTGACGTTGAGACTGGTGTTTTGCGGGTACTATTTAATGAAGCTGCCAGTTGAGGACTTGTGAGGTGTCTGAGTGACCATCGGGTTCTTGGTCACCTCCCTGACCAAGGACCTTCTCCCCCGATTGTTCAGTTTGGCCGGGCAGCCAGCTTTAGGAAGAGTCTTGGTGGTTCCAAACTTTTCCATTTAAGAATGATGGAGGCCACTGGGTTCTTGGGGACCTTCAATGCTGCAGACATTTTTTGGTACCCTTCCCCAGATCTGTGCCTCGACACAATCCTGTCTTGGAGCTCTTTGGACAATTCCTTCGACCTCATGGCCTGGTTTTTGCTCTGACATGCACTGTCAACTGTGGGACCTTATATACGACAGGTGTGTGCCTTTCCAAATCATGTCCAATCAATTTCATTTACTACAGGTGGACTCCAATCAAGTTGTAGAAACATCTCAATGACGATCAATGGACACAGAATGCACCTGAGCTCAATTTCGATTCTCATAGCAAAGGGTCTGAATACTTATGTAAATAAGGTATTTCCTTTTTATATTTAATACATTTGCAAAAATTGCTAAAAACCTGCTTTTGCTTTGTCGCTTTGGGGTATTGTGTGTAGAATGCTGAGGATTTTTTTTATTTAATCAGTTTTAGAATAAGGCTGTAACGTAACAAAATGTGTAAAAAGTCAAGGGGTCCGAATTCTTTCTGAAAGCACTGCATAGGTGTAAGGTGACAGGTGTCTTTACATGACAAAGACTGACCAGGTGAATCCAGGTGAAAGCTATGATTCCTTATTGATGTCACCTGTTAAATCCACTTCAATCATTGTAGATGATTGAGGCAATTGAAACATGTGTGTGTGTGCTATGTGTGTGTGTGCTATGTGTATGTGTGCTATGTGTGTGTGTGCTATGTGTGTGTGTGCTATGTGTGTGTGTGCTATGTGTGTGTGTGCTATTCAGAGAGTGAATGGGCAAGACAACAGATGTAAGTACCTTTGAAAGGGGTATGGTAGTAGGTGCCAGGCACAACGATTTGAGTGTGTCAAGAACTGCAATGCTGCTGTGTTTTTCGTGCTCAACAGTTTCCTGTGTGCATCAGGAATGGTCCACCACACAAAGGACATCCAGCCAACGGCAGGCTAGTAGTTGAAAATGGGTCATTGATGAAAGAGGATAAAGGACGCTGACACGAATTGTGCAGATCAACAGACGGGCTACAGTTAGTCAACTGACGGTCCAGTACAACGTTGGTGCCCAAAGACCCATAAAAGAATAAACTCGTTGTACCTTGACACGAAGGGGGTGTGGCAGCCGACCACCTCACATAGTTCTAGTTCTTTCAGCAAAAAACAAGAAACTGCGCTTGCAGTGGGCTAAGGAGCGAAAACATTGGACACTGGAGAATTGGAAAAATATTGCCTGGTTTGATGAATCTTGGTTCCTGCTGTTTCACGCTAATGGGAGGACTAGGGTATGGAGATGAGTACTGTACATGCATCCATCATGCCGCATGTCAATATTGCAGGCTGGAGGTGGTGGTGCATCCCTTCATGGCAGCAGTGTATACATCTGCACATTTATTTTTTCAGCAGGATAATGCCACAAGAATTCAGYTTACTGCAGTGGCCTGCCCAGTCACCACATCTCAATCCAATTGAGCATCTGTGGGAGGAGGTGGAACAAGCTATTCAGAGTAGAGATCCACTACCAGCCAATTTGACACAACTGTGGGAAGCATTGGGCCAGTCAACATGGGCCAGCATCCCTGTGGAGACCTTGTAGAGTCCATGCCCCGACGAATTGAGACTGTTCTGAGGGGAAAAAAGGGGGGGTAACTCTATATTAACAAGGTCTTCCTAATGTTTTGTACACACAGTGTACAATAAACAGAGTAGCAGCAGAGTATATAATGATTGTATGTGAGTGGGTGTACGGGTGTGTAGAGTCAGTATAAATGTATGTGCGTGTTATGTGTGTGTGAGCAAATGATGGAGTGAGTGTTTGTGTGTTTGGTGGAGTGTCAGTCAGTGTAAAATGTGTTGGGCCCTGTCAGAGTGCAGCCATTGTAGCCATTTTGTTAGCTATTTAGTTAGCTATTTAGCAGTCTTATGGCTTGGAGATAGAAGCTGTTCAGGAGCCTGGTGGTGTCAGACTTGATGCACCGGTACTGATTCCTGTGCGGAAGCAGAGAGAACGGTCTATGGCTTGTGTGGCTGGAGTCTTTGACAATTTTCACACCGCATGATATAGAGGTCCTGGATGGCAGGATGGACTGGGCTGTCCGCACCACTGTCTGTAGCGCCATGTGATCGAGGGCCAAGCAGCGTTGCAGTCAATCAAGATGCTCTCAAGAGTACAGCTGTAGAACTTTTTGAGGATTTGAGGGCCCATGCCAAACCTTTTCAACCTACTGAGGGGGAAGCGGCACTGTCGTGCTTTCTTCACAACTGTGCGTGCGTGTGGAACATTTTAAGTCCTTAGTGATTTTGATACCGAGGAACCTGAAGCTCTCGACCTGCTCCACTGCAGCCCCGTCGATGTGGATGGGCTCGCCCCCCTGTTAGGTATAGTCCATGATCAGCTCCTTGGTCTTACTGCTATTAGATGAAGCACTGTGATATCACATTAATTCATGCTTTTAAATGGTTGAAAGTGCAGTCATCGACACTTGGGTGACAACTACACCAAAAATCAGACATTGATTTTCCATTGGAATTTGGCTGTGTTTTTAGATGGTTGAAAGCATAGTGTTAACACATTGGAAAATTCAACTAAGGTCAATAAGCTGTCTTTTTCAATGGGTGAATATAGGTTGTAATCTCATTGATCAATGTGTCAACCAAATATTACCCAATTACCCACGTTGAAATGACGTGGTGTGCCCCGTGGGAAGGCTACAGGCCTACTCTGCACTCCAAACAGGAGAGAGGTGGTGAGACTTATTTTATGGCCACTTCCTTTATGCAGAGAGGTGGTTTTATAGAAGCAGGATATTGTTTCCTGAAATAATTACTTTTATTACTGAAGGAGAGAGGAATCGGGATAGAGAGTGGTGATTATACCAGTCAGTCTCTTTCGTGTATGTGTGTGTGTGCCTGAGATCATCTGTCCAGGGTTCACAGCCAAGGGAGACTCACTGCATCATGTGGTGCTGCTACTGAGAACGCTGTGTCCCTGTCTGTCTAAGACAGACACAGACAGACAAATAGACAGGGATATTGGGTGATTTACACAGTCATCCCACATACCATTCAGTGCCTGGTTAGATTTAAGATAAGATCATTCTCAGACATGCACATAGGGGGAATATACTCACCATGGGATCCAGCTTGATCTTCGGGAGATCCAGCCTTCAATGATCAATATTAGTGTGAACTGATTGAGACACCCCTTAGGTAGACTGTGTGACTCTCCAAATGTCTGGATCAAGTGCACTCGCTCTGGTATTTAGTGAGAGAATAGCAGAGAGGGGGAGACTGAGAAGTACTGCTATGGGATTGGAATGATAAGGGATAACTGGATTTCTGGTTTGCATTTCTTCATTCCTTTATCATTTCACCCTGGAGCTGCTCCTACTGCTGTGAAGGGGAATTTCCTGTCACCGTTTCTACTCATGTGTGAGAGAGAGAGGTTGGACAGCCCTGGATCGCTTTGTCTTCCTCTCCTCTTTGTCTGTCTACCTCTGTCTCTGTCAGTCTCTCTCTGTCTCTATCACGCTCTCTCTCCCACTCGCCTCTCTCTTACCTCCTCTTCCTCTCTCTCCCCCCGTCTCCCTCTCTCCTCTTTCTCTCTCTCTCTCTTCTCTCTCTCTCTCTCTCTCTCTTCTCTCTCTCTCTCTCTCTCTCTCTCTCTCTCTCTCTCTCTCTTCTCTCTCTCTCTCGTCTCTCTCTCTCCTCTCTCTCTCTCTCTCTCTCCTCCCCGTCTCCCTCTCTCCTCTCTCTCTCTTCTCTCTCTCTCTCTCTCCCTCTCTCCTCTCCCTCTCCTCGCTCTCTCTCCCTCTCTCTCTCTCCTCCTCTCTCCTCTCGCTCTCCTTCTCTCTCTTCTCTCTTCTCTCATCTCTTTCTCTCTCTCTCTCTCCTCCTTCCTCCCTCTCTCTTTCCTCTCCTCTCTCCTCTCTCTCTTCTTCTCTTCTCTTCTCTCTCTCTTCTCTCTCTCTCTCGTCTCTTTCTCTCCTCCTTCTCTCTTCGCACCACGCCTCTTCTCCCTCTCACTCGTCTCTCTCTCTCGTCCCTCCTCCCCGTCTCCCTCTCTCTCTCACTTCTCTCTCGTCTCCCTCCCCGTCTCTTCCTCTCTCACATCTCTCACTCTCTCACTTCTCTCTACGGCTCCTCCTTCCTCTCCTACTCTGTCTCCTCCTATCTCATTCCTCGTCTCCATCTCTCTCTCTCTCTCCTCTCTCTTCCTCCTCTCCTCTTTCTCTCTCTCTTCTTCCTCTCAGTCTCTTCCATCTCTCTCTCCCTCAATCTCTCTCTCTCCCATCATCTGCTTCGCTCCTCTCTGGCACTGAGACGATAATAGCTGCCGTGGCTCCTGACCAGTTGCTATTTTGTGTGTGTTTTTTATGCTGACCGAAAACTTTTTTGAACATAATATTCTGCCATCATTTCCTAGTGACCGCAAACAGCTTCTGGACATCAAGAACAGCTATCACTAACCCATCGATGTAGATGAAATGTTCTACTTCTAACGAGTGGCAGCTGCGGATGTCTGATCATCGCTACCAGCCTAATCCCACCTCCTGATTCTCAGCTTACAAGCAAAAGCTCAAACAGGAAGTACACGTGACGAAAGTGTAAGATGAAGCGGATGCTAAGCTTCAAGCAGGACTACACAAGGTCTCCTGTGGCCAAGAACGACCAAGGTAACCTGTCTAAGAATGACTAATGAACCCATGGGAACTATCATCATCTGTAGCCATGAAATGCTTTGAAAGGCTGATCATGGCTCACATCAACACCATCATCCCAGACACCCTGGACCCACTCCAATTCGCATACCGCCCCAACAGATCCACAGATAACGCAATCTCTATTGCCCTCCACACTGCCCTCTACCACCTGGACAAGAGGAACACCTACGTGAGAATGCTCAATGTTCAACACCATAGTACCCTCTAAACTTATCACTAGAACTGTGTTCCTGCACACCACACCAACACCATCAGGACAACAGGACAACCAGGACAACATCCTCTCCCTCATCGTCAGCAAGACAAAGGAGCTGATCGTAGACTCCAGGAAATGGAGGACCGAGCACACCCCCATCCATATCAACGGGGCTGTAGTGGAGCAGGTCGAGAGCTTCAAGTTCCTCAGTGTCTACATCACCAAGGAATTAACATGGTCCACACACACCAACACAGTCGTGAAGAAGGCACGACAACGCCTCTTCCCCCAGGCTGAAAAGATTTGGCATGGGCTCTCAGATCCTCAAAAAGTTCTACAGCTGCACCAATGAGAGCATCTTGACTGGTTGTGTCATCGCTTGGTATGGCAACTGCTTGAAATCCGACCGCAAGACGCTACAGATGGTAATACATCACTGGGTCCGAGCTCCCTGCCATCCAGGACCTCTATACCAGGCGGTGTCAGAGGAAGGCCCTAGTCAGACTCCAGCCACCCAAGTCATAGACTGTTCTCTCTGCTACCACACGGCAAGTGGTACCGATATACCAAGTCTCGAACCAACAGAACCCTGAACTGTTTCTACCCCTGTGTCATAAGACTGCTCAATTGTTAGTTAAATTGTTAACCAATAGCTACCTAGACTATCTGCATTGACCCTTTTGGCAATAACTCTTTTGACTCATCACATACCCTGCTGCTACTGTTTATTATCTATCCTGTTGCCTAGTCACTTCATAGTTCATAATAATATGTACTTACAGTATCTACCTCATCTACCTCGTACCACTGCACATCAACTCGGTACTGGTACTCCGTGTATATAGCCAAGTAACCATCGTTACTCAATGTGTATTGATTCCTTGTGTTATTATTATTTTTTAATTTATAGATTTTTTCTCTGCATTGTTGGCAAGTAAGATTTCACTGTTAGTCTACACCTGTTGTTTACGAAGCATGTGACAAATACAATTTGATTTCTCTCCTACTCCTTCCCCCTCTCTCCCTGTCTCCTACCATGGCTGCAGGCTGCAGACGCTGACACATGCACAGCAACACATTGACTGCCCCTAGAGTAATGACAACCAGACCCTGCTGAATTAAAAGGAGAGAGAAGGGGGGAAGTTAGGAAAGATAAAAGTCCTCGACGTTGACTGACAGGATGATTGTACTGTATGTTTAACAGAAGATGATTCAGTATGTTTAGCTAGATTGAAAGATAGCCTACAGTAGATTGATGCATACGGTGGCTTCAGAAAGCATTCATACCCCTTGACTTATGCCACATTTTGTTGTGTTTCAACCTGAATTCAAAATGTATTAAATATATATTTTTCTCTCACCCACCTACACACATATCTACTGTTGATACTTTACATTTAAACATAAAGGCAAACTTAGTGAGAGAGGGAGAGCGAAAGGAGAAAGAGAGAGAGGATTTAGAAAGTATATTCTGTATAAATGCATAGCTCCAAAACATCTGCTTTGCGACTGACTCCCCTTTATTTTTTGATGTGGGACATGCAGAGAGAGAGTCAGGGAGAGAGAGAAAACATTACCCAGAACATCAAAGCTCTCAGCTCCTCTGCCCTCAATGTGCTCCTCAGCCCTCATTAGTTCTGCAAGCACAACCAACCAGACTTGTGATTGTGTTTGCTGGGGTGCACTCTGGCAAACACTTCAGAGGAATAGGCTCCTTTAAATTATAACTCCAACCCCCGTCCCCCACCACCCCTGGTCGGCCCCTACCCACTGCGCTGTACTGTAGCCCCTCTATAACCTCCTCCGTGCTCCCAACACTCACAAACACAGGCTACGGCACACTCCCCCTGCATCCACTCCACCCTGCTTCCACTCCACCCTGTAGTCTGGTGTGCAGCTGCAAACATCTGCTTCACTCTTTTTCCTTCCGCCTCAACCGCTGAATTGATAAACACATCTATCATGCCCAGAGCCCCCGGCAGACAGACGTACTGTAGAGAGAAGCACACTACTGGTAAATCAGCACGTAAAGAACTCACTCGTTTTGCCTATATTAAAGGGCCTTTACTGTATATTTACAGACACTGAGTAGGCCTAGGACATCAAATCAAGAATTTTGAAAGACTTTGGGTTTTTAATTTTGAAAGACTTTGTGTTTTGAATTTTGAAAGACTATAGGTTTTTTAACCCATATTTAAAACATAGAAAATACAGTGAAAGAAGTTTAGTAGATGCCTGTATAAAACCCTAAAACCCACATAAAGCAGTTGAACTTATGGGTGGCAGGTAGCCTAGTGATTAAGGGTGTTGGGCTAGTAAATTAAAGGTTGCTGGTTTGAATCCCAGAGCCGTCTAGGCACTTAACCCTAATTACTCCTGTAAGTCTCTTTGGATAAGAGCATCTGGTAAATGCTTCAAAGAGAGTTTTTGACAAAGGCTTGCGATGGTATTGCTATTTGATGTTTGGTCTGTTTGGTCTGTTTGGTCTGGTCTTCATGAAAAATCTTCATGAAAAATCACGAGTTATGTATTTGTTTGATCCATGTTGATTCAGCAAAATTAAACAAAATCAAAATGGCCCCCCTCTTGTGAGAGTGATTCAGTGTAGAGTAAATGCTTTCTCTTCTGAGCTCATTGTCTCTGGCACACAACATTACATTTACATTTAAGTCATTTAGCAGACGCTCTTATCCAGAGCGACTTACAAATTGGTGCATTCACCTTATGATATCCAGTGGAACAACCACTTTACAATAGTGCATCTAACTCTTTTAAGGGGGGGGGGGGGGTTAGAGGGATTACTTTATCCTATCCTAGGTATTCCTTAAAGAGGTGGGGTTTCAGGTGTCTCCGGAAGGTGGTGATTGACTCCGCTGACCTGGCGTCGTGAGGGAGTTTGTTCCACCATTGGGGTGCCAGAGCAGCGAACAGTTTTGACTGGGCTGAGCGGGAACTGTACTTCCTCAGAGGTAGGGAGGCGAGCAGGCCAGAGGTGGATGAACGCAGTGCCCTTGTTTGGGTGTAGGGCCTGATCAGAGCCTGAAGGTACGGAGGTGCCGTTCCCCTCACAGCTCCGTAGGCAAGCACCATGGTCTTGTAGCGGATGCGAGCTTCAACTGGAAGCAACTGGAAACATCTCTGCCAAGAAGTATCCTTTGGCTTTGGCATCGTTTTAGCAGTTCCTCACTTATTTATTAAGGTGTTTCTCAGGTGAATTATTCTTATGTTTGCCTTTAGTCAAATGTATTTACTCTCTAATATCTTATAATATAACAAAAACTTTATTTAGTCTCTGATCTCTAATACACACACACAAAACGTCTGACAAGCATTGATTGCATTACATGTACAGTAGCAGGGCAACTTGTAATCTTGATTAATGAAATACTAAAGCAGGGTTTTCATCACAGGGCATGTAAACCACACAAACACTGCACCATCTCAAGCCCTGACCAGGGTTGATGTCTTCTCAGTTTCAACTCAGAAGGCTAAATTAAGAGCAATCACTGAATTACAAACTCCCTATAAAAAAACAATGGTACATTTTCAACAACAACAACAAATATTTGACCACCAGCCTCCTACTGACAATGTGTCAAGATTTATTGACAGTGAAGGGAGCGCGTGATCGGCCCATGAAGTGATGAAGAAGTGTACTTGGTTCTCTCATCATCGCGAGACCCCTGTCATTCTTGGCGTCTTCTCGCGAGAATCAAACGCCACTGCCCGAATCCAGCTGGTACGGCAACAAGAGGTAGGTGGGGATGAGATGGACATTTTGAAAATGATGGATAACGTAAAACTGTTGAAATACAAAAATGCGGCATCGTGTCATGTCATTACAAAAATGAAACAACTATGTGTTGGTAGTGATTCTAGTGAATTAACGGCGTCCATTCAGGCCACCTAAGCATTGCGTCTAGTCGTGACTGGAGAAGGTGAGAATCATAATATGCCTATGGATGGAAATAACCATAGCATTTCTGATGTTTACAGTGTGACTGTCTACATGTGATATTTACTAGGTTATTATTTGATTGAACCTGCATTTTTTGTGGTGCGCAATGTGCTGCAAAGATACAGGGTGTTCCCCTCCACAGACCCTGGCGCCTTTAGCGGAGGGTGCTGCCATCACTGCGAGTGCTCTTGCGCAACGACAGATGTGTTTCATAGTATCATATGCGGCCACTGCGATGCAGTGATTGAAAAATCTATTTATGAACACACACATTTTTTTATCTAGACTATTTAAATATGTTTGACAGTAGACTGTTGTTAGAATGCACCTGCAGTGTGTCACCCTAGAACAACTTGCTTTAGGACTACAGCCTACTGTAGGGGTGAAATAATATATTTCAATGTATAGATTATAACTACTATAAAGCACATAACCCCAGCTCAACAAAGGATTGCGGTAGGTAGTGTAGGCCTACAATATGGCAGCTCTTCTCACCAGTGTGCAGTCTGCCAGCCTACTGGCCTTCAGTCAGGTCAGCTTCCTCAGCCCGCCTGTAGAGGTGTGGAGGAGACTTTATTGGTTTTCCCCGAGGTGGTTTGGAGCTGTTATGAGGTGTTAATGGGCTGAGTAGTGGTTGAAGGGCTACTGTGTGTCCTCTCTGTGGTTCTGACTCAGTAAATGTACAAACTCACTGTTTGTTCAGCCGCTGACTTGCCATTTAGGCTATGGTTGAATTAGCTTATTCCAGGGTGCAACAGTTTTTTCCTGACCTTGTGACTTGGCCGGGCCTCCAGACTTTTGCCTGGTCAGGAAAAACTGAGCCCTAGGAATAATTCTCCCATTAGTGGCATGCAACTAGAGACCATTTTTCCTTGGTTAAGGTACAAGATCAGGAAAAACTCTGGGCCCTAACATCCAGCTTCTTTGCCCATCAGCTCTGTAGCAGTGAGTTGAGGTCTGACCAGCCAGCCAGTGACCAGCCAGTCAACCAGCCAGCCAGCCAGCCAGCCAGCCAATCACCAGCCAGTCAGTTACCATGGGGAACATCTTTGGCAACCTGCTGAAGAGCCTGTTAGGGAAGAAAGAGATGAGGATCCTGATGGTGGGGCTGGATGCTGCAGGGAAGACCACCATCCTATACAAACTGAAGCTGGGAGAGATAGTCACCACCATCCCCACTATCGGTATGGAAAGTCTCACAATGAAGGTCATTGGCTATAAAGGATGAGAGAAAAGTCAAATGTGTTGTCATGTAGAAATGTTACTTATCCTTAAAGGCCCAAAGCAGACATTTTTATATCAATATCAACGAATTGCTGGGTATGTGTACAAATTACCCATTGACTCTGTACCGGTACCTCCTGTATATAGCCTCGTTATTTTATTGTGTTACTTTTTAATTTCTACTTTAGTTTATATTGTAAATATTTTCTTAACTCTTTCTTGAACGGCATTGTTGGTTAAGTTTGTGTAAGTAAGCATTTCACGGTACGGTCTACACCTGTTGTATTCGTCACATGTGACAAAAAAACATTTGATTTGATTTGATGTAACAATTAAGTAACTTACTGTAATAGATTTCCATAAAACATGGGCAAAAGAATACAAAAATTACAATTTCTTAAGAAATAATCTTGCTACCACTGTCTGGGAGTGGTCTGAGTGGGGAGGGGAAAACTGAAAACTAGCTGTTATTGGCAATGAGGTTTGGAACTCTCAGAGCCGGCTCTAGCCTTTTGGGGGCCCTAAGCGAGATTTGGTTTTACAGCTAATTTCAGTTTTGAAGCAAATTTCCTGCAATTCTACAACATTTGCCATGACTTATGCCATGATATCTGAGTGAGAGTGACTAACTAAATCAATGGGGGCCCCCTGGAGATCAGGGCCCCTAGGCATGTGTCCTGCGTGCCTGGTTGGTATTTGGCCATGATTATTAGTTTAGATAGCTGGCTAGACAAAAATTGTTAGCTGACATGGCTAATTGATGGACTGTCAAGTGACTGACATAACAAGAGAAAAATTGCTAATGCACAACCACATTTCAAACGTGCACATTGTGTATTCTAATATTCTAACTTTCAACAATAAGTTGAGACCCCGACTGAGTTCCTTTCCCCCAAAAAATAATGTTGCAGTTTTAAAGCTGTTTTCTGCAGTTCCACACATTTTGCTATGGGGCAGAGATAATAAAAATTTAAAAAGTATAACAAAATGCATGCAATTTGCCATGGGGTGGAGATAATGTTTTCAGTTTTATAGCTAATTTCCTGCAATTCTACACATTTTGCCATGACTTATGCCATGTTAATGATATCTGAGTGAGAGTGACTAACGAAATCAATGGGGGCCCCATGGATGTCAGGGTGTCTGGGCACATGCCCTGTGACCGGTCAGTATTCGAACATGATTACTACAAGTTTAGATCGCTGGCTAAACTAATTTACCAATCTAAAAATTGCTAGCTGAGTGACTGTCAGTGTCTTTGTTCAGTTTATTTTGCACAAATAGAAAGACAGTTTGTAACAGTAAAACAACAACAACAACAGTATGTGCAGGAGGAGAAAAAAGCCCAAAAGGACTTAGTAGCTCCTGCACTAATGGTCATAAATCACACAGAGTCAGTGTCTGACATAACAAGAGAAAATTTGTTGATGCACAACCAAATTTAAAACTTGCACCTTGTGTATTCTACTGTTCTATCTCTCAACAGTAAGTTGAGACCCCAACTGAGTTCCTAAAATGGGGGGGGGGGGGGGGSKKATGTCTCCTGGTGCCAGCCCTGGGAACTCTCTTTGTTATTGGTCTATCAACCAATTTACCGCATGGTGATGTTACCATGGAAAGCTGTAACTCCGCCCATGCAAACCTGCTGATTAGAAGGTCCTGTGTAGATTGCATTTTCAACCAGCAACTATCAGGAAATAACACTGATGAAAATAACACACACTTTTACAGTGTTAGTTTCATCAGCTGTGATACAAAATACAGGACAAACTGAATTTTGACTCAACTGGCCTTTAATCATTACACACCTACAACTGTTWATATGGCATTTATAACACACACACAGCTCTTTATAAGGTGTTTATAACATACCTACAGCTGTTTATATGGCATTTATAACACACACACAGCTCTTTATAATGTGTTTATAACATACTTACAGCTGTTTATATGGCATTTATAACACACATGCTCCTTCCCCTGCTCAGGGTTTAACGTGGAGACGGTTGAGTATAAGAACATCAGTTTCACGGTGTGGGACGTGGGGGGCCAGGACAAGATCAGGCCTCTGTGGAGACACTACTTCCAGAACACACAGGGTAAGTATTGTGGGAGCTAATAAGCTTTAGCTCAGCAGGCTAACACATTCTTGTGACGTGTAAGCTGAGCAGGAGAGCTCTATGAGGTCCGCAGCACGGCTAGGTTTCTGTTCAACCTGATCATTTATTGCACACACCTGGTGGCTAAATCAGTCCCAAATTACAGGGGAAGAATGAAAAACAAAGCAGTGGAACTGGCTTTGAGATTTGAATTTGAGGGCTATAGGCCCACGCTGGGACAAAGACTGGCACTCCAGATCTATGACACATCCAACACAATGATGTATTGGGCTGACACACACTCTGGTTATAGACATTTGCATACTGCATTAACGGCTTCAAATAAGCACGTTTTTCAAGCCAAATTCAAAGCATCTTACCAGATTCGTATTATGATTTTTTCTATTATATATTATTTGTTTTTCTATTCTATACTGTACCTATGATACAGTATGTGTACAATACCCCTCTTTCACAGCCCTTTGAACATTAAAGGTAGAGTCAGCGATTAAAGGTATAGTCAGCGACATTACATAGATGCAGGAAGTGAACAGCATAGTGGGTACATTTTTGCAACAACTTAGAACGTTGAAGCACGAGGCTCAACTTCTCTGTTTTTGGTCCCGTGGCTACCACATTGTAAAGGCCTGATGTGAACCCGTGCACATGCACAGATACTGGGTGTGACTGTGTGAGAGCGAAGTCTTGCATTTCGCTCATCGCTATATCTGCGGTGCTGCAGGTGGCAACGTAATTTCGCTGACTACCTTTAACCTGTTCATTCTGATAGAGGGGGATGTCAAACAGTAAACCTTTGTCCTCATAGGGTCTGTAGTGTGTTGACAGGATTGTTCTGATTCCTGGTTGCTACCTTGAGGGTATGTTGTGTGTTGAAGTCAGGTCTGTTGTGATTCCAGGTCTGATCTTCGTGGTGGACAGTAATGATCGTGAGCGGGTGAATGAGGCTCGAGAGGAGCTGATGAGGATGCTGGCTGAGGACGAGCTACGAGACGCCGTGCTTCTTATCTTCGCTAACAAACAGGTATGGACAATGAAGTGCTTATTCTATTCTATTTTATTCTATTATATTAAAATTGCCTCACTCACCATGTATTTGTATCTGTTACCTGTGTCTAAATCATGTGCTTTTCCTCGCTACCTGTCCTTCTGTTTACCTATGCTTTCCTTACGCCTATTCTACTCTCTCATGTGCTTTTCTCCACTCCTATCCTTCCATCTTTACCTCCCGTTCGGCATCTAGGACCTGCCCAATGCCATGAACGCAGCAGAGATCACCGACAAGCTGGGGCTCCATTCCCTCCGTCACCGCAACTGGTACATCCAGGCCACCTGCGCCACCAGCGGAGACGGTCTATACGAGGGCCTCGACTGGCTGGCCAATCAGCTGAAGAACAAGAAGTGAGTGGACCAATCAGAGGAGAGCGAGGAGAAACTTTAGTGTCAGCTCTTGAATCAAAAAGTGGTAGTTGGTTTTAGTTGATCCATTAAGTGAAAAATCCTGACACGGTGGGAGTGAAAAGTGATTGGTGTGTAGGAAGGGGACTTAGAGAGAATATCCCCATTCCTTGAGGACATTTTCAGCCTGTTGTCAACTATTACAAATGGTTAGCGCTGTCCAGCCGCGGGCCATCAATGTCAATACATTAACCTTAATAATAACCTTCAAAAAGTATTTAAAATGTAGTTATTTATTTAATTATTATTTATTTCAGAATGGACAATGGCAATGTTAGTTTGGTTTGGAACACTGTATTATGCATGGCCATACAGTAAAAGATCTCTTGGAAATGAAGTTTGAAATGATATCTGTCTAATGTTATATATTAAGCCAGTCTTCTGACAGTATTCTCTTTTTACACTAAAATTGCTACTGCTGGTTGGAGCAATGCAGTAGTGGTAGATATTAATGGAGAGTGACATAGGTTTGTGTAAAACACGTCCTATATGCAAAAGCATGCTTTTTTCTATGTCAACTGTATATTTACACGGTTTGCTTAACAAGTACAAACATACAGAATCAAAAGTTTGGACACACCTACTCATTCAAGGGTTTTTCTTTATTTTTTACTATTTTCTACATTGTAGAATAATAGTTTAGACATCAAAACTATGAAAGAACACATGGCATCATGTAGTAAGCAAAAAAGTGTTAAACATATTTTATATTCTTCAAAGTAGCCACCGCCTTGATGACAGCTTTGCACTCTCTTGGCGTTCTATCAACCAGCTTCATGAGGTAGTCACCTGGAATGCCTTTCAATTAACAGGTGTTCCTTGTTAAAACTTCTTCGGGATCGGTGTCCCGTCCAAGAGGACGGTTGAGCTAACGTAGGCTAATGCGATTAGCATGAGGTTGTAATTAACAAGAACATTTCCCAGGACATATCTGATATTGTCAGAAAGCTTAAAATCTTGTTAATCTAACTGCGCTGTTCAATTTACAGTAGCTATTACAGTGAAAGTATACCATGTTATTGTTTGAGGAGAGTGCACAATTTTGAACATGGGAAGTTATTAATAAACATATTAGGCACATTTGGGCAGTCTTGATACAACATTTTGAACAGAAATGCAATGGTTTATTGGATCAGTCTAAAACTTTGCACATTCACTGCTGCCACCTAGTGGCCAAAGCCTAAAGTGCACATTGGCTGGAATAATACATTATGGCCTTTCTCTTGCATTTCAAAGATGATGGTACAAAGAAAATACAAAACAACGGTTCTTTTTTTCTTTGTATTATCTTTTACCAGATCTATTGTGTTATATTCTCCTACATTCCTTTCACATTTACACAAACTTCAAAGTGTTTCCTTTCAAATGGTACCAAGAATATGCATGTCCTTGCTTCGAGGATATTATTTTTACTATTTTCTACATTGTAGAATAATATTGAAGACATCAAAACTATGAAATAACACTTATGGAATCATGTAGTAAAAAAAGTGTTAAACAAATCAAAATATATTTTAGATTATAGATTCTTCAAAGTAGCCACCCTTTGCCTTGATGACAGCTTTGCACACTCTTGGCATTCTTTCAACCAGCTTCACCTGGAATGCTTTTCCAACAGTCTTGAAGGAGTTCCCACATATGCTGAGGACTTGTTGGCTGCTTTGCCTTCACTCTGCGGTCCAACTCATCCCAAACCATCTCAATTGGGTTGAGGTTGGGTGATTGTGGAGGCCAGGTCATCTGATGCAGCACTCCATCACTCTACTTCTTGGTCAAATAGCCCTTACACAGCCTAGAGGTGTGTTTTAAGTAATTGTCCTGTTGGAAAATAAATAATAGTCCCACTAAACGCAATCCAGATGGGATGGCGTATCGCTGCAGAATGCTGTGGTAGCCATGCTGGTAAAGTGTGCCTTGATTTCTAAATAATTGACTGACAGTGTCACCAGTCAAAGCACCCCCACACCATCACACCTCCTCCTCCATGCTTCACGGTGGGAACCACACATGCAGAGATCATCCGTTCACCTACTCTGCGTCTCACAAAGAGACGGCGGTTGGAACCAAAAATCTCACATTTGGACTCATCAGACCAAAGATCATATTTCCACCGGTCTAATGTCCATTGCGCAATGATTCTTGGCCCAAGCAAGTCTCTTCTTCTTATTGGTGTCCTTTAGTAGTGGTTTATTTGCAGCAATTCAACCATGAAGGGATTCACACAGTCTCCTCTGAACAGTTGATATTGAGATGTGTCTGTTATTTGAACTCTGTGGAGCATTTATTTGGGCTGGAATCTGAGGTGCAGTTAACTCTAATGAACGTATCCTCTGCAGCAGAGGTAACTCTGGGTCTTCCTTTCCTGTGACGGTCCTCATGAGAGCCAGTTTCATTGACTGACCTTCATGTCTTAAAGTAATGATGGACTGTAGTTTCTCTTTGCTTATTTGAGCTGTTCTTGCCATAATATGGACTTGGTCTTTTACCAAATAGGGCTATATTCTGTATACCACCCCTACCTTGTCACAAAACAACTGATTGACTGAAACGCATTAAGAATTAAATAAATTCCACAAATGAACTTTTAACAAGGCACACCTGTTAATTGAAATGCATTCCAGGTGACTACCTCATGTAGCTGGTTGAGAGAATGCCAAGAGTGTGCAAAGCTGTCATCAAGGCAAAGGCTGGCTACTTTGAAGAATCTCAAATATAAAATATATTTAGATTTTTTAAACACTTTTTTGGTTACTACATGATTCCATATGTGTTATTTCATAGTTTTTTAATGTCTTCACTCATATTCTACAATGTATAAAATAGTAAAAATAAAGAAAAACCGTTGAATGAGTAGGTGTGTCCAAACCTTTGACTGGTACTGCATACCTGTAAGAATATATGTGAAATATACCTGAAAGTAATCATTGTGGTTGATATGTTCAATAGTAGATATCAGGATTTGTGTATGGACTGATTTGTATAGATGTATGAATATAACATTACAGCTTGTGTATTACCTTTCCTACATTGAGATTGGTTTGGTGCGACAATTGTTTTTGTGGCCTTATACAGTATCACTAGTGTTGAAACCCCTTTTACCCTGATGATGGTTTGTGTTTGGGACCACAGTTGTTGCTAAATGTATCACTTCATTTCCATTCTTTAACTCAGTTGAGTCTGTGCGAGATTTTTTTTTTTAAAGTAATGTTATATTACTGTAACAATGCAATTACTTAATATTCCAATTTATAATGTGTGTTAAAAAGCATTGAAACAAGGTTCAGTATTTTATGTTAATACTCAAAAATAGATTGATGATTGGATCCTAGTCATGAGTACTTATGTATTGGTGAGGATGTGTCCGGTGATACCAGTTTGCCTGTTAACTGCTCTGGTAGATCAATACAAATGCCAACATTCAACTTGTGTTTCTTGGAAACATTTCGATTCCACGGCTTCAAATCGAGTTAGGACTTTTTTTGAGTTTTGGGGTGTTTGAAAGATTTTTACAGCATGGCCGCAATTCTGTTCTGTGATTCAGAGGTCCCTGTTCGCCCCAGCCCTCTCATACCACCAGCCCATGTCCGGTCCCTGCAACAGCCCTGTGTTTCGAGCTCACTCCCCCCCAGCTCCAGCACTGGCCCCCTAACCAAGCCTCCGTCCCAATCCACCCCCCACAACCGCCCTCAGCTCCAGTGCTGTGCCCCCCCCTACCCCCTTTCCCCTCCATCTCCAGTGCTGTGTCTCCAGGGGTGTGACAGCAGTATGTGGGTCAGAGAGAGCTGCCCCCTGGGCTCCTGGCCCCCTGGGCCCCCTGCAGGCCAGCCACAATAGCGGCCCCAGGGCGGGTGCCATAGCTGGGATTTTCTTCCGTAACCGGGACACCCCTCGCCCAGGGCACAGACACACTGGCAGCAGCCCCACAATCAATTCATCAATCTGTTGAAGGGAATGGCGACCAGCCGGGATGTGAAGGCCATGCAGAGTACTGGGGACTGGAGCATCAACCTGCCTCCACACACAGCCTGGCCTCGGACTGACAGACAGACAGAAAGGCGGACAGGCTAGGGCCACACGGGATAATGATGATACTCTGGTGAAGAATCTGACGAGGTCTGGCGACAGAAGCTTGGGCAATCATGGAGCCATCATAGTAGTCTGTCATGGAGCCATCATAGTAGTCTGTCATGGAGCCATCATAGTAGTCTGTCATGGAGCCATCATAGTAGTCTGTCATGGAGCCATCATAGTAGTCTGTCATGGAGCCATCCCACTCATAGTAGTCTGTCTATAAGAATAGTCTGTAGTCTGTAGATAGAACCTCAGATGACAGATTCAGGACTGGCTGACACCAGTAACAGAAGGCTGTTCTTTCCATTTCCCTTACATCTATCTGCTACTAAAAATATTCAAAGTTAAGAGTTGACCCTTGGAGTTGAAAAGTCAGGAAAATTCTGTAATAAACTCAGTGATAAAAACTCTGAATATTGTGTTCTTATGCAACACCATTATAATAGTTAGAAAATTTATGAATTTTGTGTATGTTACATGAATGGCTAAATGTGTATAACATGCTAAACGTGCAATATTTGCTCGAAGTTCAGCTAATGAACTTCAGAGGCTCTGTGCTCCATGCAGAGGAAACTCAGAGTGCTGGCCTCTGTCTCCCCCTGCTGGATGTAAAATATATGACATGGATTTATTTTTCTTTAACCAGGCAAGTCAGTTAAGAACAAATTCTTATTTTACAATAACGGCCTAGGAACAGTGCGTTAACTGCCTTGTTCAGGGGCAGAACGACAGATTTATTTTACCTTGTCAGGTCGGGGATTCGATGTAGCAACCTTTCTGTTACTGGCCCAACGCCCAACCTGCCGCCCAAAAATCAAGGCACAGCTATGTACGCACACAAATGAGGTACTGCCTGCCTGATGTAAATAAATTAACACTGATGCTGCCACTAGATGGACCCATTATTCAAATGTTCAAATTTCGATGTAACCAGTACTTTAAACATATCTGTGTTTGATCAAGGTAGCGACTATGTTTACAAGCTTGTTGAAACGCATCTATAAATGCTGTATTACGTGTCTATGTAAGTGTTATAAAGAGCTTTATAAGTGTCTATAACGCATGTAAATCAATCAAATGCCACTGTTCCAAAACATTTTCAACCTACTATGTTTTGTCTAAGAGCGTGAATATATCTTTACATCAATTTATCTACCCAGTCCTTCATTATGGAACTGGAAACAACAGCACTGTGTTACATATTCATCACAACCAGATATTTATTTCCTGCACATTTATTAACTGCTCTCCATGCCACATGACATGGAACGTTGGCCCTATTCTCTGTTCTGAGTTGTGTGTTCTGTGTTCCATTCTGTTGGAATGAAGCATAGATTCAACGTTCTGGGTTTGGGTTCAGAAGTCACTTAACCATTTGACAACGGGCTGCTCCATACGCATCAAAGCAGGACTGATTAACCAGTTGACAGGGCTGGAGGACAACACTGCTCTTCACTGCATGGAGAGACAGTACAGCCACTCAGACCCTAATCCTGTTACTGATTGAAAGTAACGCTAGTCCAAAATAGTCTACATGGAATGTAAATAAGCACATTTAGGATGATACTAAATAATGCTATTGTATTGTTTCAGTAGCCTACTAAGCTTTGCTTACAATGTATTTTCATGGATTATCAAGCATGCTGTTATTAGCCTCCATATTAGGATTCTGACCAATTAGAGTTTTAATTTTAACCATAGGCTACACACAAGACTAGATTCAAAAACTGATTCCATCATTTGGTTTATTGCAATATTATAATAAACATCATTACTGTGAATTAAATAACACATTTTTCTAGATATGATTGTACTTAAAAAGGGCCTATTGAAATCATCTGCAGTGTTTTCATATATTTATAAATTAGATTAGGCTAATCCTTGACCTTTTATTTATATTATAGTAATGTTTTACAGTAACCACAGAATGAAACAGATTTTCTCACGAGCACTCACAAGCAACGACACTGATTGGTAAACCAACTGATCTGGCCAATCAAGTGCCTATCTGGTCTGTATCACCGCGAGGGGTGAAAGCTGAGCGTCAAAATACGTGTTCACTTTTGCCAAACTCTGTCTGAATTGACGCACCATATCGGAATTTATTTACCGCCCATATTTACTGGAAGTATCTTATATAATAATAAGAACATGTTTCTGCGTCAAGTCAATCTGCCACTTTAAAAAGAGAGAAATGTAAAGTAATCGTGGTACTGAAACTTGGACCTATAACTGTAGACTTGAGTCTCGAGTCTTATGAAGATCGGTCTTGAAGTTCTAATTTGTTGAAATAGTTTTACCTTTCCCCAAAAAAGTATCGAACGAGTTGAGGACTTCTTGAGGATTAAACCGACCTGCTCTACTGTATTCCTGGTCATGATTATTATCGGGTTGGTTTGAACCTAGGCATGGACCGTTGGCAGGTGTCCGTTCTGTGTATTGTAATTCTATCATGTCTACAGCCCACGTCGTCTCAAACGCAGGAAGGTAAGGGATTTTATGAATTTTGATGTGTCAATAAATCAACTACAAACTTTGCATATATACAGTGCATTCGGAAAGTATTTCCGACCCCTTGACTTTTTCCACATTTTTTACGTTACAGCCGTATTCTAAAATGGATTAAATAAAAATGTTCCTCATCAATCTATGGACAATACACCATAATGACAAAGCGAAGATATTTTGGCAAATTTATAAATATAAAAAAACTGAAATACCTTGTTTACACAAGTATTCAGACCCTTTGCTATGAGACTCGAAATTGAGCTCAGGTGCATCCTGTTTCCATTGATCAACCTTGAGATGTTTCTACAACTTGATTGGAGTCCACCTGTGGTAAATTAAATTGATTGGACATGATTTGGAAAGGCACACACCTGTCTATATTAAGGTCCCACAGTTGACAGTCAGAGCAAAAACCAAGCCATGAGATTGAAGAAATTGTCCGTAGAGCTCTGAGACAGAATTGTTTCGAGGCACGATCTGGGGAAGTGTACCAAAACATTTCTGCAGCATTGAAGGTCCCCAAGAACACAGTGGCCTCCATCATTCTTAAATAGAAGAAGTTTGGAACCACCAAGACTTCCTAGAGCTGGTCACCCGGCCAAACTGAGCAATCGGGGGAGAAGGGCCTTGATCAGGGAGGTGACCAAGAACCCAATGGTCACTTTGACAGAGCTCCAGGGTTCCTCTGTGAAGATGGAAGAACCTTCTCTGCAGCACTCCACCAATCAGGCCTTTATGGTAGAGTGGCCAGATGGAAGCCATGCGTACGTAAAAGGCACATGACAGCTCGTTTGGAGTTCACCAAAAGGCACCTAAAAACTCTCAGAACATGAGAAACAAGATTGAAATCTTTGGCCTGAATGCGAAGCGTCACGCCTGGAGGAAATCTGGCACCATCCCTACGATGAAGCATGGTGGTGGAAGCATCATGCTGTGGGGATATTTTTCAGCGGCATGGACTGGGAGGCTGGTCAGGATCGAGGGAAAGATGAACGGAGCAAAGTACAGAGAGATCCTTGATGAAAACATGCTCCAGAGCGCTCAGGACCTCAGACTGGGGCGAAAGTTCACCTTCCAACAGGACAACGACCCTAAGCATACAGCCAAGACAACGCAGGAGTGGCTTTTGGACAAGTCTCTGAATGTCCTTGAGTGGCTCAGCCAGAGCCCGGACTTGAACCAGATTGAACATCTCTGGAGAGACCTGAAATAGCTGTGCAGCGACGCTCCCAATACAACCTGACAGAGCTTGAGGGGATCTGCAGAGAAGAATGGGTGAAACTCCCCAAATACAGGTGTGCCAAGCTTGTAGCGTCATACCCAAGAAGAATCAAAGCTGTAATCGCTGCCCAAGGTGCTTCAACATAGTCCTGAGTAAAGGGTCTGAATACTTAAGTAAATGTGATATTTCAGTTTTTGGTTGTTTAAAAAAAAATCTAAAAACCTGTTTTTGCTTTGTCATTATGGGGTATTGTGTATAGATTGATTTGGGGGGAAATGATTTAATTCATTTTAGAATAAGGCTGTAACGTAACAAAATGTGGAAAAGGTGAAGGGGTCTGAATACTTTCCGAATACGCTGTAGTGGTAAACCAGAAGATCAATTCAATGTGTATTGGCTGTAGCCTGCAGGCTACATTATTTTCGTAATCAGGCATCACTTTACATTTTGTGTTGATAATCAAATTCATTGTTTTTATTATTTTCACTGCTGATGACACACACACACACACAGAGAGAGAGAGAAAGTCTGTTTCTCAAGAGGTTGCTTTCCTGTTCCCGTATTTCACAGTAAAAGCCCCTCCTGGTCTCGGTGACTGTAGAGGAATCGCCAGTTTGCTCTCTGAGTCACAGTGGATATAGCAGAGCAGCAGAGCAGGTAGACCACACCAAAGCACAGGGCCACACTCACATGTGGCCCTGACAGCCCAGCAACACTACTAGTAGAAAACCAGGGGTCAGGGATCAGCCAAGACTTTTGGCATGTTGTTGTGTTCTGGTTGGTTGAATGGAACTCACTGTGGGACAAAAACATTTAGACTCAATAAAGGTAGACAATGTCCAATTGTGTGTAAACTAGACTCTGACATGTGTAGGCTATAAAAATGTACGCTCGATATGCCCCATTGACTGGTCTTGGCTGTGAATGTTTCTCAATCATTAACCAAGCCCCTCTATATCCTTCTTTCTTTCTTTCTTTCTTTCTTTCTTTCTTTCTTTCTTTCTTTCTTTCTTTCTTTCTTTCTTTCTTTCTTTCTTTCTCTCTTCCCTGTTCTTGTTCTCTATCTCTCCCCTTTCTCTCTATTCTGTCGCTCCCGTCTCTCTCTCTCTCTCTCTCTCTCTATATATGTATATATCTCTCTATCCTTCTCTCCCCTATATCTCTATTCTGTCTCTCCCCTCTCTCTGCTCTCTCCAGCTCCCCCATTCCCTCTATCTCAGAGATAAAATAGTTCCTCTGTTCTTCTTTCAGAAGAGGGGACTTTGCTACACACATTACCAAGCTGTAATCGGCCTCTGTAATAAACCGCTGTAATCAGCCTCTCTGATTTGGGCTCCCAAGTGGCGCAGCAGTCTAAGACACTACATCTCAGTGCTAGAGGCGTCACTACAGACACCCTGGTTTGAATCCAGGCTGTATCACAACTGGCCGTGATTGGGAGTCCCATAGGGCGGTGCACAATTGGCCCCGGGTTTGGCCGGTGTAAGCCGTCATTGTAAATAAGAATTTGTTCTTATCTGACATGCCTAGTTAAATAAAGAGAGCTCATATCCTGTGTGCTGGAGACATATGTGACTAGGAGGCTATTGCCCCTGTTAACGACACTGGAGGTCAATTGTCCCATTCAAATGAATGTCTCTAGTGTTAAGTCTGTCGCTTTGAGTGACTGAGTTGGGTGTATATTTGGGAGTAGTTTCTGTATTTTGAATGTTGGAATAGAGTAGTTAGAAACATGACATCCCAATTCTCTGGTAGATAAGTGATCATTTCAGTGGAGCATTCTTAGATGCTTTCACTAAAATAGATTTGTGTGTGTGTAGCGGACATGAGTCGGTCATGGTCCCGTGATGAGGAAGCCCCGCCTGCGAACTTCCAAACCCTTGGCCTAAGTGGGAATATTGTCTTGGTCTAACGGTCTAACGTTGGTTGCTCCCAAGGGAGACCCGGGTTAATTTCCTGCATGTTCTGCGTGGGTATATGTCACTTCCTGGGAGACCCGGGTTCATATCCTGCGTGTTGTCTGCGTGGGTATATGTCACTTCCTGGAAGACCCGGGTTCNACCCGGGTTCATATCCTGCGTGTTGTCTGCGTGGGTATATGTCACTTCCTGGAAGACCCGGGTTCATATCTGCGTGGGTATATGTCACTTCCTGGAAGACCCGGGTTCATATCTGCGTGGGTATATGTTACTTCCTGGGAGACCCGGGTTCATATCTGCGTGGGTATATGTTACTTCCTGGGAGACCCTGTATGTGTATGTATATGTGTGTATGTATGTATGTATGTGTGTGTGTGTGTGTGTGTGTGTTAACTCTGATACCATTCACATGCTACTGGTAAGAAGAGAAAGGAAGAAACTCAAGTTCCGCTTCAAACACATCATGTTTTCCCATTAAATTGTGAGTTATTCAAACAACAGAGACAGTTGTAACGACTAATGTATAAATAAGGAAGAATGTTTTTATTTAATTGTGTCCAATCACGCATGCAACTGCTGGAGTTGAATAGGTGGAGATTTACATTAGAGTAGTTTCCCCTGCTGGAGTTGAATAGGTATGGAATAGAATGGAGATTTACATTAGAGTAGTTTCCCCTGCTGGAGTTGAATAGGTATGGAATAGAATGGAGATTTACATTAGAGTAGTTTCCCCTGCTGTTTCGCCGATTAGTGACTAAATGCACAGTGTGAATGCAGCTCATTCTCAATCATTTCAGTATTTTGCAGATGTGCAGGAACAGGAAATGCTGTCTGTGCATTTTGATCCAGTGTGGATCCATTGGAAGGGCCTCCCTTAACTCATACAGTAGCTGCACATGCACAATGAATGTGTATAGACTGTACAGTATAGAGACTGAAATGTGACTGCTGTAGAAGTGGTCAGTAAGAGATGGTGTAGATGTCTCCTTCCTGCCTCCAGCTCCCCTCCCTCCCCTGTCCAGACTGGAGTTCTCTGTTCACACATGGCCTATTGTCTCACTGCCATGATCTCAGCATTGTGGGCCCTCTATCTCTCTCTCTCACACAACACACACACACACACACACACACACACACAACACACACACACAACACACACACACACACACACACACACACTCACACACACACACACACACACACACGCGCACGCACACGCACACGCGCACGCACACGCACACGCACACGCACACACAGAGGCACACACACACACAGAAGCACTGTCTGTCACTGCATCGATGGAACACACTGTCCACATTGATAGCTCAGACCATTACAATGCTATTATTTGTCTGGTAAGACCTTGTTCCCCCATCCCCACCTCTATCAGCCTCAGGCCTGGTCCATGCAGAGGGGTTATGGCCTGCACCGCTTCAAACACAGCTTCAGACATATTAATAGACATATCAACAGACATATCAACAGACATATTAACAGACATATCAACATACATATCAATAGACTTATTAACAGACATATCAACAGACGTATCAACAGACATATTAACAGACTTATTAACAGATATATCAACAAAACCTATTAATAGACATATCAACAGACGTATTAACATATCAATGGACGTATCAATAGACATATTAATAGACATATCAACAGACATATCAACAGACATATCAACAGACATATCAATAGACTTATTAACAGATATATCAACAAAACCTATTAATAGACATATCAACAGACATATCAACAGAACTTATTAATAGACATATCAACAGACATATCAACAGACTTATCAACAGACATATTAACAGACATATCAACAGACTTATTAACAGACGTATCAACAGACATATTAACAGACATATCAGCAGACTTATTAACAGACATATCAACAGACATATCAACAGACTTATCAACAGACATATTAACAGACATATCAACAGACATATCAACAGACTTATCAACAGACATATTAACAGACATATCAACAGACTTACCAACACACATATCAACAGACATATTAACAGACATATCAACAGACATATCAACAGACTTATTAACAGACATACCAACAGACATATCAACAGACATATCAACAGACATAATCAACAGACGTTATTAACAGACGTATCAACAGACATATCAACCGACTTATTAACAGACATATCAACAGACATATCAACCGACTTATTAACAGACATATCAACAGACATATCAACAGACTTATTAACAGACATACCAACAGACATATTAACAGACATATCAACAGACTTATTAACAGACTTACCAACACACATATTAACAGACATATCAACAGACATATCAACCGACTTATTAACAGACATATCAACAGACTTATTAACAGACATACCAACAGACATATTAACAGACATATCAACAGACATATCAACAGACTTATTAACAGACATATTAACANCAACAGACTTATTAACAGACATACCAACAGACATATTAACAGACATATCAACAGACTTATTAACAGACATACCAACAGACATATTAACAGACATAACATTTAAACACAGCAACAGACATATCAACAGCATCCCATGTCAACAGACTCATCACTGCAGTCACACATACCATCACACCACTATATGAGTCCAACTATCTAGGTTGTTTTGTTGAAGCTCTTACTCCATACCAGTGCACTCCTTGCCTGAGGTACACTGGTCTCTCTGTTGGTTGGTTGATTGAACAACACTGACAATAAACCTTCTTTCTTCTCCCCTCCTTCCTGTGTGTGTGTGTCAGTGGTGTGTACTGGTACCCAGAATGGGCTGAGCTCCACAGGATCCCAGGAGAACCAGTACAACCTGATCAAGAACCGCTACACAGGCTGTGAGATCATCATGGGTAACCTGGAGATCACCCAGATAGAGACTGACTGGGACTTCAGCTTCCTAGGGGTGAGACGGAGACGCCATTTTTTATTAGAAGATCTCTTGTTGTTGTTGTTCTTCTTCTTCTACTTCTTCTACTTCTTTCCTTCCATGAGACATGTTCATGAGGCCTCCTCTGATAATTGAGGTAGTCTGGCAATGTGACTGTGTTTCAAGACGATCAGAGAGGTGACAGGGTACATCCTGTCTCTGTCCCTCCAGACCATCAAATAGGTAACAGGATACATCCTGTCTCTAACCTGTCTGTCTAATTGTACTGTTACAGTAACAGTAGTATCTCATCTGTGATCTGATGAACTCTGTAACTCTGTCTCTGTCCCTCCAGACCATCAGAGAGGTAACGGGCTACATCCTAATCGCCATGAACCACTTCAGACGTCTGCCTCTGGAACAGCTGCGCGTGATCAGGGGCAACACCCTGTACGACAGAGGGTTCGCCCTCTCTGTCTTCTTCAACTACCCCAAGGAGGGCTCCAATGGCCTGCAGCACCTGGGACTCACATACCTCACTGGTGAGTGGAGGAAAGGAGGAGGAGGGAGGGGGACAGGAGAGTACAGAAGGAAAGAGGAGAGGAGGGAAGGAGTGGGAGATATGGAGAAAGGGAGAAGGAAAGAGGAGAGGAGAGAAGGAGGGATAGTGGTAGTCAGGAGTGGTTAACCCCCTGGAGTCCATTGACTCACCGCTGCGTCAATCTAAGTTACATAACAAAGAAATTTCCCATCAAAATGCGTCAGTTTAAACTAGAGATATCTGGGTTGGATGCGTCTCAATCCACCATATCCGTCAGTTTAAACTAGAGATATCTGGGTTGGATGCGTCTCAATCCACCATATCCGTCAGTTTAAACTAGAGATATCTGGGTTTGGATGCGTCTCAATCCACCATATCCGTCAGTTTAAACTAGAGATATCCGGGTTGGATGCGTCTCAATCCACCATATCCGTCAGTTTAAACTAGAGATATCTGGGGGGTTTTGCATTGGATGCGTCTCAATCCACCACATCCGTCGGTGTAGCACTTCCGCATCTGCAGTGAAAGGTGGCAGATCTAGAGCGGTGTTTGTCAGACCATGAGACATCGTGAAAATAGGTCTTCTTACGTAAACTTCTGTAGCATCCGAACGGTTTGACGGTTTGAATGGAAGTTTGAAGGTAGGTTTGTGCCACACAAAAAGGGATTAAATATGTATTTAAAAAAAGGACAGATTTAGTGCAGACACTTCAAAACCTTGTTTCTTATGATTGATTTTTTGCACTGTCCCTTTTGCCATTTACTGGATGAATGTGTTATTCATTGCTTTTCTATGGGCCTTAGTAGTAAAGGCCAAAATCTATATCCCCCCTGCACCTTGGGTCAAAGAGAGAGCCAGGCGGAGCCAAGCTCCAGCACCTTATGGGTCCAAAAAGGAGTAGGATAGGAAGGAGGCTAAAAGTACCAACCCTAACCCTAACCCTGGCTTCATGTCCTCAACTTGGTTCAACCCCAACCCAACCCTGGCTTCATGTCCTCAACTTGGTTCAACCCCAACCCAACCCTGGCTTCATGTCCTCAACTTGGTTCAACTCCAACCCCAACCCTGGCTTCATGTCCTCAATTTGGTTCAACCCCAACCCAACCCTGGCTTCATGTCTCAAAACTTGGTTCAACCCCAACCCCAACCCTGGCTTCATGTCCCTCAACTTGGTTCAACTCCAACCCAACCCTGGCTTCATGTCCTCAACTTGGTTCAACTCCAACCCAACCCTGGCTTCATGTCCTCAACTTGGTTCAACCCCCCCCAACCCTGGCTTCATGTCCTCAACTTGGTTCAACTCCAACCCAACCCTGGCTTCATGTCCTCAACTTGGTTCAACTCCAACCCAACCCTGGCTTCATGTCCTCAACTTGGTTCACCCCAACCCAACCCTGGCTTCATGTCCTCAACTTGGTTCACTCCAACCCCAACCCAACCCTGGCTTCATGTCCTCAACTTGGTTCAACTCCAACCCCAACCCAACCCTGGCTTCATGTCCTCAACTTGGTTCAACCCCAACCCTAGCCATCTCTAGCCATAACCCTAACCTTAATCCTAGCCATTACCCTAATCCTAACCCTAATCATAACCATAACCCTAATCCTAGCCATAACCCTAATCCTAGCCATAACCCTAATTTTAGCCATAACCCTAATTTTAGCCATAACCCTAATCTTAGCCATAACCCTAATCCTAGCCATAACCCTAAATTTAGCCATAACCCTAATCTTAGCCATAACCTTGATTTTAGAGAGAGAACTAAAAGAGGACATCTGAAATGAGGAAAAGCTACAGAGACGTAGGAGAAATGAGAGAGAGAACAGAGGTGAAGAGATGCCAGACACGGAGGACACATTGTGTGGGTGGCAGGAGCCAGGAATCTCTGGTGATTACTGTAAAACACCACACCCTCAGTGTGCAGACAGGTGTGTAATGGAACATGGCAGGAGAGGGGGGTTAGAGGTGAGAAGGAGGAGTGAAGGGGAATTGATGGTAAAGACCTGACTAATGACTTTATTGTTAAAGCAGAACTTCAAGTTATTCCCAACAACACTGGGTTTCACCTGTAGTTCGCGGTGTGTTTCCGTGTGTTTGTATACCTGCCTCATATGTCACAACCCCTCCAACCTCCAAGGAGAGGTTCTGGGAGCAGCTCCTCCCTACATGCTCCAGCATGTCGTGGTTATTGTTTAATGAAAGGGGAGTCTAACTGGAACTGTCTTAGTGTAACACAGATTTGTTCTTCCTCTCTCACAGTCTCTCTGTCTCTGTCTCCCTATCTCTTTCCCTCCCTCCCCATCTATCTCAATTTCAATTTAAAGGGATTTAAATTGAATGGGAAACATATGTTACATTGCCAAAGCAAGTGAAATAGATAACAAACAAAAGTGTTTTTTCTTTTTACTTTAAACATTACACTTACAAAAGTTCCAAAATAATAAAAACATTTCAAATGTCATATTATCTCTATATACAGTGTTGTAATGATGTGCAAAGTACAAAAGGGAAAATAAATAAACATAAATATAGATTTTATTTATAATAGTTTTTGTTCTTCACTGGTTGATATTTTCTTGTGGCAACAGGTTACAAATCTTGCTGTGACTGCATACAGGTATTTCACCCAATAGATATGGGAGTTTAACAAAATGTATTTTCAAATTCTTTGTGGGTCTGTGTAATCTGAGAGAAATATGTGTCTCTAATATGGTCATACAGGAAGTGCAGCTCAGTTTCCACCTTATTTTGTCTGCCTTCGGCGGCCTTTCTCAATAGCAAGGCTATGCTCACTGAGTCTGTACATAGTCAAAGCTCTCCTTAAATTTGGGTCAGTCACGGTGGTCAGGTATTCTGCCACTGTGTACTCTCTGTTTAGGGCCAAATAGCATTCTAGTTTGCTCAGTTTTTTTGTAAATTCTTTCCAATTTGTCAAGTAATTATCTTTTTGTTTTCTCGTGATTTGGTTGGGTCTAATTGTGTTGCTGTCCAGCTTGCTTAGGGGACTCTTCTCCAGGTTAATTTCTCTGTAAATGATGGCTTTGTTATGGAAGGTTTGGGAATCGCTTCCTTTTAGGTGGTTGTAGAATTTAATGGCCCTTTTCTGGATTTTGATAATTAGCGGGTATCGGCCTAATTCTGCTCTGCATGCATTATTTGGTGTTTTACGTTGTACACAAAGGATATTTTTTGCAGAATTCCACATGCAGAGTCTCAATGTGTTCTATAACTTTAGCCAGATCCTAATTGGTATGTCGAATTTTTGTTTCTTTTGATGGTATAGAAGGCTCTTCTTGCCTTGTCTCTCAGATTGTTCACAGCTTTATGGAAGTTACCTGTGGCGCTGATGTTTCCGAAGGTATGTATAGTTTTTTGTGGGCACTCGGGCAATGGTGTCTAGATGGAATTTGAGTTTGTGGTCCTGGCAACTGGACCTTTTTTGGAACACCATTATTTTTGTCTTATTGAGATTTACTGTCAGGGCCCACGTCTGACAGAATCTGTGCAGAAGATCTAGGTGCTGCTGTAGGCCCTCCATGGCTGGGGACAGAAGCACCAGATCATCAGCAAACAGTAGACATTTGACTTCAGATTCTAGTAGGGTGAGGCCGGGTGCTGCAGACTGTTCTAGTGCCCTCGCCAATTCGTTGTTATTTATGTTGAAGAGGGTGGGGCTTAAGCTGCATCCCTGTCTCACCCCCCGGCCCTGTGGAAAGAAATGTGTGTGTTTTTTGCCAATTTTAACCACACACTTGTTGTTTGTGTACATGGATTTTATAATGTCGTATATTTTTCCCCCAACACCACTTTCCATCAATTTGTATAGCAGACCCTCATGCTAAATTGAGTCGAAAGCTTTTTGAAATCAACAATGAAGACTTTGCCTTTGTTTTGGTTTGTTTGTCAATTAGGTTGTGCAGGGTAAATACGTGGTCTCTCGTATTTTGGTAAAAAGACAATTTGACATTTGCTCAGTACATTGTTTTTTTGCAGAGGAAATGTACGAGTCTGCTGTTAATGATAATGCAGAGGATTTTCCCAAGGCTGCTGTTGATGGACCTCTGGCAGTCTCTATGGGGGTACCATAGGTTTCAATTCTCGGGCCGACTCTTTTCTCTGTATATATCAATGATGTTGTTCTTGCTGCGGGTGATTCCCTGATCCACCTCTACGCAGACGACACCATTCTGTATACATCTGGCCCTTCTTTGGACACTGTGTTAACTAACCTCCAAACGAGCTTCAATGCCCTACAACACTCCTTCTGTGGCCTCCAACTGCTCTTAAACGCTAGCAAAACCAAATGCATGCTTTTCAACCGTTTGCTAACCGCACCCGCCCGCCCGACTAGCATCACTACTCTGGACGGTTCTGACCTAGAATACGTGGACAACTACAAATACCTAGGTGTCTAGCTAGACTGTAATCTCTCCTTCCAGACTCATATCAAACATCTCCAATCCAAAATCAAATCTAGAATCGTCTTTCTATTTCGCAACAAAGCCTTCTTCACTCACGCCGCCAAACTTACCCTAGTAAAACTGACTATCCTACCGATCCTCGACTTCGGCGATGTCATCTACAAAATAGCTTTCAATACTCTACTCAGCAAACTTGATGCAGTCTATCACAGTGCCATGCGTTTTGTTACCAAAGCGCCTTACACCACCCACCACTGCGACCTGCATGCTCTAGTCGGCTGGCCCTCGCTACATATTTGTCGCCAGACCCACTGGCTCCAGGTCATCTATAAGTCTATGCTAGGTAAAGCTCCGCCTTATCTCAGCTCACTGGTCACGATAACAACACCAACCCGTAGCACGCGCTCCAGCAGGTATATCTCACTGGTCATCCCCAAAGCCAACACCCCCTTTGGCCGCCTTTCCTTCCAGTTCTCTGCTACCAGTGACTGGAACGAATTGCAAAAATCGCTGAAGCTGGAGACTTACATTTCCCTCACTAACTTTAAACATCAGCTATCTGAGCAGCTAACCGATCGCTGCAGCTGTACATAATCCATCTGTAAATAGCCCACCCAACCAACCTACCTCATCCCCATATTGTTTTTATATACTTTGCTGCTCTTTTGCACACCAGTATCACTACTTACACACCATCATCTGCTCATCATCATCTGCTTATCTATCACTCCAGTGTTAATCTGCTAAATTGTAATTACTTTGCTACTATGGCCTATTTATTGCCTTACCTCCTCGTGTCATTTGCACACACTGTATATAGACTTTTTTTTCCTATTGTGTTATTGACTGTACGCTTGTTTATTACATGTGTAACTCTGTGTTGTTTCTGTCGCACTGCTTTGCTTTATCTTGGCCAGGTCGCAGTTGTAAATGAGAACTTGTTCTCAACTAGYTTACCTGGTTAAATAAAGGTGAAAAAGAAAAAAATAGGAAACAATCCTACAGTAGTTATTGTGGTCAAATTTGGCTCCACTTTGTGGATTGTGGTGATCAGTCCTTGGTTCCAAATATTGGGGAATATGCCAGAGCTGTGGAAGATGTTAAAGAGTTTAGCCAATTGGAATTTGTGGTCTGTATATTTTATCATTTCATTTTGGATACCATCAACCCCACAGGCCTTTTTTGGGTTGGAGGGTTTGTATTTTGTCCTGTAGTTCATTCTCTCTCTCTCTCTCTCTCTCTCTCCTGCTCTCTCTCTCTCTCTCTCTCCTCTCTCTCTCTCTCTCTCTCTCTCTCTCTCTCTCTCTCTCTCTCTCTCTCTCTCTCTCTCTCTCTCTCTCTCTGCTCCTCTCTCTCTCTCCTCTCTTCTCTTCTCGCTCTCTCGTCTCTCGCTCTCTCTCTCTCTCTCTCTCTCTCTCTCTCTCTCTCTCTCTCTCTCTCTCTCTCTCTCATCTACAGAAATTCTGGAGGGGGGTGTCCAGATCGTCAACAACAGGTTCCTGAGCTATGGTCCCTGGGTGAACTGGGATGATATTGTGAGGGACAGGGATAGGGCCAAGGCTCCCATTGACATCCAGTACAACGGCCAGAGAGGTCAGTGTCTGTCCACTAGAACAGGTGGTTAGAGCCTGATCTGGAAAAAGCTAAAAGAGATCAGGATTCCAGTTGAGATTCCAAACTCTGGCTAGACCATGAACTTTGACCTCTGTTCTTGGGTCAGCCATTGGCTGCTATATCTGACTGGTAATGGTGTTCCATGTGTGTAGGGCCTTGTCACCCTTCCTGTGGGGAGAACTGCTGGGGGTCTGGTGAAGAACACTGCCAGATCTGTGAGTTCTCAGCCTGCTTTTCATCTGGGTGTGATACCTCTCATTCTATCTCTTTCTTTTTCTCTCTTTCTCACCGTCTTGTCACATGCTGTCCTACACTATCCTGTCACTGACCTCCCTCTCTGTACCCCTCAGTGACTAAGACGGTGTGCGCCCCTCAGTGTAATGGCCGCTGTTTTGGGACAAGCCCCAGGGACTGCTGTCACATAGAGTGTGCAGGGGGCTGCACTGCGTCTCAGGACATGGACTGCTTTGTGAGTGCTTTTCTGTCTTTCCTACAGAGAAGCTAGTCATTCAGAAAGGAGTAGTGATTTAACGGTAATTTAACCTTAATAGCTGAATAGAGAGTCCACAGCCGCGTCGTCACCATTATTTCATATATCGGAACCTCATTTAATTGGCTACTTATTGAGTTATCAAGTCGTGGACGTATGTCAGAACACCTCTGTATGGCACAGTTCTGTAACAGCTGATGAAGTAGCTCATTTACAGTAAGAAAGCTAATATAGATTACTTCATGAGAAGGTTCATGATTCATTCTAAATTATATGTGTGTGTGTCTACCTTCCTACTCTCAGGCGTGCAGTCACTTCAACGACTCAGGCTCCTGTGTGCCCCAGTGTCCCCAGACTCTGATCTACAACAAGCAGACGTTTCAGATGGAGACGAACCCCAACGCCAAGTATCAGTACGGATCCATCTGTGTCTCCCACTGCCCCAGTGAGTACCCTTGTGTGTGTGTGTGTTTTTATCTTTATTCTCATATTATGTTTCTCCTGTTCTCGTAATAAACTGGTATCTGGGTATTTTTCTTAACACTGAACCAGCCAAGTGACATCAAGAACATCCAAGCCACTGCATGGTTCTGAATTCATGTGAATAGATGCCTCTGTCTCTTCTTCTCCTCTGCCCTCTTTCCCCCATACAGCCCACTTCGTGGTGGACGGCAGCTCCTGTGTGAGTGGTTGTCCTCCAGACAAGAAGGAGGTGGAGAGGAGTGGTCAGAGGCAGTGTGAGCTCTGTGGAGGGCTGTGCCCTAAAGGTAATCCAACACAGTCAATACACTAACACACCCTGGCCCAATCCCAGATAGTCTCTCCTCGATTCCTCTCTCGTCGCCTACTTCTCAAGCCACGTTGGAGGTGAAGGTCTGAGGTCCCTCTGAGTTTTGAAAAGGACGAAAGGATGTGAGGATATTGAGAAATAGTCCCTGTAGTAGCTACATTCACTTTCAATGGTTGATTTATAGCTGTTAAATTAAGGTTGTTTGTGCAGGAATTTCATGCTGTTATTTTTGGTAGTTTGGACATGACTCATGATTAGAGAGTGGAATAACTGTTGAGTGATTCTTCATACACAAGCCTGCAAGGGTTGCCTGAGCACAGAGACAGATTTATTCATTGATTGATTGATCCCAAACTAGCCTGTGAGGGCACAGGTCCTGAGCACAGACAGACGGTGGACTCCAGTAACATTGACAGCTTCATCAACTGCACCAAGATACAGGGCAGTCTGCACTTCCTGGTCACAGGGATCCTTGGGTAAGTGAGTTCATCGCACTGGAAGCGTTGTAGTTTGATTGCTGCATTACGTGGCATTATCAGTACATGAACAGTAGATGTGCTCTGTGTATTGTTCAGTGATGACTATAAGAATATCCCACCTCTGGACCCTAAGAAGCTGGAAGTCTTCCGCTCTGTGCAGGAGATAACAGGTGTGTGTTTGTGTGTTTGTGTGTGTGTGTGCCTTTAGAGGTCTGTTTTCCTCTTACCAATCTCAAACTTTGCTTTTTTCCCTCTCCTACAGTATGTTGCTTTGTTGTTATACAGTATAACCAGAAATTGAAATCACAGTTTGTCCACCTTCTTACAGTCAGAGTCTGTCCAGCATGTGACTGTGTATATTTGCATTTGTGTAAACTATGTTTGCTTGCCCATTGTCTGATATCCAGATATCCTAGCCATCCAGTCATGGCCTAAAGAGCTGTCAGATCTGTCAGTGTTCTCCAATCTTACCACCATACAGGGAAGATCTCTTCACAAGTAAGGTGGTGTGTGTGTGTTTGTTTGTGTGTGTGTGTGTGTGTGTGTGTGTGTGTGTGTGTTGTTGTGTGTGTGTGTGTGCATGTTTGTGTGCGTATGCACGTGTGACTGCATGTGTGTGTGAAAGAAAGTCCATATTTCTATATAACTCAAATGTCATTCTGTTTTGTTACATGTCAATTAATCCACCCAGTCTGTCCTCTGTTTGCTTTAATAACACCAGAAGCTGCTTTTTCGTCAACAGCTCATGTCATGCATATCCCTAGAGTATGTAATCTCTCTATCTCTCTTTATGTGTCTCACCTTCCTGTCCACTCTGCTCCTGATGTCCCTCTCCAGCGCAAAGAGGTATGGCCTGAGCTGTGTGTGACTCTGTAACTTCTTGTTAAACCAAAGCATGGCCTTAAGGCTGACTAACACAGATAGTTGTTACTGTGATGTTGCAGTATCTTAATGAAACTACCTATTGCAGTTTTAGTTTCTACCACAAATAAATGTTTATTTCATTGAATGTGTTGCTCTAGTCTCCTTCTGAGGTTTAAGGATGCTTGTTTTCCATTAGAGGTAAATTGATGATGCAGTATGTGGCTGCGTTTAGACAGGCAGCCCAATTCTGATCTTTTTTCCTCTAATTGGTCTTTTGACCAGTCAAATCATATCTTTTCACATCACCTCTTTTTCACAGCTGATCTGATTGGTCAAGAGACCAATTAGTTAAAAAAAGATCAGAATTGGGCTGCCTGTCTAAATGCAGCCAGGTCTTTTCTCACCAACTGTGTTGTGATCTTTTTGTCACAATTTCGAAATAATACAGATTCCGATTTTGACACACTGAACCATTCACACCAAGTCCGATGCGTTTTTCCCTCCACTTTTCTGAAAAATTGTCAGAACGTCACCAACACTAGTGCGGTCATTCTCAGGTGCAAAATGTTCAATTTGATCAAAGTGGCTAGAGAGGATGCAGTAATGAGAGAAAAATCATATACTACAGGAACAAATTATATATTACTGGAACAAATTATATTCTACTGTAAAAAATAATATACTACTGAAAATATTAGGATAGGCTATTCATCCAATAGGAAGAATCATGAAAGGAGCTTGGCTTTGTTGCACCCCATTTAATAAGAGAGGAAACGTAAAAATGGCACTGGTCGTCAGTCCTCGCACATACGCTGACCATCATGAGACATGCTGCCTACACTTTTCTTTCTATCTGGTTAAAGAGATGAAGTCCAGACTTTCTGAATGGACATAGAGAATTAGCCAACTCACACACGCACACCCACCTACCTAAAAGGACCCGTCAATCAAAGCCGCCTGCAGCGCATCTCACATTTATTCTTTCCCAAACTGTATTAAAAACCTTGCCTTAGCTTCAAATCCTTTCTGTAGGATATCAAACTAGTCTCCATTATAGGGTAATGCTAAATCAATGTAGCCTATCATATAAATTGACGAGGAAAGTTTTAGGGGGAGATAGAGACAGCAGTGATATAGGCTATATGACGATGAAACTAACAACCATTAGAAAATAGAAACACAGACACGCAACCTGTCCATAGCCTAATGATCAGCCTGTCCATAGCCTAATGATCAGCCTGTCCATAGCCTAATGATCAGCCTGTCCATAGCCTAATGATCAGCCTTGTCCATAGCCTAATGGAATCTAGCTGTCCATAGCCTAATGATCAGCCTGTCCATAGCCTAATGATCAGCCTGTCCTTAGCCTACTGTGTTTGATCAGCTTCTGTCCATAGCCTAATGATCAGCCTGTCCTAGCCTAATGATCAGCCTGTCATAGTTAATGAATGCAGCCTGTCCATAGCCTAATGATCAGCCTGTCCATTAGCCTGAATGATCAGCTGTTCCATAAGCCTAATGATCAGTCCGTCCATAGTAACTAATGATAGTAACACTGTCCATAGTTTAATGATCAGCCTGTCCATAGCCTAATGATCAGTCCTGTCCATAGGCCTAATGATCAGCCTGTCCATAGCTAATGATCAGCCTGTCCATAGCCTAATGATCAGCCTGTCCAATAGCCTAATGATCAGCCTGTCCATAGCTAATATGATCAGCCTGTCCATAGCCTAATGATCAGCCTGTCCATAGTCTAATGATCAGCCTGTCCCATAGTCTAATGATCAGCCTGTCCATAGTTTAATGATCAGCCTGTCCATAGCCTAATGATCAGCCTGTCCATAGTCTAATGATCAGCCTGTCCATAGCCTAATGATCAGCCTGTCCATAGCCAAATGATCAGCCTGTCCATAGCCTAATGATCAGCCTGTCCGTAGCCTAATGATCAACCATTGATACATTTCAGTGAAGCATTTGATACTTTAATTTGAGTGCTTTATCTAAATCTGTGCAAACTACTTATTGAAAAGTTTTTTTGTCTCTGTCTTTTAGGGTTGCCTATAACACAAGTGGTCTAGGCCTAGATTAACTTTAGCAGGCCTATAATATATAGCCTCATACACTGTATATGCTATATGCTTGATGGATGAATATATTCTTGAATATAGTCTTCTTCACTGTTCCCTTCTTGCACAATTCATGCATCTCTGCTGGACTGTCTCTTCCCCCTCTCTCTAGCACTTGAATGTGTAGCCTATATATAGACAATGAACAGTTTATTAGGTACACCCATCTAGTACTGGGTTGGACACCCCCTTTGCTTCAAGAACAGCCTGAATTCATTGTGGCATGGAAACGTTGCTCAAAAACATTCCCCAAACCATTCCAACCACGCCACCAGCCTGTACCGTTGACACCAGGCACCACAACACCACCGCCACCAGCCTGTACCGTTGACACTAGGCAGGACAACACCACCGCCACCAGCCTGTACCGTTGACACCAGGCACCAACAACACCATCGCCACCAGCCTGTACCGTTGACACCAGGCACCACAACACCACCCGCCACCAGCCTGTACCGTTGACACCAGGCAGGACAACACCACCGCCACCAGCCCTGTACCGTTGACACCAGGCAGGACAACACCACCGCCACCAGCCTGTACCGTTGACACCAGGCACCACAAACACCACCGCCACCAGCCTGTACCGTTGACACCAGGCAGGACAACACCACCACCACCAGCCGTACCGTTGACACAGGCAGGACAACACCACCGCCACCAGCCTGTACCGTTGACACCAGGCACCAAAACACCACCGCCACCAGTCTGTACCGTTGACACCAGGCAGGACAACACCACGCCACCAGCCTGTACCGTTGACACCAGGCTAGGACCAACACCACCGCCACCAGCCTGTACCGTTGACACCAGAGGCACACAACACCACCGCCACCAGCCTTTACCGTTGACACACAGGGCAGAAAACACCACCGCCACCAGCCTGTACCGTTGACCCAGGCACCACACCACCGCCACCAGCTCTGTACCGTTGACACCAGGCAGGACAACACCACCGCCACCAGCCTGTACCGTTGACACCAGGCAGGACAACACCACCGCCACCAGCTGTACCGTTGACACCAAGGCACCAAACACCACGCCACCAGCCTGTACGCGTTGACACCAGGCAGGACAACACCACCGCCACCAGCCTGTAACCGTTGACACCAGGCAGGACAACACCACCGCCACCAGCCTGTACCGTTGACACCAGGCAGGACAACACCACCGCCACCAGCCTGTACCGTTGACACCAGGCAGGACGGGGCCTTGGAGCGGCTTCTTCTTGTTTTCAGCTGATAGGAGTGGAACCCAGTGTGGTCATCTGCTACAACTTATTTTAAGCAATTTTTTTCAACTAAGGTCTATTCAAGGAGAGTAGTATCAATTGATTGTCTTGCTTGCTGAATGGCTATACAATAGGCTACAGTGTTGGCAATGAACTGGAGGGGAAGTTTGAATGGAAAGAGTGACATGTGGCTTGGTGTGGTGTGATCACATTGGCTAAATTGATACATTGCTGCACAGCAAATGTAAAAATATATATATTTATTAATCCATTCACACAACGAAGCCACAGACCTGTCAGTGTCCCAGATAACAATTTCTATTGGTGAACAGTTTATTTTCTCGTGCAAAAAGACGCAAAAATCAAACCTGTTCTAAATAAATAATAATTGCTGGATTGCGGCAGGACGATATTTAGCAATTGGTGTGAACAGTGTCATAAACAAGACGTGCTCGTATTTTTTCCGTCTGAATAAGGGACTTGGTGAGAAAGGGCCTTTAGAGGTCGTTTTACTTCTGTTTTCCTCTTACCAATCTCAAACTCTGCTTTTCTCCTCTCCTCCAGGCGTTTCTCTCTGATGGTCATGCGTGTTGCGTCCATCACCTCTCTGGGTCTGCGTTCCCTGAGAGAGATCAGCGACGGCAACGTGTACCTCAGCCACAACGCCAACCTGTGTTACCACCACACCGTCAACTGGACACGCCTGTTCACCGGGCACTCCACAAGCCTCAACGACATCAAGGACAACAGGCCTCTGAGAGAGTGTGGTGAGACATCTCAGCTACTAGCTGTTTCAATCTTGCAGGGCCATATTCTGACCTGAGATCTGCACGTTGAATTCCAATTTTCGAGTTGACTTCAATTATGATTTAAGTGAAAGTCAGAGTTGCACGTACTTATCTTAACTCTGAATCATGTTGTTGTTGTTTACAGTTGAGGAGGGTCACGTGTGTGACCCGCTGTGTTCAGACTCAGGCTGCTGGGGCCCGGGGCCTGACCAGTGTCTCTCCTGCAGGAATCACAGCCGAGACTCTACCTGTGTGGCACACTGCAACTTCTACACAGGGTCAGTGGGAGGGACCGTTATGTGTGTGTGTTACTTGTGTGTGAGGTGTGAAGTGTGAGGTGTGAGGTGTGGGTGAGATCAAAATTGAGATAGAGAGTTGGCTGTGTGTGTGTGTGTGTGTTGGTGGTGTATGTGTAATGTGTGTGTGGTGTGTGTGTGTGTGTGTGTGTGTGTGGTGTGTGCGTGCGTGCGTGCGTGCGTGCGTGCTGCGTGCGTGCGTGCGTGCGTGGGGTGCGTTTAACCATCGTTTGTGTCCCTCAACCACCAGTCAGCCCAGGGAGTTTGCGGGGCCAAAAGGGGAGTGTGTTGCCTGTCATCCAGAATGCCAACCGCAGTATGGGAGGGATAGCTGCACTGAATGGTAAACAAACTCTCTCTTTCTCTCTTGGTATTCTATCTCTTCATCCCATCTCTCACTCTCTATCTCTCTCTCTCTTGTCCTCTTGATTCTCTCTCAATCTCCCTATCAACTAAACCTCACTGCTAGCTTCACATATACAGTCTATAAGTGAAAGGACAGAAAGGATATTGGCTGAGATCTAATACTTTGACACTGTTCTTGGCTTTTCATTTCTCTCATTCGTCAGATGATTGTGTGCATGACTCTGTACTGTAGCAGCCAACTCAGTCATGATACATCTCCTCCCACATAGTTTCTACATTAGTCTCTGTAAACATGGGCTTTTCTGTGATATTACTGGACTGTCAAATATAAGGTGATATAGGCATTTGTTTGCTTTTGGCTTATCAGCATTTCTCCCTAATCTTATAGGACATTGTATTGTAACTTTAAACGGTGATGACTCATCCGGAAGTTAACCCACACACACACACACACACACCTTTCCACATCACATACCCTGCACATGACGTCATGCACCGCATATAATGGAATAACACCAGGCCTCACCAAATAGGCTGGACTATTTTCTCCTTCCTTTTAGGATTTGATATTTATTTTCAACCTGGGCTGCAGTATATTGGTCCATTAGATCATCACATCCATATCTGTTTCTGTTTCTGTTTCTGGCTGAGTGTCAAAAAATGTGTTTGACAGATACATTAGAGAAAGAGTGTTGTATTATTTCACTGTTCATTATATAATGGATTAAAATGCCCTCTTTTCTGACATTGGTAAGTGATTTCTTCTCTCTCTCCATCACCCCCTCTCTCCTTCTTTCTCCCCTCCCTCTCTCTCTTTCCAATACCCCCCTCTCTCCTTCTTTCTCCCCTCCCTCTCTCGCTTTCCAACACCCCCCTGTCTCCTTCTTTCTCCCCTCTCTCTCTTTCCAACACCCCCCTTCTCCTTCTTTCTCCCCCCCTGTCTCACACTTTCCCTCCCTCTCTCTCTCCATCACCCCTCTCTCTCCCCTCCCCCCATTTCTCTCCCTCTCTCAGGGGTCTGATGAGTGTGTGGTGTGTTCCAGTCTGAGAGACGGTCCTCACTGTGTGTTCTCCTGCCCCAGTGGGGTGAACGGGGAGAACGGGCAGTTCATCTACAAATACCCCAACAAGGACAGCTACTGTGAGCCCTGCCATGTCAACTGCACACAGGGGTGAGCGTGTGCGTGTGCGTGTGCGTGTGCGTGTGCGTGTGTGTGTGTGTGTGTGTGTGTGTGTGTGTGTGTGCGCACGCAGTAGAGTGACACTGTGCATCTTGTTGCAGGTGTTCGGGTCCAGGGTTGAGTGACTGTATAGACAACACTAGACAGTCCACTAGGTGAGTGTCTCTCCCTGCTGGTGTTATATACACACACACCCCACTCAAACACACACACACAAACACACTCAAACACACACCAGACATTTACACATTTTTCTCCTGAAGCACTCAGATCACAGGAATAGCGTTGGGAGTGCCGGCTGCCCTCATAGTCTGCCTGGCATTGTTTGTGTTGGGCATGCTGTACCACCGTGGCCGGGCCATCCGCAGGAAGAGAGCCATGAGGAGGTACCTGAAGAGTGAGGAGGTGAGATTGAAAAGTATATGTCAAATTCAATAGAATACTGGTATATCTCTACAACATAACTGAAAGGAAGTCTGCAGAGTTGTGGGACACATTGGACATATCCAAAAGATCTTTCCAAACTCGCAGTATAAATGTAACTGGTCTGTGTGTGTTGTTAAAAGAGTTTTGAGCCACTGGGGCCAGGAGAGAAAGGGGCTAACGTTCATGCCCGGATCCTGAGGGCCCCAGAGCTGAAGAAGGTCAAAGCCCTTGGCTCTGGAGTGTTTGGTACTGTACACAAAGGCCTGTGGATCCCTGAGGGAGACTCCGTGAAGATTCCTGTAGCCATTAAGACCATCCAGGACCGCACAGGCAGACAGACCTTCACTGAGATCACTGATGTAAGAACCACACACTCTTAACACCCCGACACTCAGTAACAATACTAACGTCTGAATGGAATCCACTACAATTCCTAGTCACCAGATATGTTTGTGTAATGGAGGTGGGTTTTATTGAAGATTAACCTTGCATGAGACGTAAATACTTGTGTTAATTCCATGAGCTAACGCCTGGGCTTTAGCTCACCAAGCTAACACAGTCTTGTGGTGTGTAGGAGATCCTGTCTGATTCCCTCTCCCTCTCTCTCTCTCGCGCTCTCGTTTTCTCTGTGTGTCCTCCTTTGCAGCACATGTTGTCCATGGGCAGTCTTGACCACCCGTATATCGTCAGGCTCATAGGTGTCTGTCCAGGTGCCAGTCTCCAGCTGGTCACCCAGCTCAGCAGCCAGGGGTCCTTACTGAAGCACATCAGGCACCACAGGGACAACCTGGATCCACAGAGGCTTCTCAACTGGTGTGTACAGATAGCTAAGGTGAGGTCATGATCACTAAAGGGTAGAACCATTTTTGGTTCCAGGTGGTTTTCCCCTCAAAGAACCCAGAACCCTTTAAGGGTGTTTTCATATATAGTCCTCTTTAAAATAAACCATCTCAGTCCTCCTTAAAGTGAACTCTGGGGTAAAATAAAGCAAAATAACTCAGTTCTCTTTGTATTCACACTGCCCTTGCCTTTGAATTTGGACTCAACCCTTTTGCCTGTTCACTTCACCTATTTTGTGGTTCCAGTCGTCTTTGCATTCACATTGCTATATTTAGAAAGGAACCAAAATATTTTTCCAACATTCACTCAATGCACTCTGGGTTTTTCCAAAGTACAGGACAGACCATTCCATCAAACTGTGTTATCGGACAGCTAGACATACTGTACCTACTTACATTTTGGAAGCTAATAGATTGCATTTAGTTAAAAGATGAGACAATTGTAAACAGAAGATACTATTAACATGTAAATATTATTGGTAACAGAATAAATAACAGAAGAATAACTGCAGACAATATAATGCTATATTGGAAACTTGTAAACCCAATGTAGGCTACTGCTTCTTTCAGAGCTAGAATTGATTTTGTACCCTATGGTGGGATTCTCACCAAATATGTTGTTGTCTTCTCACACTATTCAAACCCCACAATAGAATAAACAGTTTATCACACTGCTGTATTGTAGCCTATAGATCACATTTAGCAAACAAATCATCTGAACTAAAAACTCTGATTATCCCGCAAACCTGTACATCCTCTTCTCTCTTTAGTGGCACCAAAGTGAGGGGTTATGTCAGGGGAAACGATGCTGCAGAAGTCTAGTGTGTGGTGCGGGAATAATGACAAGCGAACCTGGGGGGCTTTGTGTTCACATTGTCCTAAAAAAGAGAACAGACCGCGGAATTCAAGCGAACCGAACTCAGACCACTTCTCGAGATGGTCTCAGATCAGTTCTCTTTGGGGGCTCTTTTGAGGGGTCCGAGTTCCTTTGGAGTGTTCACACTGCACAGACATTTAAGCGAACTGCACTAGGTTCACAAAAAATGGCTGAAAGGGAAAAAGTGTGAAAACACCTTAAAAACCCTTTGGTAAAAAGGTTCTACCTGGAAACAAAATCAAAAAAGGTTAAAAGAGGGTTTTCTTACCCTTCATGATTCTAAGACTCTTATTGAGTCTCACTGTTTCACAGTTATTATCATGACTCAGTGTTTTGTGGGTGACCTCTTGTGTGTCTGTCTTCAGGGCATGTATTACCTGGAGGAACACTGTATGGTGCACAGGAACCTGGCTGCGAGGAACGTGATGTTAAAGAATGATTACTTCGTCCAGATTTCTGACTACGGTGTGGCTGACCTGCTCTATCCTGATGACAAGAAATATGTCTACAGTGACAGTAACAAGGTAATCAGGACACACATTCACCGCTCCATTCACCTTGATTCATCAAGATATTGTATTTCACAAGTTGTTGTCCACAGTAAACAGACAAAATGAGCCGCTGCTTCTATCTTTCTTCCAGACTCCCATAAACATAAAATGGATGGCCCTGGAAAGCATCCTGTTCCGAACATACACTCATCAGAGTGACGTCTGGAGTTATGGTCAGACAGCATGGTCATAAGTGTCTGTCTGTCTGTCTCTGTTTGTCTTTATGTCTGTCTCTGTTTGTCTTTCTGTCTGTCTCTGTCTGTCTGTGTCAAATGTCTTTCTCTGTCTGTATGTATGTCTGTCTGTCTGTCTGTATGTGTCTCTGTCTGTCTGTCCGTCTGTCCATCTGTCCCTACGTCTGTTTGTGTTGAACATCTATGTCATCATGACATAACCTCTCCCTTCTGCAGGAGTGACAGTGTGGGAGATGATGTCATTCGGAGCAGAGCCCTACGCATCCATGCAGCCCCAAGATGTCCCCAGTGTACTGGAGAAGGGAGAGCGCCTGTCCCAGCCCCACATCTGTACTATAGACGTGTACATGGTCATGGTTAAGTGTGAGTGACTGTTCAAAAGTCATGTACACACTACGCACATCCAACAGACTACTGAACTGCCATGGGACAAGAGGAAAAATACTAGCACACTTTTACCATTATTTGGACCACAAATGACCACAAACGATCCTCATCAGAATATTAATGGTTGAAATTAAATGGTTTCTATTTAAATGAAAGGTATTTTCTTTCTTTTCCGTGGGGTGACTACACACCCAGCAACATTTGGACATTGATAATGTTATTGTTTTCTAATACCAGGCTGGATGATTGATGAGAATATTCGCCCGACCTTCAAAGAACTGGCCAATGACTTTATTCGCATGGCAAGAGACCCACCTCGCTACCTTGTCATCAAGGTAAGGAAAAGATTACAGCACTTTATTCATTTTCTGTCTATTCAAGTCCTATTGACAGAAGTCTTTATTACTGACACTTTGCCTATAGGACAGAGGAGAGGCGGGGCCAGAAGAATCCCACCAACGAGACTCAGAGCTGGACAATTTGGAGGCGGGCCTGGAGGACCAGGATGAGGAGGGATTGGAGGACGGTTTGGCCACTCCTCCCCTTACCCTGTCCCCATCCAGGATGTCTCGCCTGAGGATGAGCTCATATAGGGTCAATTTTATTCATCTGCACACATAACTTGAATTTCTGCACTAATCACATCTACTGAGTTACTAGTGATGGAACACAAGGCTTTCTGAAGGCTTCGGCGCTTTCACCAAATTGTGCCGGAAAACGCTTCATTACTCATAGCTTCATTATCTGTTCACAATGCAGATTAGTGACATCTGCTGGACAACAATAAATAGCAGTGTGTGATTATCAGACGTTTTCTTTCTCCACTGTGTATCAAAACTCGCAGTGGCACAGCGGTAAGTCGTTGACTTTAGTAGCCTGTAATCAGTTTGAATACCAGGTTCTCATCTTGCTTCCCTTTTTTGCCTTCAAGTTAAAAAAATTCTAAAACTGAATTCAGCCTTATTTAGGATGCTTAAGACAGAATCTTATACTATACTAAATAAAATCAAATTATTTGAACAAAAGTACGAATCTTTGACGAAACGAAGCTTCCGACGTCATTGATCACGTGCTTCTGATGAAGCGATACAAGCATCAGCACATTGCTTCGGAAAACACTTCTTCGATTCTGACGTATGCCTCGGAGCTCCGGTATCAAACGTAAAAAAACACTATGAGTTACACACTCAAATATCAAGTTAAAAAAGGTCAGTGTGAACTTTAACCTCTCTCTCTCTCTTTGACCTCTCAGAGTGCCAGTGTCACCGTTCAGGGAGGACCAGTAGAGTACCTTCCCATGACCTCCAGCTCTGGAGAGGTCAGACACCACAACACATCACACATCACAGATAAGGAGATCTTGATATCAGGGCCATCATTTCCCACTGCGAATAGCCAGAAACAACTGGCACTAACATTTAACTGAGAGCAATAAGTATTAGGACTCCACTTTGCCAAATGGCTTCACCTAAATCACTATTATAACTAAACATTGCCAAGAGGAAATAACTGTTTCAGGAAACTCAGACACATAAATATGTTGTATCGAATTCATGTCTCATCCCGATTCCACTGGTTCCATTTCGTGATGATGAAGATGGGGATGATGGTCTATGAATGACCATTTTCCACTTCAAACATATTCTTGGAACTCAAAGGTCTTTTCACTGTATCCTTCCTTCAGTTGTTCTCCCAGCAGTCTCGTCTGAACTCAGCGAGGACACTGTCACAGGGGTTAGAGGGAAGACGGAGTGGCCTGGACGTTGAGCTGACCGAGGGAGTGTCACTGAGCGGCAGCTTGCGCAGGCAGCAGCCCAGAGCTGGCAGGGACAGTAGCAGTAGTACCCACCACACCACCACCACCATGGTGCATAGGAGCCAATCTGCAGTCTCAGAGTCACACTCCAACAGGCCTGAGCAAGAGGAGGAGGGGGAGGAAGATCACTATGGATACGTGCTGCCTGGAGTGTCTAATACTCCAGAGAGAGGTGAGAGGGAGAGGTGACCCCTGGATGTGCAGGCAACACACCACATGAATGTGATCAGTGTTATATTTTTTTCCATCTGTGTTGATGGAGTGATACAATTCTTAGTTATATTCTCTAATATCGCTTTCCTCCTTTATGTGGCAGATTGTCTGCTGTCTCACCCAGCCTCCAGAAACTCTCGCCCAAGTGGAACATCTCTTAGGGGCTCTAGGAGCTCCAAAAATGTGCTGTCACCATTAGCAACTGCCCCAGACCCCACCGCGGACTATGAACTGATGACCAAACAGCCAGCCCATTTGCCCCGCTCCCCCAGAGCCACCTCTGTACAGATAGAAGGGCCTTCATCAGTGGTATGGAGGAAACAGTCCTCAACTCTGCCCTCCCCAACCTACAATACAGCACCCTCACCACTAGAGGGCGACAACACAGTGCATGGGGCCTCACAGGAGTCATCGTCAGGCACTGCAGCCACTCCTGGGGGAAGCCAGTGTTCAACAGAGGCCTCTGATAGTGCTTCGGCTAGAGTAGCAGAGGGAGACATGCTGCAGCCGCTGGTTGACAGGCCTTACAGTGGATCTGTTGTGTCTGACAGTGGAGGGGTGACTCAGGGGAGGCCAGAGCAAGCAGCTGTAGTGGACTATGAATACATGGATATCCGGAGCACCACAAACAACACAGACACAGAAAGACCGATCTGGGAGAGGCGTGAGTGTCGAGCAGCTGACTTGAGGAGGACAGAGGCAGAAGAACGAGAGAGAGAAGAAGAAGGAAAGAGTCAGGAGGTAGAGGAGGAGAAAGGAAAGGAAGATGAGGAAGGGGAGGAAGTTTACCAGTACACTAACAAGCAGCCCAGACTCCTCAGAGAGAGCAATAAAGTGGCGGGGCTCCTCCCCAAGCCAAGGCCCAAGCCCAGCCTCCTCCCCAAGCCAAGGCCCAAACCCAGCCTCAGCCCCAGCCCCAATCCCAACCCCAGGCCAGATGGTTTCACAGCAGTGGTAGACAGCCAGGTGGAGGTATATGAGGAGATGCATGCCTTTGGAGGGGGCTCCCATCGAGGGGACCACCAGGAGGCAGAGTACCAGAACCTCCCAGTCCCAGGGAAGGGGAGGGCCACCACGGCTGAGGAGGGGGGCGCGGGTAGCAGGTGTGCCGGGCTAGGGTTGGGGGGGTACATCAAAGTATGCTCTGGTGTGGGAGTGGTAGAGCCGAGCAGTAACACATCGTTTGACAACCCTGACTACTGGCACAGCAGACTGTTCCTCAAGCCAGATGCTATGTGCACATAATGATGTGGACTGAGAAAACAACAACAACCGTGACCAAGCAAGCACAGCCAGAGGTGTTTTATAGAATCATGTAACAGGCTGGGGTGCAGCTCAACCAGTAATGTAGCCCTCTTTTAGTACTGTTGAATGTGTTGTTTATAATGTAGTGTAAGTATTCTCAGTTGGTTTACACATCATCCATCCAAACATCATTGACCAAAAAAACATCTGCAAAATGTCCTATGTAGCATTAATGTTATCTAGCAGTTTATAGTGACATCTCAGTCTAAGAAATGTAACCAAATAGGCAGCTATATATTAAACAACAGCAAAGGATGGCCTAAGCTGTGAGCAAGAATCAGTAAGTCAAAGGCAAACAGAATAGTGAGAAATAGATGCACATAGATCTTAATGTACAAAGATACACAAAGCATATAGAATGTACAAAGATACACAAAGCACACACTAATGGATCAAATTTGCAGTGTTTGCACTTCAACTTGTTCCACTTCCTGGTGAAGCTGAGTTGACCTACATAGATAGAACCTCAAGGTTCCCTGGGTGTGAGGTCTGCCATGTAATGTACATTTGTAGCTTATAGTTTCCTCTATGAAATGAAGTTTTCTTGATGAACATGAGTGTATGGATGAATTTCAGTCATGTATTGACTATGTTATTACAAGTGTGTGTGTGTATGTGTTTCAAGTTTTAATGTTGCATGCACAAGTACAGTGAAATGCCTTTCTTGCTCGCTCTAAATCCAACAATGCAGTAATCAATATCAATTTAGTACTAAAAATAACAAGGTAGAACAAGAAAAATAAATAAATATGAAGAACACGAGAAGTAAGTAAGCTACAGTGCATTTGAAAGTATTCAGACCCCTGGACTATTTCCACATTTTGTTGAGTTACAGCCTTATTCTAAAATGGATTAAAAAAAWTTTTTTATCATCAATCTACAAAAAAATGTTGGCAAATGTATTAAATATAAAAAACAGAAATACCTTATTTCCATAAGTATTCAGACCCTTTGCTAGGAGACTCGAAATTGAGCTCAAGTGCCTCCTGTTTCCATTGATCATCCTTGATGTTTCTACAACTGGATTGGAGTCCACCTGTGGTAAATTCAATTGATTGGACATGATTTGGAAAGGCAAACACCTGTCTATATAAGGTCTCACAGTTGACAGTGCATATCGGAGCAAAAACCAAGCCATGAGATTGAAGGACTTGTCTGTAGAGCGCCGAGACAGGATTGTGTCGAGGTACCATAACATTTTCTGCAGCATTGAAAGGCCCCACTGCTAGAACACAGTGGCCTCCGTCACTCTTAAATGGAAGAAGTTTGGAACCACCAAGAACCTTCCTAGAGCTATCTGCCCGCCCGGCCAAACTGAGCAATCGGGGCAGTGGGGCCTTGGTCAGGGCAGTTGTAATTGAGGCTGTAATCGCTGCCAAAGGAGCTTCAACGTACTGAGTAAAGGGTCTGAATACTTATGTAAATCTGATGTTTACTTTGTTTCTTTTTTATCTACAAACCTGTTTTTGCGTTGTCATTATGGAATATTGTGTGTAGATTGATGGGGAAAAAACAATTGAATCAATTTTAGAATAAGGCTGTAACTTAACAAATTTGGAAAAAGTCAAGGGCTCTGAATCATTTCTCAATGCACTGTATATACAGGGTCAGTTCCAATACCATGTTTACAATGTGCAGGGATACTGGAGTGATAGAGGTAGATATGTATAGGGGTGATAAATAGGTGTGTGTGAAAGTGCGACACAAACAGGTCAAGAGATATGCAGAGATATATACTATACACTATTCATGATTAGGCTTAACAGCTATGTAGATATGCAGATAATATGATGCCAGGCCAAAATCTAATGACTACTGAATGTCTAATTAACTGACGAAAAGGTTTATCGGTCAGTGCCATAGATATTAATGGGGAATGGAAACACTAGGATTTAGAACGCCAGCTAACTAACTGTAAATTGGCATGGTTGCGTCAATGGCAGGAGGGAAATGTTGTTTAGTATAAGTGGATTGAATACATCTCTTCGCTTAGATTTACTTATTAAAGTGTTTCCATTCCCCTTTAAAACCATGGATCAGTGCGGTGACGCGCTAATTCAATTTGGCGTTCAGCGTGCACTCACTGCGTTGGACGTAGCCAGCTAGTAGGAGGCGGGATCTCTAGCGAGTTGGGCCTGTGCAAGATCTGCGGAGGAGGAGAGAGCACTGCAGCGTGGTCGAGTCTGTAGCTGACACCCGGGAAAAAAGTTACTTTGAGTGCAAAAGAGACACCGAATAAAATGTCTGGAGACGACGAGCCACAAGAGCAGACCATCGCGGATGACTTGGTCGTTACCAAGTACAAGATGGGGGCCGAGATTGCCAATCGTAAGTGAATATGAACATGTTTTTAATAGACTATTGAAGAGTTTAGACGTGACAGTCTGCTGGCTAATGTGCTAACGCTAGCTCAGCTATCACAATGCAGCCATGTGCTATGTTAGCAGCTAACGATAAAAACGTCTCCTCGGGGCTAGCGTTTGGCTTGTGTAGTTGTCTTAAGCAATAGTTCCGTCAGTTTCGTAGATGTATCGTAGCATTGAGTTAGCATATTTTTGCTAACTAATTCTAAAATTAAGCTACATAAGTGTATGCATAGACAACGGCTAACTAGCCAAATGCTACGTTAGCTAGCTCACTAGCTAAGGTTATATGCACTGCCTGGAAAGTTGTCACTGGTTAACATAACTGATTAGCAAACTACCTTCTGAATAAGTTGGCTATGATCCCGTTACATTTAATTAACTACTATTTTCTACGTTTAGTTAACTAGTTAGTTAACAACGATTCATTTTAACTCATGTTTGCCAACTTACTATTTAAAACGGGTCGTTTGCACCGCTCATCTCTTAACGTACTCGCGCATGTCACTGATCTTGAACTGTTACCCGTAGCAAGTGAATCGTGTTCTCAGTGAAGCCATGGATGGTCACTCATTGTATAGGCATAAGGGCCATCACTGTCTGTCAGTTTAGTGACAATGTATTGCCTCAGACCTGCAACGCAGTACCACACACAGCCTTAGCCAGCATCTATGCTATACTCCCTATGCATCCAGAAATAGCTACTATATATATTCTGTGTGCATATCTTATACTTACTCTCTGTATCAAAATTGAAGACCTGGCTGGAGTGTATGTTCATGGGAATGTATGTAAATTCTGATCCTACGTAATGGTCCTGGGAAGGGATTTTAATGGTAGTGTTTATTGGACCAGAAGATCTACATTTGAGTCATTTAGCTGTGAAATTAGTACAAATCTGTGAGAAGTCACCTCCCCTGGTCCTAATACCTGAAGCATACCTACCTAACCTCTTGTTCTGTCCTCCTGTGTCTCTTCCTGTCTACTCCAGAGGCCCTGAAGGCTGTGGTGGAGGCTGCAAAGGCTGGGGTGACTGTGGTCAGCCTCTGTGAGACAGGAGACGCTTTCATCATGGCAGAAACTGGAAAGGTCTTCAGGAAGGAGAAGGATCTGAAGAAAGGTATGGGCCTCATACCCAACCTCATTGGTTGTCAATGAGTTGCGTTGACATGAGTCATGAGTGAAGTAGCTCTTAGAGTTTTGTAGTTTACTTTTTTAATTGCAGAGAAGTTGAGTTTGGGTAAATCGTGTCTTTTCCTCGTTTACTCATATCCTCTCTCCTTGCGTCTTCAAAACAGAGGGAAGCAAGGAGAGCGGACACAAGGAATCAAAAAACGTAATATTCTTTGTTGTGCAGAAAGTTACTTAGGTTATTAGTGTAAATAAATGTCTACTTATTGCCTCCCTCAGGCATTGCGTTCCCAACCAGCGTATCAGTCAACAACTGCGTGTGCCACTTCTCTCCCCTGAAGAGTGACCCTGAGATCACACTGAAGGACGGGGACCTCATCAAAATGTAGGAACAACATATCTGTCTGCAACTGTTATGGCCGACTGTCTCATGGGCAACTGTTATTCAATAAATTTTTTGCTTCTCTGTATGGGACCTGCATGGCTGTCCCTGTTCAACTGTTGGGGGACTACCCTTCCCATGTCAGTGCATGGGCCAGTCTGATGGTCTTGCGTCTCTGCCTATCCTTCATGTGCTGCTTGTTGTTTTTGCCTGTGCAGTGACCTGGGGGTGCACGTCGATGGCTTCATCTCAAACCTGGCTCACAGCTTTGTGGTGGGAGTGACCAAGGTAGTAGCACTTGGTTGTTTGCAGTGACCGCGTCGGTATCATTATCAAGAGTGCATATGTTGATATGTTCTGTCATACAGAATGCCAGCATACAGATACATTGACGGATGTACAGCACATCAAACGTTACATGCATAGTGCAACCGTCATGTAATGTTAGACACACAAAGGAGTCAGGTAGACAGCCATCTAGTACAGGAAAATCCAACACGTGCGTAATGTTGACTGTTTTTCATATTTTCCTATGTAATCTTTTGCTATGTTATTTCACCTTCTCATCCTCTGTTTTTGCTGCATCAGGATGCTCCGTTGACAGGACGTAAGGCTGACGTTATTAAAGCGGCACACCTGTGTGCCGAGGCTGCCCTCAGACTGGTCAAGCCTGGAAACCAGGTGAAGTGATTAGCTAGCGCTTTACTGAGTGGGAAGTTGGGGACTAGCCTAGTACCAGATCTGGTTGTGCTGTATAGCCAACTTCCAAGGTGCAGTTGGCTATACAGCACAAACCGAGCGGGGACCAGGCTTATTAGGGATGCAGTGACAAGTGTGTAAAAAGAAGCTTGACTAACAAATATATTTGGTATTGTAATGGTACACAGAACTCACAGGTCACAGAAGCCTGGAACAAGATTGCCAAGTCATTCAAATGCTCAGCCATAGAGGGTGAGTCCCTCCTTTTCATTTAATCTAGTTGGTGCCACATTGATACACGATACAGTCAACCCCTTGTGTCTTGTACTGGTAACTTGTTGGTAAGTCACATACCTTGACTTTTTGTCATGTATTACACTCCTCAGGCATGCTGTCCCATCAGTTGAAGCAGCATGTTATTGACGGAGAGAAAACCATCATTCAGAACCCCACGGACCTGCAGAGGTGACATTTAATATTAGTCCCAAGACATCTGGCTTGTTTTGGTATTACTTGTAAGATGCATATGTTATTGTTTCTCGTCTTTGTCGTATGTGTCTGAGGCACCGCTGTAGCGCTAATAGTAATTGCTCTTAGGGGACAAAAAGTTTTGTTGAATTATTCATGGCCATGTCTCGCTCTCTGTTGGTGTTGCGTAGGAAGGACCACGAGAAGGCAGAGTTTGAGGTACACGAGGTGTATGCTGTGGATGTGCTCATCAGCACCGGAGAAGGCAAGGTGAGGGACAAACATTCACTCAACATTCCAGTCGTGTGAAGCTCACATCCGTTGATGGGTTGTACTAAAATCTATTAAGTTCTCACATTCAGGAACAGCAAAACAGTGAGGGGACATTATCTTTTTTTCTATGCATTGAATTACTCTATTGTGCATCTCCTGTCATCACTTTGTATGTGCTGTAAACCCCCTTCCGTTCATTGCGCTAACTTCCCATGTCTTCTACTCCAGGCGAAGGATGCAGGCCAGAGGACCACCATTTACAAGAGGGACCCAGACAAGCAGTATGGCCTGAAGATGAAGACATCCAGGAGTTTCTTCAGCGAGGTGGAGAGACGCTTCGATGCCATGCCTTTCACTCTCAGGTAGCACTTCTGCCGCAGGGAGCGGACTTTTACCTACAACTAATATTATACTTTTACCCAGAACACCTTCAATGACAGTTAGGTAGAGAAGAGGCTATTCAAATTCAGAAATTGAATAAGGCACATATACATTTTTCCACGATTAGACTATTTGATACAATAGACTGAACACATCATTTTTGTTTCCTCGGTTTTAATACCGATTAGATATCTAATGTTTTGGTTCTCTCTTCTGCCTTTTTTATATTCTCCCCTCTCCCTGGATCTGTCGTTCTGTCTCAGGGCGTTTGAGGATGAGGGCAAGGCAAGGCTGGGTGTGGTAGAGTGTGCCAAACATGAACTCCTGCAGCCCTTCAACGTTCTACACGAGAAAGAAGGTTAGTTGGAAGATCTAACCAGACAGAGGCTATGCATTTATGCTAAAGTACTGCGCATTACTTTTTGTGAAATTGTGTCAGATAATCCTGTAAGGGATGTGAAGGTGGCTTGACATGCAAATTAAATATTTCTTCATTGATTCAGTTCACCACTTGACCGGTACACTACAAAATGAAAGTGGCATAACCAAGTTGTTATAAGCCTAAGTTTAAGGGCTCTTTTTTGTGAGTCTAGGTGAGTTTGTGGCCCAGTTCAAGTTCACTGTTCTGCTGATGGCCAACGGACCCCTACGCATCACCACAGGGCTGTATGAGCAGGAGCTGTACAAGTCTGAACACGAAGTAGAGGACGCAGATCTCAAGGTAAAGCAAGACAGATGGGCTACTTACTGTGGCGCTACACTAGGACTTTGTGTTAACCCTTGATTTTTATCTGCCACACTGGACCTGTAACTTTTTGCCAACGTGAGCAGAGCGCGAACCACTTAATCAAGTGTTCTCGTGTGTGTGCTGCGTGTGGTATTCATAAACATGGTGCTGCTTGCACTCCGGTTTCATAGAAGATAATGGGAGCACCTCACGCTTGGCAAAAGTTGCACGTCCACTGTAGCATGACTGTTATACCCCTGACTTGCCTAGTTAAATAAAGGTTACATTTAAATATACACATACCAGTTCCCTACTTGTACACTGGAGGGATGAGGGTAAATCATCTGCTGTGATTGGCTTTTCCAAACTTGTTATCTACTAAGCTGATATGGTTGATTTGTGTTCTCAAAAACCAACCTTTTCAGGCCTTGCTCCAAAGCTCAGCGAGCCGCAAGACGCAGAAGAAGAAGAAAAAGAAGGTAGGCTAACCGGAAGGTCGCTGGTTCGAATCCCCGAGCCGGCAAGGTAGAAAAATCTGACGTTCTGCCTTTTGAGCAAGGCAGTTAACCCCAAACAACTGCTCCCGTGCGCCTATGAGATGGATGTTTTAAGGCAGCCCCGCACACCTCTGATTCAGAGGGGTTGGGTTAAATGCGAGAGACTCATCTCAGTTGAATGCAGTCAGTTGTGCAACTGACTAGGTATCCCCTACTATTTAATGTAAACATTTCCAAGTCTCCCTTGGGAAAGAGGTCTTCTCACCTCAGTGGGACTTCCTTGTTTAATACATAAATGACACGTTAATGTGATTGTAAAGACACATTCTGTCAGTTTTGCCTCAATCTCTCCACACTTTTTCCCCCCCCTTGTGACAAGGCTTCAAAGACTGTGGAAACCGAAACGGCACCAGGGCAGCCAGCGCCAGAGGTCAAAGAGACCGAAGCTGCAGAATAAGACCTTCCACCCCCTGACCCAGTCTTCGTCTCCCAATAATACTGACAGACTTTTGACAACTGACCAACCCACAGAACAGATGTCAAGACCTTCCATCATGCGCTCCTGTCCTGAGACCCCGCCTCACAGTGCAGCCTAGCCTTGTGATGGAAACCTCCAAATGTTAACTGATGTCAGACTACTGGGGATGGTGCTGCTTACGGCTAAATTCAAATTCTGTCACATCCCATTTCAATCTCACTGTCCTTGAGACAGCAGGGTTCTCCCCATGATAGTAACCACTAAGTGACTCAGAAGGGCTATTGAGTAGAACAAGGGCATTTTCCTGAGTAGACTCTGTGGGAGACATGTTTATACCATCCAGTCGTTGAGCCTTGGTACTGTAATGAAAGTCAGCAGTGAATAATCCAATGATATATGAAAGCAAAGCAGGACAGTTGAGGGTGTGATACGATTGCACTGCGCCAATGACTTTTCTGAAGGAAAACCTTTTCGGTCATAACCATGCAGTTGTATCTTTTAAATTCATGTAAGTGTGTATTTGGGAAGTAAATGTGAAATAACTTGAACCCTCCATCATTAAACCTACTATAAACATGAGACCTTATAAACAGCCATGTTAGCAGATGACGGCTGACTATGTTGACTCAAATTGTTATGTACATTAGCAAATTCCCTAGGGTCATACCTAGCTATTTCTCTTATCACCTGCAACTAACAGTGTGACAACTGCTTAATGTCAGTTTCCATGGATATATCCCCTAACAGGACTACATATTAAATGGATTTAGAGCAGAACAGGGAATTGGGTAAGGGGCTTGATCTGTACGCACCACGCAAGGCAGGGGAAAAAACTTGGTCACTGAAGCCCAATTATGAAAGGTTTAAATGTTCCCATTTATTAAATGATTTACGTATATTCCCGCCATATTTCAGTTAATACACTGGTACTGCCACGGCTCTCGGTGAATTACACCTATATTAGTCACTGTTTACATCGCTATCTATAGCTGTTTAATATCTGATACTTTATTGTAAAATAAGTTTGAGGCTATTTTTGAATCTAGATTTGAACCATTGCCATGGGGGCATCAAATAACAACTCCATTATTGAATTTGGGTATGAGGCAACTGACCAAAGGACTAACCAACCAACTGCTGTACCACTAGTTCCTGTGGGCTTTTCTTTCTGAATAGGATATTAGAGGGAGAGATCATTGTGGAAATGTTTCTGACTTGGTTGATTATTTTAAGTTTGTTCTCAAGAAGGAAATGTATCCTCTCTTGTATTGTAAATGTGTATGGATAGAATTCTACAGAAGTTCCTATTTAGGAAGTAATAGAGGTCCTCCCAATAAAATGTGGTATTTTGGAAGGCCTTTGAAATTGTCATTAGCAAAGCATGTCAGAATTACAACCCATTTCTAAACATATTTTGTTTGCATACTTGACTGAAATGTAAATATCTTCATATAATAATTCTATGAGTAAAATCCATCGGTCATTCCACTACAATCAGCTAACGTGTTGACCCCCCCCGCCGCGTGCGCTGCCAAATAAATGTACACATACATGTTACTCAATCAGTGCACCAACACTGTTCGAGGGTTCTATTTTATGCTTGACACACTGCAAATCATGCCTTTCCCATCTCATTGGTTTTTAGGAGCATATACCCACATGGGTGGTTGAAAGATGAACTAAGGCCCACACTACAGTCGGTGGTGGTAATGCACCTTAATGAAAGATGAACTAAGGCCCACACTACAGTCGGTGGTGGTAATGCACCTTAATGTTGGTTGCCAACTGCCATATACAGTCCGAAGAAGAAGCCTGAAGTAGGAGAGATTACCAGAAACAAACTCGGTTTACCCTTTTATCTGTGGATTAATTGTTGGAGTAGAAGACCTTGTGTATTTCAGGTCAAATAACAACCCAATGATTATATCCCAGGACAAATTAGCTAGCAATGTTAGAGAAACAAGTTGAGGGAAAAGTAACTAAACATAAAAATATATTTGCCCTGTCTTGAATGAAAAGGTCTTATTTTGCAATCTAAAATAAATGTGATCTCTGAGGAGAGACAGGCTCTCCCTCCATATTGCATAACAAGCACTACACTTGTCCATTCAGTAGAGGCACAGATAGAACATCTTGCGTGGGGGAAAACTCAGTGAAGATGACGTAAGGCGTAATTAAATAAGTCATTATGTTAACGGGGCATATGCCGTGTTCAAAACAACTGGGAGCTCGGAAATCTCCCACTTCAGTGCGTTCAAAACAACTGGGTACTCTGGAGGAAAAGAACGAGCTCTGACTGGGAAAAATCGTTTTGAACAGTCTTCCAACTTGTGTACACGTGCCTCATTCTAGAGCTCTGACTTTCCGACCTGAAGATCACGGACGTCATGATTTGGCCTCATATTCTTCAGAGTTCCCAGTTATCTTGAAAGCACCATAACTCTTCCCACCTGCAAACACACAAAAAACACCCATATGGAGCGAGAGGGCCAATTTGCTCAGCGGAATCTATAAGAAACCTTGCAGGAATATTATCCAGGCCTGTGGCTTTGGAGCATTTAAGCTCTGCCAACATACTGACTCTTTTGGCTGTTGCTACCTTTGCAAAAGAAAACGTTTTTGGCTGAACCCCTAACTCTACATAATACTTCTTGACTTGGTTGCTTCCATACAAACCAGAACTGGTGGGCAGCTTGCTAACCAGCTTGCTGGCAACAGAAGTAAAAACAAATATTTGAATTCATTGGCAACCTCTGCTTTTTCATATACCATCTTCCCCTTGATGTTCAGTCCAATACTGTTTAGTTTGTTTTTGATAGTACCACTACAGCCTAATTCCTTAAATGATTTCCAAAGCTTTTTAGGGTCATTTTTGTTCTCAATTATTTTCTCAGCAAAGTAACCCCTCTTAGCTTCATCCATCCTGCTCTGTGCTTCATTTCTGTGATGTTTATAAAGGACAAAATCATGCTGCTCTTGAGAGTTCTTACATGTTTTAAAGGCCTTCTTCCTTGCTTGGATAGATTCTAGAATCTCATGATTAAACCAAGGGCTAGATCTCTGCTTTACCCTGACCCGTCTAATGGGAGCCATCACATTCACCACATCAAGGAATCTACATTTAAAGACTTCCCAGGCACAGTCTACCCCTCCACTAGCACAGGTGACCAGTCAATTTTACCCACTTCCTCCCTAAACTTTTCTACACAGTATTTTTTGAGTCCTCTGATTCTAACGGTTTTGTGACACTTAAATATATCTTTAAAAATCCTCCTTGTGCAAAATGTAATAAAATGAAAACTGATTCCATATACTATTACTCCACTCTGTGATATTTTAAATTTATCAGACACCAATATTAAGTCAATATTACTTTGCACTGTTTCACATATCCTGGTGGGATCTTTTATCATTTGGGTCAGAGCAAGTGATCTACAAAAGTGCATAAATACATTGTGGGTTGGGCTATTCTTTTGCAGACATCAGTATTGAAACTCCCTAACAAAATGATTTCCTTCAACAGCGAATCATTACAGTTTGACAACACAATTTCAAGACCTTCATAGAATGCATTCTGCTTGGGCGGCCTATAACACACCCCCAACAAAATCGGCTTGGTTTTGGGAAGGCAGATATCCAGCCAATCTCCAGATCGGCGTTTAAATCCGATCTGATGTTTAAAGCAATGTCTGATCTTACAAACGCACATATCCCCCCACCGTTCCGATTCCGATCCTTCCTGACAACAGAGTAATTACCTATCTCAATTTCTGAGTCACTAACAGATGAATCCAACCATGTCTCAGTAAAACATAAGACACCCACCTCTGATTTGCAAACCAACAGGCTTATCTCATCGTACTTCGGTAGTAGACTTCGGACGTTTAAGTGCACAAAATGTAAGCCCTTCTTACCAAAGGCCTCATTGAATTCCCGATCCACTTGTAACTCGCCTCCCACTGCCCTGTATTACGCATATCGTTAATCGCTCTCTTGAACAAGGTACCTTTCCCAGGGACATGAAACAAGCTAAAGTTATACCTCTGTATAAGAAGGGGATAAAGTCTGATCCCGGGAATTATAGGCCTGTATCTGTCCTCTGTGTAACATCAAAGATCCTGGAGAGGATTGTACATGAGCAAATGTATGAATATGTTAACAAACAGGGTCTAATGTATGATTTTCAGTCGGGTTTTAGAAAAACATACTCCACTGATTCATGTCTACTTTACTTGACTGAATTCATCAGGAAAGAGATTGATGAGGGAAATATGTGTGGAATGGTACTGCTTGACCTACAGAAGGCCTTTGATACAGTTAACCATTGTCTCTTAATCTCCAAACTGGAGGCACTGGGGTTAAGCAGTATCCCTCCAGGCTGGGTAAAGTCCTATTTATCAGGAAGGGCGCAAGTAGTAGAGGTTAATGGTTCACTGTCTCAGGCAAAACCAATGACTTGTGGTGTCCCGCAGGGGAGCGTGCTTGGGCCTCTACTGTTTTATTGTATATTAACGATATGAAAGATGCTTGTTCTTGCCGTCTTTTTCTTTATGATGGTGACTTTATACTTCTGGTGTCTCACAAGAGTAAAACTATGTTGGAGAGCATACTTAGCACAGAGCTTACTAACATTAGCAAATGGCTTGGAGATAATAAGCTATCTCTGCACTTAGGGAAAACTGAAGCAATTATTTTTGGATCCAGACCTAAATTGTGTAGGTCATCTGAAATCAGAGTGGAGTTAGGGGGTGAGGTGCTGACTACTAAAACCTCTGTTAGCTACTTGGGATGTATCCTTGATGGAAGCTTGGGAGGTGTGAGCATGGCCAATAAGGTGCTAGGGAAGGTTAATGCCAGGACTAGATTTTTGGCTAGAAAGTCTAAGTTGCTTGATAAGGACTCCATGAAAGTGCTAGCTACTGCCCTCATTCAATGCCATTTTGCCTATGCTAGTACTTCCTGGTTTGGGGGCTTATCTAAACTTATGAAGGGGAAGCTCCAGATAGCCCAGAATAAGCTGATCAGGGTAGTATTGAAGGTGAGTCCACGTACTCACATAGGCAGGAGCTGCTTTCAGGAACTAAACTGGCTGCCTGTTGAGGCTAGGATGTCCCAGATTAGACTAGGTTTGGTTTACAGGAGTATTTATGGTCCTGCGCCCAGATATCGAAGTGATTACTTTCCTCGTGTTAGGGATGCACACAATGACAGCACCAGATCAGGTGTTGCTGATGTGTGCTTATACAGGTTCAGGAGTAATGCTGGGAAATGTACTTTCTTGTATACTGGAGCCTCAGAATGGAATGACTTGCCTCTGCCCATAAAAACAACTTCCTATCTGGGCAGCTTTAAAAATAAAGTAAAAATATGTTTGATGTCTTCTGTGCCCATTTGAATAACCCCTATGATGTAACTGGAATGATGAGATAGATGTTCTTCTTCTCTGTTTTTGTTTTATTATTTCACTGCCATACTGTGTTCCATCTTGTCTCAAAAGGACCACAATGGAAATAAGTCCCAGACTTTGTGTTATCCTCGATGATTTTATTAATGTCCATGTATGGATTTTAAGTTTTATGTGTGCTTGTTTTTTTAAATGTTTGAATTAATAAACTGAACTAAACTACATGCCAAAGGTTGAACATTCGTATCGTTAGGATCTTAAGGAAATCCATACGTAAATCATTAGGATTGTTAGAAAAGCCATGCGTGAAACTTTGAAATTTCCTCTGTGAACATACAAACACCATTTTACAATTACGGACTAACATTTTTGGCTTCAACAAATCTTGCAATTATGACGTACAATAATATCTTTCAGAGTTTTGGAAGTTTCATCTCACCAACAACAAAAAATGTGCGCCAAACGGCCTGTGAGGAGTGCTACACGAACAGGCATAACGCAGTATAAAAAAAAAATTCGGAAGTCAAGGAAACCGGAAAGAGGTATCCTGCACATTTTCAAGTTAAACGTCTCCATTCTCTATTGCTCCTCAGTTGAGTTTACATCACATTACGTAGCTAATGTAAAGGATTTGTTTGCCAGCGCAAGTCTAGATAGCACTAGCTGTATTATGACTTCAACAGTAAAGTTTCAGTCCGCTAGGTATATCTCTACAACATGGGCATATCTCTGGGTGACGTGGACATCCCCATGCATGCACCCTATCAAAATATGACTAATTCACTATTGCACCATATTTCCAACATATTTAAACATTTAATTCATCCTTCATTCAGTTGTCAGTCAATATGTCATCCATTCAGTCATTTGTCTGAGTTGCAACAGGAACTAAATCAAAGAGAATAGAACAGTCTTATCCATTTGTTTATTAAAATCCATGCGTGTATTAATTAAAGTATCAAAATTCTCCTAAATTCTTTAGACTATCACTTTAATAATTCAATGTTTAATTTAGGCCTATCCAAATAAAAAAAATAGGCCTTCAACTTGTAGGCATTGCAATTTAGGCTATCATTTTGGGTACTGGTGTCTTGCAGAATAATTTTACAACTAAACTCAGCAACAACAAAAAACATCCCTTTTTCAGGACCCTGTCTTTCAAAGATAATTTGTAAAAATCCAAATAACTTCACAGATCTTCATTGTAAAGGGTTTAAACACTGTTTCCAATGCTTGTTCAATGAACCATAAAAAATGTATGAACATGCACCTGTGGAACAGTCATTAAGACACTAACAGCTTACAGACGGTAGGCAATTAAGGTCACAGTTATGAAAACTTAGGACACTAAAGAGGCCTTTCTACTGACACTGAAAAACACCAAAAGAAATATGCCCAGGGTCCCTGCTCATCTGCGTGAATGTACCTTAGGCATGCTGCAAGGAGGCATGAGGACTGCAGATGTGGCCAGGGCAATAAATTGCAATGTTTGTAAATGTACATTTGTGAATATGAAATTTGGCCAAAAGAATAATGAAATGAATTACATAAAAATGTTTCGGCTTATTTCTATCGTAGGTAAAGAATCCAAGCAGTACATCTCACCACAATAGTGTAAGATCTTCATAAATGTGTTCAATTATAAATCTACTGATGTCTTTCCACAGTTTTCTTACATGAATACAATGCCAAAAAAGATGCAACACTGTTTCTGGGTGGTCATTACAAAAGGAACAATTTGAAATTATGTTTTCCTTAAACTTCTTCATATAATGGTTGGCAGGATAATATTTATTAATAATTTTAAAGGAAACTTCCTTAATTTTGTTAACAAGTAGGTATGTGTGTGGCAAAATCCAAACTTTTTTCCAACAGATATTATCAATAAATCCATAAATTCAAATAAGGCATGACATAAGATATACAACATCCTGCTGAAACAAGGTTTGTAATCGCTCTGTTGTTGAATGGACCAAAAGAGAAACAAATCTTTCCTACTGATGAGTCAACAGGGTCAATGGAAGGTAGGCTCTGAGGGTCAGGTCTTGACACATTCCTTAATAATAAAGCAACACCTAAAGGAATGGCATCTAAAACAATTGAAAAATCTTTAGGTGTTATAGGGACCTTGTAAAGTGATAAGAATTCCTTATAACTAAGTAAAAGACCCTCTGCATTTACCAGCTGGCTCACCAATAGGATATTATTTCGGAACCAATATTCTAAAAACAAATAAGAATTTTTATACAATATATCCCAATTATTCCATATATAATATCTGTGTGGAGAAACATTTGGCTTATAAATGAAGGACCATGACAAGAAAACCTGCTGATGAAAAGCAGAAATTTGTCTTTGGAACTTTGTCAATATTATAATTGCAAACCAACATGAAGTTAAGGCCACCAAAAGTAGAGAAGACATGATGAAGAATAAAATTCCACATAAGTGGGTCTTAGGAATTGTTTTATCCAACTGATCTTAAAAGTATTATTTAAGATAGTAAAGTCCAGAAAATTCAGCCTACCATTCTCATAAGTGTTCATTACAACAGTTTTCCTAATGTAATGGGTACGGTTTCTCCACAAAAAGTTGAAAAGCATCTGGTATTTCTCCTTGCTTATTTTACCGTCAAGATATAATGATAGAGTGCCATATGTTAGTCTAGAGATTCCTAATAACCAAGGCTGAAGGTCTCTTCCTTTAAATGATAAGTCCCTCTGTAGCAATTGATTTAGCTTCTTCTGGGKTTTTTTAATAAGAGGTTTAAAATTTAGTAAGCCTCTAGACTTCTGATCCTTTGTAATGGTTATGCCTAAATATGTAAGTTGTTCTTTTACTGGAATACCATAATATGAAGGTGTCACACAACCTTTGACAGCTATGAGTTCACATTTATTAATGTTAAGACATAGACCAGATGCTTTGGAAAAGGATTGTATCACATTGATCGATATGGGAATTTGGTTAGCGTCTTTCTGAAAAAGTGTAGTATCGTCAACCAGCTGGCTTATAATCATTTCTTTACCAGCTATGGAAATACCTTGTACAGGACTATTATTTAAATAATTTGTAAGAAGTTGGGTGATTAATAAAAACAGGTACGGAGAGATAGGACAACCTTGCCTAATTCCTCTCTTTAACTCAAATCTAGGTGAGGTGCCATATTTCAATTTGATAGAGCTGTTACTATTTGTATAGAGTCTTAATAGCCTTACAGAAAAAATCCCCAAAGCCAAGTCTCTCAAGGGAGTGGAAGAGGAACTGATGCTCTACTGTGTCAAATGCTTTATAAAATAATATGAAGCTATCCTCGGTTATTAGGTCTGAGTAGTCAAGTATATCTAATACTAGTCTGATATTGTTAGAAATATGTCTGTTCCTCATAAAGCCAGACTGTGTTTCATCAATGATTGCATCCAGGACTTCTTTAATTATTTTTGCAAGTAGTAAGGCGAATATCTTATAGTCATTATTAAGAAGACAAATTGGACGCCAGTTATCAATGAGCAGCACTTGTTTTTTAGGCTTAGGTAGCAGAGTTATTAACCCCTGACTCATTGTAGGAGGGAGAACATTGTTTTTAATAGTCTCTAAAAATACTTCAAATAGGAAGGGAGCTACTTGTTCGGAAAATAATTAGTAAAATTCTGATGTAATTCCATCAACACCTGGTGATTTATTGTTCTTTAGATGTTTGATAGACTCTTTAATCTCTTCAACTTTGATGGGTTCATCACACTGTTTAGATGTTGTATCACTGATAGAGTGAACATTATTCAGTGAGTCAAAAACATATCTGTGGATTCCTGACAGTACGTAGATCTATAAATTTTTCTGTAAAAATTGCTACAGTATTTAGCGAGAAATTTTTGTTCATCTGTATAAACACCATCAATGTTGAACTTATGGATAGTGTTATTTGAAGAGTGAAATTTCTCAAGTCTAAAGAAATAGGATGAATTCTGTTCTCCCTCAATCCATTTTTTCCTAGATCTAATAAAGGCTCCTTCTGCTTTTAATCTATATCTATTTATCCAGATTATTTTGTAACTCAATCAGTTCCATCTTCTCCTCCCACGAGAGGCCGGCTGGGGAACTCTGAGAAAGGGAAGTTATCTTAATGATCACCTTTTCCTCCTCAGCTCTTCTGGTCTTAGCAAGATGACTATCATATTTTCTAAGGTATTTGGACACTTCAAATTTAAAGAGCTCCCAGTTCTTGCAATAAGATTTTTCTTCACAAGCCCTTTCCCAAAAGTGTGTAAGTAGATATTTAACCTCAAACTTAACTATATCATTATTTAATAACGAGCTATTTAGCTTTCAGTAGGATGCCCTACCAAGGTTAGTATCGGGGGTAAATATTTTGATATCAATGTAAATGGCCCTATGGTCTGTGAGGGGAGTAGTACAAATATTTGTAGTAACACACTCACTATCAATACATTTGGATATAAGCCAAAAATCTATTCTTGTTTGTCTGGAACCTGTTTTGTTACTCCAAGTGAATGATCTGTTGGCAGGAAACCTCTCCATATATCAGTAAGATCAAACTTTTCCATAAAAAGTATTAAACCCAAATTCTGATTGGTTGGCCTACCTGGGGGCCATCTATCAGTTGAATTATCTATAGTAATATTGTAATATAATAATATAGTAATATAATTATCTTTAGTAATGTTAAAGTCCCCTCCTATCAATAATAACGAATTCGGAAATTTAGATAACCAATGAAGTATATGTTTCTCTATAGATTCAAGCAACTCCTCATTCTCATGTTTGGTGATGTACCCGTAGAAGTTTACAGTAATGAGCGTAATGTCATTGTAACTGATCACAAGACAAATAAAGTGGCCAAAGGGGTCACATTCCGAGTGTAGAATATTACCACCAAAGGTATTTTTCACTGTAGTGACACCAGCGGAGCGTTCAGATCCATGGGAAAGCCAAATATTGCTGTTTACACTCTTTAGTGTAAACAGGAACTATTCTGAGAAATAAAATACAAAATAATAATTTAAATAAAAGGGTACCTACTATTTTAAGTGCATATGAAAACTGATCATAAAAAATTGTTTTTTTTTTTTTTTACATATACATGTTCCTAAGACCTTTTTCACTTGGAAATAAGTACTAATAACTAAATAGAAAAATGACCGTGTAAAGTCAGAGCAGACCTGTATGCCCTTTAAAACAGTATCTTAGTTACTGTATACATAAAAACAACTTTCAGTCTTCTTCGCAAGTGTGTAAACAAAATAGGCCTTCTGGTCATACAAGAACAAACTAATAAATTGAGGTACCGAGTATTCCGAAAAATATTAACCTGATGTTTGTTAGGTAACGTTAATCAATACAAGGAAAATGTGAATACCATGGCCGAAACCATCAATCTGTTCCTTCTGGTGAGATTTTAGAGATGAATATGGATTTCTGAAACGTTGATGAAGCCTCGTCCTCCGACGAAGTAAGCATCCTTTCCCTCCTTTCGTGCTTTCTTGATCGTCCATGTCGAACTACATTCACCAAAATACGAAGTATACACGCAATGGACACCATTTCCGTACTTTTAGGGCCCAAAATGCAATTCTTCAGGAAATGGGCGCGGCTTCACAACGTTTTCAGATCTAAAGAAAATGGCGGAAAATATGCAGCCGAAGTCCTACGAGCGGATACAAATTAATTGCTCTAACTAATTATGACAAATGTTAAGAAAATGTTGAGCAATGTAATAAAGCAATGACTTTTCAAATAGGTTACACGTTATGTTGGCTACGCTATCTTTTTTTAAATGTATTTTTAATTATGAACAAAACAAATACAAAAATAGACAAATACATATCGATATACATTTTCAAATTGTCAAAATATTGTATTGCTTTTTGTTTTTAAATGTACTGATAAATTCAAAATAATATTTCAATTCTATCTTAAATAATTTGAAGAGGGGTTTGTTCTCCGCCCATTTCATTTTATGGATAAAGAATCTTCCATGAAAAATAAACAAATTAACAATGAAAGTTAAATCAGGGTCCATTTCATTTCAATCAAAAATAAAACATATCAGAGTCTCTCATTAACATTAATAGTCATTTATTTTAAAATAAAATCTAACTCACTCATAAATCTTCTGACATAAGAACAGTCCCAAAATAAATGGTCAAGCGTTTCTGGGTCACAAACACAAAATACACTTTTGTTATCAATAGCTATTTTGAATCTGTGTTTAATAAAGGTCTTTACAGGGTAGATTCTATGAATGAGTTTGTATGATACTTCTTTCACCTTATTAGATATAAACTCAGCAAAAAAAGAAATGTCCTCTCACTGTCAACTGTGTTTATTTTCAGCTAACTTAACATGTGTAAATATTTGTATGAACATAACAAGATTCAACAACTGAGACATAAACTGAACAAGTTCCACAGACATGTGACTGACAGAAATGGAATGATGTGTCCTTGAACAAGGTGTTGTTGTCTGTTCACACTGCTATGCTTTATCTTGGCCAGGTCGCAGTTGTAAATGAGAACTTGTTCTCAACTAGCCTACCTGGTTAAATAAAGGTGAAAAAAAAGGGGGGGGGGTCAAAATCAAAAGTAACAGTCAGTATCTGGTGTGGCCACCAGTTGCATTAAGTACTGCAGTGCATCTCGTCCTCATGGACTGCACCAGATTTGACAGTTCTTGCTGTGAGATGTTACCCTACTCTTCCACCAAGGCACCTGCAAGTTCTCGGACATCTCTGGGGGGAATGGCCCTAGCCCTCAACCTCCGATCCAACAGGTCCCAGATGTGCTCAATGGGATTGAGATTCGGGTTCTTCGCTGGCCATGGCAGAACACTGACATTCCTGTCTTTCAGGAAATCACGCACAGAACGAGCAGTATGGCTGGTGGCATTGTCATGCTGGAGGGTCATGTCAGGATGAGCCTGCAGGAACGGTACCACATGAGGGAGGAGGATGTCTTCCCTGTAACGCATAGCGTTGAGATTGCCTGCAATGACAACAAGCTCAGTCCGATGATGCTGTGACACACCGCCCCAGACCATGACGGACCCTCCACCTCCAAATCGATCCCGCTCCAGAGTACAGGCCTCGGTGTAACGCTCATTCTTTCGACGATAAACGCAAATCCGACCATCACTCCTGGTGAGACAAAACCTCGACTCGTCAGTCAAGAGCACTTTTTGCCAGTCCTGTCTAGTCCAGCGACGGTGGGTTTGTGCCCATAGGCGACATTGTTGCCGGTGATGTCTGGTGAGGACCTGCCTTACAACAGGCCTACAAGCCCTCAGTCCAGCCTCTCTCAGCCTATTGCGGACAGTCTGAGCACTGATGGAGGGATTGTGCGTTCCTGGTGTAACTCGGGCAGTTGTTGTTGCCATCCTGTACCTGTCCTGCAGGTGTGATATTCGGATGTACCGATCCTGTGCAGGTGTTGTTACACGTGGTCTGCCACTGTGAGGACGATCAGCTGTACGTCCTGTTTCCCTGTAGCGCTGTCTTAGGCATCTCACAGTACGGACATTGCAATTTATTGCCCTGGCCACATTTGCAGCCCTCGTTCTGAATGCTGCAAGAGGGGAAACGCTGAGAATTTACGAATGGACAATCTGACAACGCTCTGAATTTAAGAACACCCAGAGCGCACTCTGCCACTCCATATTGAATAAACGAACACAACAATGTCTAGCTAGTAAACAAAACAAAGGAGATGATCGTGGACTTCAGGAAACAGCCCCCTATCTACATTGACGGGACAGTAGTGGAGAGGGTGGAAAGTTTTTAGTTCCTCGGCGTACACATCATGGACAAACTGAAATGGTCCACCCACACAAACAGCGTAGTGAAGAACCTCAAGAGGCTGAAGAAATTCGGCTTGTCACCAAAAACACTCACAAATTTTTACAGATGCACAATCAAGAGCATCCTGTCGGGCTGTATCACCGCCTGGTACGGCAGCTGCTCCGCCCATAACCGCAAGGCTCTCCAGAGGGCAGTGAGGTCTGCACAACGCATCACCGGGTGCAAACTACCTGCCCTCCAGGACACCTACACCACTCGATGTCACAGGAAGGTCAAAAAGATCATCATGTTAAACAGCCATCACTAACATTGAGTGGCTGCTGCCAACATACTGACTCAACTCTAGCCACTTTAATAATCAATTTATCACTAGCCACTTTATATAATGCTTACATACCCTACATTACTCATCTCATATGTATATACTGTATATACTGTACTCTATACCATCTACTGCATCTTGCCATCTTGATGGAATGTATCACTAGCCACTTTAAACAATGCCACCTTATATAATGTTTTCATACCATACATTACTCATCTCATATGTATATACTGTACTCTATACCATCTACTGCATCTTGCCATCTTGATGTAATGTATCTCTAGCCACTTTAAACAATGCCACTTTATATAATGTTTTCATACCATACATTACTCATTGCATATGTATATACTGTACTCTATACCATCTACTGCATCTTGCCTATGCCGTTCGGGCATCACTCATTCAAATTTTTTTATGTACATATTCGTATTCATTCCTTTACACTTGTGTGTATAAGGTAGTTGTTGTGAAATTGTTAGGTTATATTACTTGTTAGATATTACTGCATGGTCGAACTAGAAGCACAAGCATTTCGCTACACTCGCATTAACATCTGCTAACCATGTGTATGTGACAAATAAATGTGATTTGATTTTGATTTGTTACGCTAACAAGCTAGCAAGAGGTTGCATAGCAACATAATCAACTTCCGGTAGATAGGCGTAGCGCTAGTATGCTCAACTGAAAGGATAACCTTCGTTTCAATAATACTAAAATGAACTAATAATATGTAGAATATACTCATTAAGTATACAGTATGTTAGTATGGGTATTGGAACACAGCCCATGACTGTTGAAATCTACATATCCCAGAATGTATGAGCGTCCAACAGTGATGACGTAATTTCAGTGTATAAATAACCGATCGAACGCTAGTGGCGTTCTTCTTGGAGACGGTGCCATCTGGTAGAGGTAAGTTGAATACAGAACCCAACACGGTTTGTATTTTCTCATATGTATCCAAAGTAATCCAATGTAATTGAAAGGCATCCAACTGATCAACCGTTCTCCCTTTGCTTTACAGACACTCCTCCACGACATGAGGGCAAAGGTAAATTTTATCCCCTCGAAACGATTGTTTTGTAGGCATCTTCCTTGTTGCTATGCTTGTTAGCTTTATTAAGGTACTTGGTTAGCTAGCATGCTAACTTAACTGCGACATAACTGCACACATTTGAAATGTAGTTAGACACTTGCAACATATTTTAAATGCATTGATTATCGAGTTCGGCGCATATTCTTGTAATTTCTAAGACGACTTAAAATGGTTGACGTTTGTATTGTTAGGGATTCTGCAATTAAGTGTTTTGTCATTATACTATAGACTACTCGTAATTCACGCGCATTTTTTTTCTCGAGAAATACTGCACCAACGTTTTGGCTCCGGAGTTGCACAGCGGTCTAGGGCACTGTTTTATTGGTCACATACACATGGTTAGCATATGTTATTGGCGAGTGTAGCGAAATACTTGTGCTTCTAGTTCCGACAGTGCATCAATATCTAACAATTCCACAACGACCTAATACACCCAAATCTTAGTAAAATAATAGAATAAGAATATATAAATATGAGTAGTGACAGTGGTGTAGGCATGATGCAATATATGGTATAAAGTATACATGAGATTAATACAGTAATGTTTACAACTTACATGTGACCAATAAAATGTGATTTATTAGTGACATAATGATCCATTTATTAGTGGCCAATTTAAGTCTGTTGGCTTTGAGAGAAGCTGTTTTTCACCCACTCAGTTCCAGCTTTGATGCACCTTTACTGTCCTCACCTCACGCATAGTAGCGTGGTGAACAGACACTGGCTTTGTTCGTTGGTGGCCTTGATGATCTTTTTGGCAAGAGGCATCATTACAGAGCCTAGTCAAATTCCAGGCTGCCAAATCTGCAGTGATTGGGAGTCCCATAGGACAGCTCTCAATTGGCCCAGGGTAGGCCGTCATTGTAAATAAGAATTTGTTCTTAACTGACTTGTCAGATTAAATGTAAACTTTATTTAAGTAATCTTAGTTGGGTGTAAAACTGCTCGACCAAGGTCCTCGGTACAAACATCACATTAATGACCACTCAAGGAGTCATGTCGTCTGAGTAATTCAGGCTATTTTCAGGAAGTGTATACTGGCTATTGTGTCAAGATTGACAAACAGTACTATTGCTGTCTTTTTCAGGTTCAGTTTCTAAGGGAGTATGCAAGTGCACTCATTCATATAGCCAAAGCCTTAACGTTAGTTATGTTGGGCAATAGAACTAGCTAGCCAAGTAGCTAACTGCGGACAACCCTAGAAATGGACTGTTGCCAAGTAATCTAATTCTGTTGTAAACATGTGGACATGCCTTGTCAGTAGATTATCACCTGTCCTGGCTCATTACTGTAGCCAACTATTGTGCAATTCTAGCTAGCTTGTTGCCATATTTTCAGTCACAGGCCCCTTACTATATGGGAGGGTGTGCAGGATGGCAATATCCCTTCTTGACCTGAGCATATGTTGGTAGAACTGTATTGACAGCAATTTGCTGTAAATGCCAGATGGGTGTTGCCAACCACGCTAATACATTTATCAGGGTGCAGGGATTTGTTCTAACACTTGTTTGTCAATATCTAAAGTAGCTAATGTTACATCTCACATTGGCCCTTCTGTTCTCTCTTGCAGTGGAGAAAGAAGCGTATGCGCAGGCTGAAGCGCAAGAGGCGAAAGATGAGGCAGAGGTCTAAGTAGACTGCCCCCCCCCCCTACAACACCATGGCTGTGACCCTTCTGGACACAACACGGGACCAAGGATCTCATGTTCAACGTCTGATCCGAGCTGTGCCATCCATGCCAACGAGAGGCTGCGAAGAGACAGTGCTACTGTTGTCTTGGTCAAGAGACTCCACCACCTGCCTGGGAAATTTGATATGGGGACTTTCTGGATTCTCTACTCTTCTACCAAACCTACCCTACTCCATTGCTTTTGTTTATACTTTCCCAATAAAGTTTTTGGTTTAAAGTTGTCTTTGTTGCTTCAAAAGGTTCCAGAATGTAATTCCTACCGTGCTGCAACCATTTACCATTATTGCTAACAGTTCAGTTCTGGTGACTAGTCATATCAAACAATCTTATAGGTAACCCATATGTTGATGTGCTTCCCTTAAACCGGTCTCGTCAATAAACTAAGGTCATCAGTATGACTATCTGTGGAAAGGTTATGCTACGTGCGTTTTCTCGCAGCCATCTGGAGTGCTGTAAGGCACATCTCGATGCTAGAGGCCCCGGGCTGTAACAACTGATCAGGAGTCCTATAGGGTTGCGCACAACTGAACCTGGGTTAGGCAGTTATTGTAAAATAAATTGTGTAAACTGACTTGCCTAGTTAATGTGAAAAATAAAACCTCACTCCAACCCAAAACCTCATAGTCAAGAACAAACATGTTTGCCCTGGAGGCAAAATGGTTTGATCTCTCTGGCACTGTCTAATTTACTAGCTTAGGTCCACTGAGGAAAAATACAGACCAGCCTACAATAACGAAGCTTCTCCAACGCGTGCGTAAATACTCATAGTTCTACATTATACCAGGCGTCAACAGAGGTAACGGTCGTATAGCTTTATCAAATATACGTAGGGTACCCAACTATCACATTTATTATTTGGCCTATAGTAGATATACAGGCAATTTCAGTGTAAAATTTGGTCTAAAAATACTTTAAAGTGCTACTTAAGTAGTTTCTGGGGGCATCTGTACTTTACTATTTATATTTTTGACAACTTTTACTCCAGTACAATCCTAAAGAAAATTATGTACTTTCTACTCCATACATTTTCCCTGACACCTAAAAGTACTCGTTACATTTTAAATGCTTAGCAGGACAGGAAAATGGTCTAATTCACACACTTGAGAAAATCCCAGGTCATACCTACTGCATCTGATCTGGCGGACTCACTAAACACAAATGCTTTGTTTGTAAATTAAGTGAGTGGAGTGTGCCACTGGCTAACCGTAAAAAAAAAAAAAAGATCGTGCCGTCTGGTTTGCTTAATATAAGGAATTTGCAATTATTTATACTTTTACTTTTGATACTTAAGTATATTTTAGCAATATCATACTTTTGATACTTAAGTTTAGGGGCGGCAGGTAGCCTGGTGGTTACAGCTGGTGGTGAGAGCGTTGGGACAGTAACTGTTGGATCAAATATGTCGTTCTTCCCCTGAACAAGGCCACTGTTCCTCGGTAAATTTGTTCTTAACTGACTTGCTCAAGTTGTATTTTACTAGGTGACTCACTTTTACTTGAGTCATTTTGTATTAAGGTATCATTACTTTTACTCAAGTATGACAATTGGGTACTTTTTCCACCACTGGGCAATTCTTAGTCAGTCGGAAAGCTATTGGTTTATGAAAGCTGCAGCGGAGCAAGGGTCTTTATTTTATTTATTTTTACTTGCAGGGAGGTCGCTAGACATTACGCCTCGAACACACCGACACTATCTAATTTTGGCACACCAGATGTACCTTTATTTCCAATGGAACGATGCTTTTGCCTTTTGCAGCATTGCATTGCAGAGGCAGTTGCTGTGCGTATGCGTCGAAATGTATGCATAGACGGCTTAACAGAACTGGTGAATGTTGAACCTTTGTTGCACACATCCAGATGATGCTGCGTACCATTTTGTGAAAGGATACTATTGTTGTGATTGAGGCGTTATATTGATTGGTGCGGTCAAATATTCTCAGAACAATTTAATTTTAGGGTTACGTTTTTCATTACAAGTGCAGACTATTAATAATCCTAAAATTATGTTACTAACTTAATTTTAGGTTTACATTTTCATTACAAATGCATGTTAGACTATTAATAATCCGTTTCTAAATTACAAATTTACTGATGAAAAATACAGAACAGTCAACAGCCTACAGTAAGTAGGCTTCTCCAAGCTCTGCATTATACCAGGCGTTAACAGAGGTAACGGTCGTATAGCTGTTGCTGTATCAAATAGGTAGTCTACCCTACTATCACATTAATTCATAGGCCTATAGTAGATCTATAGGCTTTAGGCCACAGTAGGCCTAAACAGTGGTGATTTTAGCACGTAAATCTTGGTGGGACAAACATTCTTTGGGGGGGATGCATGTCAGCAAAGCCACTACACAGCAGAACACTAAACAATGCATTAATTGCACTATAATGGTGACAAACGGTGCCCACGCAAAGCTGTCCCAAACCTTTAACCAGGGAGTTAAGAACAAATTCTAATTTACAATGATGGCATAGGAACAGTGGGTTGGTTAACTGCCTTGTTCAGGGGCAGAACAACAGATTTTTACCTTGTCAGCTCAGAGATTTGATCTAACAACCTTTTGGTTACTGGCCCAAAGCTCTAACCACTAGGCTACCTGCCACCCCACCTTACCTCTGCTACACCTGGCTTTCAGCAGAGCCTTGTCTGGCAGCGAAACGGTTCGTTCAGCCTCATTTACTGCCTTTTAAAAACACATAGCTGATATGGTTGACTTGATTATTAAACAAATTCGGGTTCTACTGACAATTGAGATGTACAAACTATGGCATAAGGGGATGACAAGTGGATAAGAGGCAATCCGTAATTTCGATTAAGACATTGAGCGAGCTAGGACGGACGTAGTCAATATAAGTATTTGTTCAGCTCTTTTGAAATGTACATTGACAGAATTCAGAACATTAGCCATTCTTACGGTGTTCTCCCTGTACACCAAGTCAGAACCATATGATAAATAAAGGGGGCATATAAGCAGACAATGAAAGCTCTTAGAATATTCAATAATTACATTTTTCAAAAACAGGTTATATGTGTACCACCAAGTCAGAACAGTAGGTGAAATTAAGAGGTGAAAATATATCAAATTATTAGGGCGAGGCACATGGGCTACTAACAGCTTACTACACAACATACACTTAGTATTACTTTCTTAGCTACAGTATACATATCTCCCTGGCATATTACATCCTTTATGCAGCAGCATACAAAACATTTTTGGATTTACCTTGTTGTGCTGTGCTCACTTGAAAGGGAACGTGCCGCGGCAGTTCTTCGTGGGCAAATTTTGTCATCAAAGTCTGTCATTCTCTGGATTTATGGGAACTGGGAACTGGAAAAAAAAGTTGATTCGTGATGACGTCAGTGATCTTCAGATCGTAGCTCTAGAAAGACGCCCAAGTTCCCGATTTACAATTCCTAGTTGTTCAAAACGTATTTTCCCAGTCTTAGCTTGTTTTTCCCGAGTTCCCAGTTGTTTTGAACTCACTAAAGTCAGATTTGCAGTTCCGAGTTAACAGTTATTTTGAGCGCGGAACAAATCATGCTTAATTGACAGCATGGCCAATGTTGAATGTTTATCATTTTAAACTAGGAATAGAGACCCTTAATCTTAGACTTGGGACCACACAGCCACTCCACTGAATAGCAGGCTAGTGATTGCTTTGTAATGCTTGCAGTTAGCCACTGATTCCTTCCTAACCACTCATTGTTGAATTTGCGATTTCCAACTTGTGTAATGTTCATGTCCAATGGCCGATGACACCAATACGTTTTATTATTCATTTCTCGTCATTATTTCTCTTCACCTGACAAGGATTAAAAAGGATTTGTCAGTAGATTGTCAACCTGATTCATGATGATGACTGCTAGCTAAGATTTTGAAAGTATGATGTTGACATGATCAGTCCAATCAAAGCTACTGTAGATATAAAGTGATTTGACGTAATTTTATATGTGGCCAATGACCTTGAGCCTTCTTGGATGGGCACTTCTAATGTAACTCTATGGCAGCACCCAAGGGGCTTGAAATTTCGAGCTCTACCCTTAGACTTGGAGGTGTCCTCATGAGTGACAGAACACTGAGCCAATCACGCCGCAACGCTCCGTATTTTCTGCTGGCTTGCCCCACAACCACAGAAAGCACTGAGCTAGGCTGAAACACTTGCATTTTGTAGCTGCCTTACTTAAGAAAACCAAAAAAGAGACCATGTTTGGATGCGACTTTATTAACTCAATGATATATATATTTTTTTACATTGTTTGCAAACTGATATGTGACAAGTATTAATGCCGAAATAACATGCAAAACAAACAGGCAAGCAGTTTTTCTGCCCCACCTGCCCTGAATGATGAGTCGCCACTGGGCCGAAATCAATTCTCAGTCAGTCGGAAAGCAATTGGTTTGTGAAAGCTGGAGCAGCGCAAGAGGCCTTTTTGTACTTGCAGTGGATGTTGCTAACTCCAAAAAGTTCTGGGATACTGTAAAGTCCATGGAAAACAAGAGCACCTCCTCCCAGCTGCCCACTGACTGATGGCTAAGGTTAACCACGGCACACTGATATAGTCCGTGATAATCGAAAACTTCAACAAACATTTCTCAAGTGGGCGCCATGGCCTGTGCCTCACTGGCGACCTCCAACCTTGACCCAACAGCCCCAGCCCCCCCCCGCTGCTACTCGCCCAAAGCCTCCCCAGCTTCTCTTTACCCATAATCCAGATAGCAAGATGTTCTGAAAAGAGCTGGAAAACCTGGACCCATACAAATCAGCTGGCTTGACAATCTGGACCCCTATTTCTGAAACTGTCCGCCGCCATTGTCGCACCCCTATTACCAGCCTGTTCAACCTCTCCTTCTATCATCTGAGATCCCAAGGATTGGAAAGCTGCCGCGGTCATCCCCTCTTTCAAAGGGGGAGACACCCTGGACCCAAACTGTTACAGACCTATATCCATCCCTGCCCTGCCTATCTAAGGTCTTCGAAAGCCAAGTCAACAAAACAGATCACTGACCATCTCGAATCCCACCGTACCTTCTCCGCTGTGCAATCCGGTTCAAGCCGGTCACGGGTGCACCTCAGCCACGCTCAGGTACTTAAACGATATCATAACCGCCATCGATAAAAGACATTACTGTGCAGCCCGTCTTCACGACCTGGCCAAGGCTTTCGACTCTGTCAATCACCATATTCTTATCGGCAGACTCAGTAGCCTCGGTTTTTCTAATGACTGCCTTGCCTGGTTCACCAACTACTTTGGCAGACAGAGTCAGTGTGCAAAATCGCGGAGGGCATGTTGTCCGGTCTCTGGCAGTCTCTATGGGGGTCCACAGGGTTCAATTCTCGGGCCGATCTTTCTCTGTAACATCATGATGTTTGCTCTTGCTGCGGGCGATTCCCTGATCCACCTCTACGCAGACGACACCATTCTAATATACTTCCGGCCCTTCCTGGACACTGTGCTATCTAACCTCCAAACGAGCTTCAATGCCATACAACACTCCTTCCGTGGCCTCCAACTGCTCTTAAACGCTAGTAAAACCAAATGCATGCTTTTTCAACCGTTCGCTGCCTGCACCCGCACGCCCGACTAGCATCACACCTGGACAGGTTCGACTAGAATATGTGGCATCATATAAGTACCTAGGTGTTGGCTAGACTTGCAACTCTCCTTCCAGACTCAATATCAAACATCTCCAATCCAAAATCAATCAAGAATCGGCTTTCTATTCCGCAAACAAAGCTCCTTTCACTCACGCCGCCAAACTTACCCTAGTAAAACTGACTATCCTACCGATCCTCGATTCGGCGATGTCATCTACAAAATAGCTTCCAATACTCTACTCAGCAAACTGGATGCAGTTTATCACAGTGCATTCGTTTTTGTTAACTTGAAAGCACCTTATACGACCCACCACTGCGACTGTATGCCGTCTAGTTCGGGACTGGGCGCCTCGACTATCATGTTACGTCGTCAGACCACTGCAGCATCCAGGTCATCACAAGGCTAATACATAGGCTAAAGTAGTGCCGCCTTATCTCTCGTATTCACTGGGTTCTCCATTGGCTACACCGCACCCGCGAGACACGCGCTACATGGCGCAGTGATGATCTGCACTTTATGAGACATCCCGTAAAGCCAAAACCTGCAGTGACGCCCTTTCCTTCCAGTTCTGCTGCTGACCGCGACTGGAACACGAATTGCAAAATACTCTGGAAGTTGGAGACTTTTATCTCCATCTCTAAGCAACTTTTAAAATTGCTCCAGCAGCTAACGATCGCTGCAGCTGTACATAGTCCATCTGTAAACTACCCACCCAATTTACCTACCTCACCCCCATACTGCTTTTATTTATTTACTTTTCTGCTCTTTTGCACACAGTATCTCTTCTTGCACATGATCATCTGATGATTTATCACTCCAGTGTTAGATGTAAATTGTAATTATTCGATTTATTGCCTACCTCATGCCTTTTGCACACATTGTATATAGATTCTCTTTTTTTTCTACCATGTTATTGACTTGTTTATTGTTTACTCCATGTGTAACTCTGTGTTGTCTGTTCACACTGCTATGCTTTATCTTGGCCAGGTCGCAGTTGCAAATGAGAACTTGTTCTCAACTAGCCTACCTGGTTAAATAAAGGTGAAATAAATAAAAATTAAAAAAATATTAGACTGGATGGTGCGGTCAAATATTATCGGAACAAGTACATTTTAGGGTAACTTTTTTTTCTGATGGATTTAAGGAGGGCTTTCACTTAGATAACACGCCCTTACAAGTCTGACAAAAAATTGAATCCACTTGCCTCTGCATGCTAGTGTTTGTCAGTGCGCGCATGAAGAGCGGTTTTGTTCCCTGGTGCTGTTTACCTATTCAAGATGTATTTTTAGCTGAACATTTCTAGCAAAACTGTTTATGATCGTTTCGTGTCAATAGTGTAAGACATTGTCAATGGTTTGCAAGCTACACTTTATTCCGTTGTCTTATTTTTTAATTAAACAACAAGAAGGCACTGAACGCGGAACTGCAGAGGTAGCGCCTCCACAGATAAGGATTTTGCGATGCCATCTGTGGATGGAAGTCCGAGTATGGGCACAGGCTCGGAGGCTGCGTACTCGGCATTGCCAGAAGAAATGCAGCCACCCAAACCTCCAGGGCAACATGCTGTAACCGTATTGTGGTCCTTTGGAAAATTCCTGGCTACACTTTTACCAGTTTATCTGGCCGGATACTTCGGGTTCAGTATCAGCTTGGTTCTATTCGGTCTCATGGTCTACATCGGATGGAAACACAGCAGAAACGAGAAAGTAATGCGTCTGCGGTCAGCTATGTACTTATTGGAGAACGAGAGAGCATACACCACTGCGAGGGCTTTTATGAGTAAACAGGAATTACCCCCATGGGTAAGTAACAAGAAACATATCATTATTGTATTCCTATTTTCTCTATGGACTCAGCCTGCACTTCAGAGTGGAGATCACATCTTCAGCCTACTAGTCTGTGAGCTGGTAATTAAAGCCACCGTCTATAATATTTATATTATTTTTCAAATAAATAAAATACAGCGGAATAATAAATACATTATTTGAACAAAAGTCAGTCTTAAAATCCATCAATGTCATTACATCATATCCAAAAAGGTTTGTTTATGTTGTCAAAATAAATAAATAAATATGTTAATGAATGAAGCAAAAAATGTGTCTGTGGTGACCAAAGTAACAAAGTGACACAACTCAGTTGACAATAAGGACAGGTATAATGGCAAGGGGATGAGCACAATGTCCTATTAGTTCACAATCTCTCTCTCTTTCATACCATTTCATAATTTGCACAGTGTACAGACATCCCAGTCTATGACTGACCAACCTTTTGTTAATACAGTATAAGGCTGTAATGTAATAAAATGTGGAACAAGTCAAGGGGTCTGAATACTTTCCCGAATGCACTGTATATTTTCCTATTCTACTCTGTTCCTACCCACCCACCCCTCCCCCTCTTCTACATTCTTTAGTCTAGTCCATCCAGCCCTAGCTATATTTGGACATTCTTAATATGCAGAGCCTGAGGAGAATGAGTCAAAACTTTAGAATGCCACAATCACAGTGGAATTCAGAATTAACATTTACTCCATTTATGTCCTGTGTGGCTCAGTTAGTAGAGCATGGTGTTTTCAATGACAGGATTGTGGGTTTGATTCCCATGGAGGACCAGTAAGAAAATTGTATGCCCTCACTACTATAAGTCGCTCTGGATAAGTGCATCTGCTAAATTACTAAAATATAATACCACAGAGGTGTTACTGTATTTAAATGTAGCACACAGTTAACTTAACAGTGACTAAGTTACTCGTTCAATGAACGTCTGAAAGGAAAAATCCACCCAAAACCAATCATTGTGTTAAATAACAACACTGTGTTAAATAATAGTAATATGTGAGAACAATATTTGTTGTGAACACATTTTTCATTTTGGCGTTATAATAAGGTTGGTAGCAACATGGAAAATTGTTGTGGAAATCTGTTATAGCTCAAGTTGACGATAAAATCCAAAATGCAATGCTCCCTTTATGGGCTGGCTGGCTAGCTAGCTACAGTTGAAGWCGGAAGTTTACATACACCTTAGCCAAATACATTTAAACTAAATTTTTCACAATTCCTGACATTTTATCCTAGTAAAAATTCCCTGTCTTAGGTCAGTTAGGATCACTACTTTATTTTAAGAATGTGAAATGTCAGAATAATAGTAGAGAGAATGATTTATTTCAGCTTTTATTTCTTTCATCACATTCCCAGTGGGTCAGAAGTTTACATACACTCAATTAGTATTTGGTAGCATTGCCTTTAAATTGTTTATCTTGCGTCAAATGTTTCGGGTAGCCTTCCACAAGCTTCCCATAATAAGTTGGATGAATTTTGGCCCATTCCTCCTGACAGAGCTGGTGTAACCGAGTCAGGTTTGTAGGCCTCCTTGCTCGCACACGCTTTTTCAGTTCTGTCAACACATTTTCTATGGGATTGAGGTCAGGGCTTTGTAATGGCCACTCCAATACCTTGACTTTGTTGTCCTTAAGCCATTTTGCCACAACTTTGGAAGTATGCTTGGAGTCATTATCCATTTGGAAGACCCATTTTTTAAATTTTATTTCACCTTTGCGACCAAGCTTTAACTTCCTGACTGATGTCTTGAGATGTTGCTTCAATATATCCACATCATTTTCCTCCTTCATGATGCCATCTATTTTGTGAAGTGCACCAGTCCCTCCTACAGCAAACCACCCCCGCAACATGATGCCGCCACCCCCATGCTTCACGGTTGGGATGGTGTTCTTCGGCTTGCAAGCCTCCCCCTTTTTCCTCCAAACATAACGATGGTCATTATGGCCAAACAGTTCTATTTTTGTTTCTTCAGACCAGAGGACATTTCTCCAAAAAGTATGATCTTTGTCCCCATGTGCAGTTGTGGCGGTTTTGGAGCAGTGGCTTCTTCCTTGCTGAGCGGCCTTTCAGGTTATTGTCGATATAGGACTCATTTTACTGTGGATATAGATACTTTTGTACCTGTTTCCTCCAGCATCTTCACAGGGTCCTTTGCTGTTGTTCTGGGATTGATTTGCACTTTTCGCACCAAAGTACGTTCATCTCTAGGAGACAGAACACGTCTCCTTCCTAAGCAGTATGACGGCTGCGTGGTCCCATGGTGTTTATACTTGCGTACTATTGTTTGTACAGATGAACGTGGTACCTTCAGGCATTTGGAAATTGAAATTGAGGATGAACCAGACTTCTGGAGTTCTACAATTTTGCCGGATTTCTTTTGATTTTCCCATGATGTCAAACAAAGAGGCACTGAGTTTGAAGGTAGGCCTTGAAATACATCCACAGGTACACCTCCAATTGACTCAAATTATGTCAATTAGCCTATCAGAAGCTTCTAAAGCCATGAGATCATTTTCTGGAATTTTCCAAGCTGTTTAAAGGCACAGTAAACTTATTGTATGTTAGCTTCTGACCCACTGGAATTGTGAGACAGTGAAATAATCTGTCTCTAAACAGTTGTTGGAAAAATGTATTGTGTCATGCACAAAGTAGATGTCCTAACCGACTTGCCAAAACTATAGTTTGTTAATAACAAGAAATTTGTGGAGTGGTTGAAAAACAAGTTTTAATGACTCCAACCTAAGTGCATGTAAACTTCCGACTTCAACTGTAGGTAGCTAGCTAGAAAAACATAGCTACACACAATAATTTTAGCTAATTAGCTGTAAAATCCCTCCCAAAAAAGACTGCACTATCAATTTAGGGGTCTACAATCTCACCATGTTCAACCTGCAGATCAATGTGCCTCACAGAGTGGAGTCTAACATTCGCAACGGCAGATATACTTTTGAGGAGATGGGAAACGTTGCCCATGCTACGTCAATGGGGCGTGCGGTGCATTCTGGGCGATCCTGGGGCAAGGAGCGCTCTCCTTCAAAGAGTGAATGGGAGTCTATTGGGGGCTAGCTCAAAAACCCAACATTAGCACCAATTTCGTCAACAAGAAATACAACATTACAAATCATTTCTGAGATGTGCGATAATTTACTTGCTATCTGTATCTGTAGTATCTGCTATCTGTAGTATTGTATAGCTTTGGAATCGTGACATTATGTACTTCGAGGAAAATAAGCATGTTTCTCGACATATATGCTGACTGAGTCACTATTAACTTAGCAACCGTGTGATGCAGCATGACAATGTGAACGTGAACGGTCGACAGTCTTCTGGGTGGGGCGTTATATGTTCCCTGATTCATTGAATTCCTATCTTATTTCTATAATATCTCTGACAACGGCACCATGCAATGCACCCTGGACTAAAGAGGCAGACAAATAGGAAAAATGTGCTATACCCTCCGTTAAATTAAACATTTCTCGAGGTAGGAATATTGCAAAAATATGATCAATGGTCCATTCAAGAGAAGACATCCTCCCGCGTTATGACATCGGCCAGTATTGATATCTGACATGTATGATAGACGTTTTCACGATCTAAAAGTCATATGCCTATCAACTTCCAGTGTAGTGAGAGAGACTTTATCACGGTGCTACGTCACACCGGCCGGATTTCTGCCTGCTTGAACACCAATAACTCAGATACACATGAAAACATGAAATGACCCAGGGAATCGATAGAACATCACTCAGAGAAAACAATGTAACATTCAAAAATGGTTGAACCTTTCCTTTAATTATTTGAACCAAGAGAGAGTGTTTCCACTCTGAGGTTTTGTCGTGCCACCGTCATTTTAGGCATTTCTATGTGTGTGCGCTCCCCATTTCCTGTTTCAGTTCGGAGGTTCCTTAGAACTTGAGGGTGGTACTCATAGAGATCCTATTAAATTTGTTTTCTAATTCCTAATTCTATGGTTGTGCTACTGTTGACCTTTTAGATGGCAGAAGCTTGGTGACTCATAGACATCAATCAGAGGGAGAGGGGGAACAAGGAGGACCATATCAGGAAAGAGAGAAAATATGATAATTGTTTTCTTAATCATGGGACAATTTCAACATTCTTCAACACCCACAGGACACTCACATTGTCACCACAATCTCTGTAGTTTTGTTAACAGCATATCACAGGTTATTTTGCACGCACACACACACGTGCACACACACACATGATCATGATCAGTGTGATCTGCAGGTCTTATGACTGTGGTTTGGGTTTGGAGGAAAGATTGAGGGCCTGCTGTGGTGTGTCATCATTATGTTTTGAAACATGGAAAATGTCCAGAAACACACATCTTAATTTTACTGTTGGGTCATTCCATGTCATTTCAGCAAGCCATGACACCCACCATCTTAGATGGTTCTGAAATCGTTTCTATAGTTAGAAACAGATAAGATAAGCATTCAGAAGCATTCTTTTGTTTAAATATAATTTGATCTCGGAGAAATTAAGATAATTGATTGCACCCAAAAAAGTTTGGTTCAAATTGGATGTTAGGTACTGTATTTATTCAATATTATATGAATCCTATAAATTAAAATGGGCAATTTGGGTGCAAACAATTAGGTTAATTTCTGAAAGATTAAATACATTTCAGAATGCTAATATGATCTGTTTCTGAAATCTAAAGGATTTCACAACACTGAGATTGTGGGTGTCAAACCTCTTTCTGGTTCTTTTTGAGGTGGAAAGGCCCTGTCTCGTGTCGATCCTTTGCCATTTCACGACCTCCCTACATTCATACCCAGGTTACACTCTTTTGCTATGTATTTTGTTTAAAGCGGTTAAAAGTTCAAATCTAACCAATACATTTCTCACTTTCTCTACAGGTCAACTTCCCTGACGTGGAGAAGGTTGAGTGGATGAATAAGGTGTGTAATGTAGTACACATATATATACACTGCTCCGAAAAATAAAGGGAACACTAAAATAACACATCCTAGATCTGAATGAATGAAATATTCTTATGAAATACTTTTTTCTTTACATAGTTGAATGTGCTGACAACAAAATCACACAAAAATTATCAATGGAAATCAAATTTATCAACCCATGGAGGTCTGGATTTGGAGTCACACTCAAAATTAAAGTGGAAAACCACACTACAGGCTGATCCAACTTTGATGTAATGTCCTTAAAACAAGTCAAAATGAGGCTCAGTAGTGTGTGTGGCCTCCACGTGCCTGTATGACCAGTGGACAGTTGTGATTTACCACGAGGAGCTGTGATTGACTTGAGTTACATTGTGTTGTTTAAGTTTCCCTTCTATATTTTTGAGCAGTGATATATAGATATATACACGCGCAAAACACACACACTGAGCTGGTGTGCCGATGGAGAAGCTTTGTGGTTGCCTGATGTGTAGTGTGTTTGCTTTGTCTACCGTTGCCTTGCGTTGCTGGTGTGTGTGTGTCATCCTGCCTCTGTGAGCGCCACTCCTCTCCATCAGTACCCATCATCTTCTGTTATATTAAGAGTCGGGAGGAGTAGAGCTTCCGCCAGATCACATTCAAACACACACACACACACACAGCACCACACCACACAAACAGCCACACACACGACACACACACACACACACACACACACACGAACACATCACACACACACCCACACACACACACCACACACAGCAACCACACACACACACACACACTGATATGGTTAGT